>NC_137881.1:6181762-6264262 GCF_963924005.1 Protomyctophum bolini
CATCCCTCCCACCAGGCCCACGGGCCACACAGACACACGCTGGGTACCACGCATCTGGGACAGGAGAAGGACCAGAACACCAGAGTCCAAAGAGGGGACAGGAGAAGGACCAGAGTCCAAAGAGGGATTAGGATTATTGATCAATCAACAATGTTCTTGCTTACTAAGTACAGTAGTAAGTAGGGACCTGCTTACTTGTAGCACATTTAACTATTTCTTAAAAACGTAATTCCTATATACTTAGTTAACTGGGATCCTACAGGGGTCTATGCTTGGCCCCATCTTTTCCCCCGAATAAATACCGGTAGCCCATTTTATTTAAGTTGAATATGTAGGGCAGGCTATTTAATTCAATACGTTTTGTATCTATCAAATATGAATTTGTCATACATACATACGCTGTCTACACACGTGCACACCTCCTCAAAGAGCTGCACATTTTCGTCACCGCTAAACCCCTTATCCCTAAACTTCTTTGCCTTTTTTTACTATTTTGCAAAACATTTTTGAATACCAGTAGTTAAAATGGCCAGTCTACAAGCTCACAACGTGTCAATGTAGATTGGCTATTCAAAAATGTTTTTCAAAATAGTAAAAAAAAGGCAAAGAGTTTAGCGGTGACGAAAATGGAGCCCTGTGTCTACACACGTGCACTGCACACACACACCTCTTCAAAGAGCTGCAGACTGTATGTGTTGTCGTCGTCTGCAAAGTAGACCACAGCAGCCTGCTGGTCCCTGCCGTCCTCTCTGAGCCACCGTAGACCCTCGTTCCTCTGCTCCGCTCCACGAGGCTTCAGCCAGCTGGGGTCTCCCTGAGGGGGGACGACACACAATCAACATGCCACTCCGTTTAAACCAGTGCTTTTCAACCAATGGTATTGGTTGAAAAGCACCAGTGGTCCTTGAGGGGCTTCCAGGTGGTCCCCAGCTAAATGATGAAGAGTAGATTGAGAATAGATAGAAGTGTTTTTTGACTGGCGGGTCATATTTTGACAGCAGGAATTGCCTGTCATAATTTGACCCCCCAGTATCAGGATGTATTAGGATGTTGATATTCATTCATCAGCCAACACTCCCCACTGACAGGTAGTCCCCCCCCCCCCCCCCCCAGAGAGGACATATCGGGCCTTAGTCCTACTCCTCCTCCCAGCCCAAATCACACCTTGGAAACCATGAGTGTCTATTTCAAACAAAGTGTTTTTTGACTGGGGCCGACACTCCCCACTCACAGGTATTTTACGCTCTTGAGAGCGTAAAATGAAACCCAAATATTTGGTTTCATTTTACGCTCTCAAGTTCTTACGCTCTTATATCAGTGGTGTATCAAAACGTTGTTACTGTATGTCTATGGCCGCCTTAGCCCCATCCCCCCAATCTCCACCCACCTCTTGCAGCTTGCGGTCTTTGGGCGTGGTGATGTGGAGGTGAGTGTAGGCCAGGCCGCTCTTGGCCAGGAAGTCGGCCACCAGAGTTGTCTTGTGGGGGGAGTCCTCCACCAGGATCCAGTGGAACTGAGGGACGTGTCTGAAGGTCTGGGACAGGCGAGTCAACTCCGCCTTCTGCACAAACCTGGACATTGATTGATTGAAATATTTATTAACAGTTTGCAGAATTACAGTACATTTCAAGCACAAACTCAATACAAATACAAAGACTGTTAACTGTGAGTGGACGACCCAATTAAACATTACACTTGTTTACAAGAGGGTCCACCTTGTTCAATTCATCAAAACATTTAGAGACGTACAAATAGACACTTCTATATAGTCAAAGAACAGAACAGGAATTCATCATAAGATGAACACATGCACGGAGCAAGTGTGTGTGTGTTTGTGAGTGTGTGTGAAAGAGACGGCCAGACTAAAGGTCCTATCAGACTATGGGAACGAGTGCCGCAGGCTCCAACTCTGCTTCATGAGAGGCGTGGGACGGATAGCGTTAAAATAAAAACTCACCACAATCTCACCTGGTGGGATTGTGGTGAGCCCGCGGGCCACTAGATGGCACCAGATGGCAGAAAATTAAGTTATTATTTACCTTGCATATGTTGGGGTGATTACAAAAATGGTGGTCTGGGGGCCTTTGACTGGCTGCTTCTGGGGGGATTTGGTCGCCTCTGCCTTCTTCATTTGCTCCTGGAGACGGTGTACCTCCCCCCGTAGCCGAGAGATGGTGCGGTCCTTAGGCATGTCGTGCTCTGTGCAGTCGCAGCGCTGACCTGCATGGTGTTAGGTACAGAAGAAAACAGAAAGAAGAGATAAACAAGACAATAAAAGGGAGTTTCTCTCAGTATCCACTCCACTAGTCCACTCGTCTTTTATTAACAGGTCCTGCTTGCTGCCTCCTGCGGAGATAAACAAGACAATAAAAGGGAGTTTCTCTCAGTATCCACTCCACTAGTCCACTCGTCTTTTATTAACAGGTCCTGCTTGCTGCCTCCTGCATTATGTGCAAATTCAAAACAGGTGGTACGCAGGGCCGTTCAGTGACTTCGACGAGCGCATCCAAACTCCAACACTTACAAAAATAATCACCTGCACAGAATTTCTTGAAAGTAGCTCATGTCTACAGTACATGTCATTAACGTTGTTTAATACAAGTAGATAGCAAATGCAATTTGGATGAATGGGCTCACACTGGATGGTATTGCAATTCTAGATTCATGATATTCATCCCATTATTAAACAAATCTAGTGCTGCAAATTGCGGCTACCCGGGGACGGGGTAGAGAAGGTTGGGCCACTCAAACCACTTTGAGGAAGAAGCTACAGACAGCGCCGGTAATCCACCTTGGTGGAAAGAGATGTTTGACCGGCCAGCAGCAATGAGGACGCAGTGCACAGAAGGACTGGTCAGACTTCTAGTCAGACGAAGGAGGAGCCAGGCCACAGTGCCTAGAGCCTCCTAGTGTGGCCAACCTGCTACACTGTCTTGAAGCGCCTAGGCTCAAAGAGACCTACAGTATATGCGTTTCTGGGCATGATAGAGGTGGCGGTTCAATCTAGCTAGTGGCAGAGTAATCTAGTAAGAGAGTGGTGAGTGACACGCTTTAATCTCGCCGCAAAGCGGGTGCCTATGGGCGATAGTTCCAAACATTGCTCCTATGGCTGGAACTATTCCATTGAGATAGAATGAGCACTTCCGCATTCCATTGTTACAATGCGAGTCAACGGGAGTGTCATTTCTCTCTTACTAGATGACTCTGGCTAGTGGGTACTAATACCCACACCTGCAAAACATCCATGGCACCTTGGGTGAGCACTTTATATTTGAAATCTAAACGTTTATGTACACGATAACTTTGTAAATATAGCAAAGGGGGGAGGCACGTCATAACTGTCGTGATTGCCTGGGCCGTGGCTCAGCGGTCAAGGCACCTTGGCTGGTGGTAACCCAGTCTGGCAGTGTGCCGCGGGTTCGACTCCCGATCCCGACGGCCTTCACTGCATGTCTTCCCCCAATCTCTCTCCCCATTTCCTGTCAGCCTACTGTCTGTCCCCCCCATAAAATAATATAAAATAAAGGCGAAAGCTACAAAAAAACATTAAAAAAATGAATAATAACCGTCGTGAATCTTGGCAGTCATGTCTCAGGGCTAAATGTGAAGGATCAGTCGGTGTGACTTTACTTACCCAGCTGCATCAGTGCGTAGATCAGACCCATGAGAGACACCATGAAATACAACACAAACACCGTCTTCAGTTTCAGCTTCATCCTCGTCGCCATGGCACCGGCACTGCAACAACAACACAGGCTACAAGGGAAGATATGAAAAATACCACACACCCAATAATGTCAACGTTATTTTATCCCTTTAGTTTTAAACCTATTTAGTATTGATGTCATTAGAATACAACGGTTTGGGTAATTGGGACACTGACCGACATATGCTGAACGAATAACTCAATGTCGTTCATCATAGTGAACCAGTTTGATATTAAAATGGCATTTTAGCTGACAGAACTTTGATCATTTCCACCAAAGCCATGCATGATGCATCATCATTGACCAATTCTAATTCTGCAGTGTAGGCTAAGTACAGCATAGCATGAATGGAAATTAGACGGTAGTAAGTTGTTGGGGACAAATTAAGTGCAGACTGGGTTTTAAGCCTTTGTTTTGATATCCCAAAAAGGTCGTTTAATTAATGTGGCTATAAGAGAGTATAGCTAGTCATCATCTGATGTCAAAGGTAACATTCATATTAGCTATGTTTGGCTAAATGTTTACATTGCACCGCTCGTCACATTTCTTGACACTTACCGAGAGCTAAATCTTGAAAGACACAAAGGTTGAGACTGAAATGTGACCTTATTTCATGTCATTTTTGATCAGATGTGGGTAAAAGACAACCCATTCATTCAGGTAGTGGATACGTAAACATTTTTTTGTTGCTGCTGGGCACTGTCTAGTGAGCTAATCTAGTGAGCTAATTTAAGGCTTCCGGTGGACGATCTCTTCAAAATAAGAGTACCTCTAGAGTATTGAAAAAAATAATAATTTGCACATTAAAACTACAAATTAAGCATTTAAATGATGCTATAAGACACACATTATGTTTCTGTGTAAAAACAAGTAATTAAATAATAATAATAATAATAATAAAGTTATCTAAATGGATAAATGCTATTCACTGGAGTGCATGGACTTCATAAAGTGGACACTGGACAAAAGACGGCTCCGCGAGGCAACTATCTGGACATACCCACGCGTCCGGGGAGATGTCCTCTACCACACCCCACTCTCCGCTAAGCGGGAGAGGTGTAAAATTCACAGCAGCAGAGCTTCTACTGTGGTCAATGCAAAAAAAATTACCGTTTCCGGACCCAGAATGGACACTGGACAAAAGACGGCTCCGCGAGGCAACTATCTGGACATACCCACGCGTCCGGGGAGATGTCCTCTACCACCCCACAGTCTCCGCTAAGCGGGAGAGGTGTAAAATTCACAGCTGGAGCCCTTCTACTGGGGTCAATGCAAAAAAAATACCGTTTCCGGACCCAGAATGGACACTGGACAAAAGACGGCTCCGCGAGGCAACTATCTGGACATACCCACGCGTCCGGGGAGATGTCCTCTACCACCCCACAGTCTCCGCTAAGCGGGAGAGGTGTAAAATTCACAGCAGCAGAGCTTCTACTGGAGTCAATGCAAAAAAAATACCGTTTCCGGACCCAGAATGGACACTGGACAAAAGACGGCTCCGCGAGGCAACTATCTGGACATACCCACGCGTCCGGGGAGATGTCCTCTACCACACCCCACTCTCCGCTAAGCGGGAGAGGTGTAAAATTCACAGCAGCAGAGCTTCTACTGGGGTCAATGCAAAAAAAATACCGTTTCCGGACCCAGACTGGACACTGGACAAAAGACGGCTCCGCGAGGCAACTATCTGGACATACCCACGTGTTCAGGGAGATGTCCTGTACCACACCCCAGTCTCCGCTAAGCGGGAGAGGTGTAAAATTCACAGCTGGAGCCCTTCTACTGGGGTCAATGCAAAAAAATTACCGTTTCCGGACCCAGAATGGACACTGGACAAAAGACGGCTCCGCGAGGCAACTATCTGGACATACCCACGTGTTCAGGGAGATGTCCTGTACCACACCCCAGTCTCCGCTAAGCGGGAGAGGTGTAAAATTCACAGCAGCAGAGCTTCTACTGGAGTCAATGCAAAAAAAATACCGTTTCCGGACCCAGAATGGACACTGGACAAAAGACGGCTCCGCGAGGCAACTATCTGGACATACCCACGCGTCCGGGGAGATGTCCTCTACCACACCCCACTCTCCGCTAAGCGGGAGAGGTGTAAAATTCACAGCAGCAGAGCTTCTACTGGGGTCAATGCAAAAAAAATACCGTTTCCGGACCCAGACTGGACACTGGACAAAAGACGGCTCCGCGAGGCAACTATCTGGACATACCCACGTGTTCAGGGAGATGTCCTGTACCACACCCCAGTCTCCGCTAAGCGGGAGAGGTGTAAAATTCACAGCTGGAGCCCTTCTACTGGGGTCAATGCAAAAAAATTACCGTTTCCGGACCCAGAATGGACACTGGACAAAAGACGGCTCCGCGAGGCAACTATCTGGACATACCCACGTGTTCAGGGAGATGTCCTGTACCACACCCCAGTCTCCGCTAAGCGGGAGAGGTGTAAAATTCACAGCTGGAGCCCTTCTACTGGGGTCAATGCAAAAAAATTACCGTTTCCGGACCCAGAATGGACACTGGACAAAAGACGGCTCCGCGAGGCAACTATCTGGACATACCCACGCGTCCGGGGAGATGTCCTCTACCACCCCACAGTCTCCGCTAAGCGGGAGAGGTGTAAAATTCACAGCAGCAGAGCTTCTACTGGGGTCAATGCAAAAAAAAATACCGTTTCCGGACCCAGAATGGACACTGGACAAAAGACGGCTCCGCGAGGCAACTATCTGGACATACCCACGTGTTCAGGGAGATGTCCTGTACCACACCCCAGTCTCCGCTAAGCGGGAGAGGTGTAAAATTCACAGCAGCAGAGCTTCTACTGTGGTCAATGCAAAAAAATGTACCGTTTCCGGACCCAGAATGGACACTGGACAAAAGACGGCTCCGCGAGGCAACTATCTGGACATACCCACGTGTTCAGGGAGATGTCCTGTACCACACCCCAGTCTCCGCTAAGCGGGAGAGGTGTAAAATTCACAGCTGGAGAGCTTCTACTGGGGTCAATGCAAAAAAAATACCGTTTCCGGTCAATGCAAAAAAAATACCGTTTCCTGGCAGCGGTAATGCAAAAATATTAGTAATAGAAGAATTGCTTTCAACTGTCCAGGCACAGAATGTACAGATGTCTGTATGTTTTGCTTGAACAACTGTGTGGACACCACACATACTCAACCAATCTACTAGTTTGTGTATAAAATCTAATGGGTCATTGTGCATTCCTAAGGCCAAGTCTGGGATGCTATTCACTAGTTGTTGAGTGACACCACAGATTGTTTTGCAATCAAATGTGTGACCTGGATTTTGAAAAAACGCTTGAATGAGAGCTGCTAAATTCCCCGGCATAGATGACAACTGAACCATCGAAGTAGGTGTCAATGGTTTCAATTTATCTTGTCTTGTCGATCATGCTTTGTATCAACATTTTCTTTCTGTGGCGCTAGTTTCTGTGTCTCAGACATGATGGTGTCAATACTGGCTTGCACCACGCTAGAGTTCCTTTTACTACCAAGTACAATACAAGCAGCTTGTACTATTGTACTTGTTTGTTGTAGTGTTTTGGCATTAACTAAAGTGCTGAAGATGTACATAGCCAAATTATACCTCTTATCTCTGTGTATGTATTGTTGTTTGCAAATGTGACTTGCCTGTTTCATCAAATGACTTTTACATGCCCTTATGGTACAGAAATCTAAATATTTGTTATCTGCCTTTCCTACCACTATTCTCCAGCAGCGTAACAAGTACATACTCATGCTATCTTGATTGAAGATACGCATACTGGCTTTTAAAAGCACTATGGACCTGTCACTATTAATCTGAATCGGTGTTGTGTTTGTACCAAATATCTCCTTCTCTTTGCATCTCAATTGTGTGAGTAGTTCCTCTATAGCCGATTGAGTATGTTCTTCAGAGATCATGAATGCAACAGGAGTTGATGAATTAAATGAACTTACTATAATTTCATAATACAAAATCCTTTTCTCTGTTAGTTTAGTCTTAATGATCCCCCCTGTGGCATCCCATGATGCGGCACATTGTGCGGTCGCATTGTGCCACAGTTTCACTCCTGCTTTACTAAAACATATAACCTTAAGGGGAATAACTTGAATGAATCCTTTTACAACAACACTGTCTGTGTCTTTATCCTCCCATTCTTTTTTAAGGTCCATCAAAGCTTTGATCTCACTGTTATCCTTCCATCCTAGTTTCCGCTGTTCATATTTGACCTGCCTGTACAAAGAAGTGTCTTTGCCAACTCCACTACGATTTCCAGCTATTAAAGACCTTGGGTCTGCATTGTTCACTGCCTCAATGTAAGCATTATGTGCAAATCGGTTCTTCATTTTTCTACCCAAGTTTGCACGCTCTGTGCTTCTAATATATCTACCTCTCAATTTGTCCTTTGTGTGATGCATGTTGCCAGTGTAAGCTATATGAAATATGCTGTCTTCGAATGAATAGAGATGTATTTTAAAGGTCATCTCACATGAAGTATGCCGACAGGCGCCAATGATTGTCAGACATGGCTTGCTTGATTTTCTAACGACAGCGGTAGAAAAGTAGTGATTAACAAAACGGATTATACAGTATGGATTCGATTCCTTGACTTTGCTGGCAAACAGCTCTTGCCATTCATACTTCTTAAAATATTTATTTCCTTTGACTCTTAAGGAGTTTACAGTGTCCCATTCTGAAGACTTCAAAGTAAAGGTAGTAGGTTCAATGGCACTGTGTTTGAAGGGTCCTAATGTAGCACTAGATAGTCCCATGACACTCTGAACAGTACCATCATCTAGACTCAGAGTCTGTACAGACTGATGTACAGTGCTATACGAGTGATCTATTTCTACAGCATCTAGACTCAGAGTCTGTACAGAATGATTATGTACAGTGCTCTCATGAAATGCGTGGTGCACAACAACTGGCTTTATAGGCACATGAACACTGCTGGTTTGATTTAAATGTGATTCATCTACACTAGTGCTGTCTTCCTGCACATGAACACTGCTATTCTTTTCAGGCTTTATAGGCTGCACATGAACACTGTTGGTTTGATTTAAATGTGATTCATCTACACTATTGCTGTCTTCCTGCACATGAACACTGCTATTCTTTTCAGGCTTTATAGGCTGCACATGAACACTGTTGGTTTGATTTAAATGTGATTCATCTACACTAGTGCTGTCTTCCTGCACATGAACACTGCTATTCTTTTCAGGCTTTATAGGCTGCACATGAACACTGCTATTCTTTTCAGTATATAAAATCCCCTGTGTCAATGGCTCATGATTGCGTAGTAGTGGATAAACACGCATAATTGAGTTTGTCAAAGTCTCGACTAGGTGAAACTCCCAGACAGTCCATATGAAACCAGGCTCCACAGAGGTCACATGCAATCATAGCTTTATTTCGGTCATTTGGCGCTTGGCAAATGCAATAGACAGCCCTTTTACTTGGCATGACCCATTCATTAGCATCTAGTGGATGTTTGGCACACCTTCTGTTCACACGCATTTTCATGGGTGTAGCAGATGTGTTAATTTGTAGAATCTCTAAAGCAATCTTGTCAGCTTCATCATTACTCTGTTTTGTATCTGTGGTCAAGGCATCGCGAATAACTGGACATTCACTAATTCCATCCACATCCTCTATGTGTAGGCTGTTACCAATATAAGAAGGGCTCCAGCTGTGAATTTTACACCTCTCCCGCTTAGCGGAGACTGTGGGGTGGTAGAGGACATATCCCCGGACGCGTGGGTATGTCCAGATAGTTGCCTCGCGGAGCCGTCTTTTGTCCAGTGTCCATTCTGGGTCCGGAAACGGTATTTTTTTTGCATTGACCCCAGTAGAAGCTCTGCTGCTGTGAATTTTACACCTCTCCCGCTTAGCGGAGACTGTGGGGTGGTAGAGGACATCTCCCCGGACGCGTGGGTATGTCCAGATAGTTGCCTCGCGGAGCCGTCTTTTGTCCAGTGTCCATTCTGGGTCCGGAAACGGTATTTTTTTTGCATTGACTCCAGTAGAAGCTCTGCTGCTGTGAATTTTACACCTCTCCCGCTTAGCGGAGACTGTGGGGTGGTAGAGGACATCTCCCCGGACGCGTGGGTATGTCCAGATAATTGCCTCGCGGAGCCGGCTTTTGTCCAGTGTCCATTCTGGGTCCGGAAACGGTATTTTTTTTGCATTGACCCCAGTAGAAGGGCTCCAGCTGAGAATTTTACACCTCTCCCGCTTAGCGGAGACTGTGGGGTGGTAGAGGACATCTCCCCGGACGCGTGGGTATGTCCAGATAGTTGCCTCGCGGAGCCGTCTTTTGTCCAGTGTCCATTCTGGGTCCGGAAACGGTATTTTTTTTGCATTGACTCCAGTAGAAGCTCTGCTGCTGTGAATTTTACACCTCTCCCGCTTAGCGGAGACTGTGGGGTGGTAGAGGACATCTCCCCGGACGCGTGGGTATGTCCAGATAATTGCCTCGCGGAGCCGGCTTTTGTCCAGTGTCCATTCTGGGTCCGGAAACGGTATTTTTTTTGCATTGACCCCAGTAGAAGGGCTCCAGCTGTGAATTTTACACCTCTCCCGCTTAGCGGAGACTGTGGGGTGGTAGAGGACATCTCCCCGGACGCGTGGGTATGTCCAGATAGTTGCCTCGCGGAGCCGTCTTTTGTCCAGTGTCCATTCTGGGTCCGGAAACGGTATTTTTTTTGCATTGACTCCAGTAGAAGCTCTGCTGCTGTGAATTTTACACCTCTCCCGCTTAGCGGAGACTGTGGGGTGGTAGAGGACATCTCCCCGGACGCGTGGGTATGTCCAGATAATTGCCTCACGGAGCCGGCTTTTGTCCAGTGTCCATTCTGGGTCCGGAAACGGTATTTTTTTTGCATTGACCCCAGTAGAAGGGCTCCAGCTGTGAATTTTACACCTCTCCCGCTTAGCGGAGACTGTGGGGTGGTAGAGGACATCTCCCCGGACGCGTGGGTATGTCCAGATAGTTGCCTCGCGGAGCCGTCTTTTGTCCAGTGTCCATTCTGGGTCCGGAAACGGTATTTTTTTTGCATTGACTCCAGTAGAAGCTCTGCTGCTGTGAATTTTACACCTCTCCCGCTTAGCGGAGACTGTGGGGTGGTAGAGGACATCTCCCCGGACGCGTGGGTATGTCCAGATAGTTGCCTCGCGGAGCCGTCTTTTGTCCAGTGTCCATTCTGGGTCCGGAAACGGTATTTTTTTTGCATTGACTCCAGTAGAAGCTCTGCTGCTGTGAATTTTACACCTCTCCCGCTTAGCGGAGACTGTGGGGTGGTAGAGGACATCTTCCCGAACGCGTGGGTATGTCCAGATAGTTGCCTCGCGGAGCCGTCTTTTGTCCAGTGTCCATTTATAAAGTCCATGCACTCCAGTGAATAGCATTTATCCATTTAGATAACTTATGTTATTTAATTACTTATTTTTACACAGAAACATAATGTGTGTCTTTACAATAACTTTAATGTAATAATAATACTAATAATGTAATGTAATAATTATTTAATTAACGAATTAAATAACCTTATCTTATTCTGAAGGTAACCGGATGTCTTAAATTAGCTAGCTCTCAGACAGGAAGTTCTAAATTAGCTCATAAGACGGAGCCTTGCTGCTGTCAGGGTACCAACAACTTCCGGGTAGGCCTATAGTGCAGCTCTTTAAAAAGTCCTCGGAATCATACCGTCACAGTAGTTCCGTTGACATTTACCACAGTTTACCTTTTGGCTTTCATAGACTACACAGATTACATAAACATATTAAGCATACAGGCTACTACTATGTACAAATTCAGCAGGGGTCAACCTTTTTGACATGAAGTGCCATATTCTTTTGTAGACGGTCAGTGTGCCATATCAAGATTAAGTATAATTATGACCCCATAAAAATCATAGCCTATATAACCTTTATTTTCTTCTTTTGAAATATTTCCTTTCACATCAGGATGTAATGAGCATTTGAGCAATATTAACACCATCTAGTTTGAATGTAGAATCATGTGCAGGATAGGATGTAATTTGCACACACACACACACACACACACACGGTTAAACGAAGAATCCTCTCTCACTCATGCCAGTGTGCCAGTCATCACCCTCCCCTGTGCCATTGTTAGCAGGTTCACCAGGTTGTCAACAATTTGCCTAGGTTGCCTAGTCCTGCACAACAGTATGAAAAAGTACAGGTACAAATTAAAAAAAAACAAGGAATATCCATCTAGAAGTCAAACAACTTTCCTTTATTTGTAACATACAAATAAAACACTGACAAGGCAGAAATGACTTATTTTTCCCTTTCATTGTCGGTTAAGCACAGGACTAGAACACTCATTCTCAAACATCGAGGTTTTTTTAAATGTCATTTAAAAAGTGTTTAACCTGTAAAAGGCAAAAACAATAAACTGAAAATGGATTCGCAACCGATTATACATAATATATATACACACACTGAGGAAAACGAAAGAGAAAGGAACGTATCGGAGGAGGGAGGGAAAATTAAAACAATGTGACATGACGAGGCGAGGGTGGTCATGGACAGGTTGTAAAATAAGTGATTTAAAAGAAAAATAGGTTCACTCACAAACAAAAGATCTTTTTATCACAAAATAAAGATCACTCCAAATAATCCCCCCTCAAAGACACCTCAGCTTTTTCACGTAAAATGTTGACCCTGAGCACAGTTCTAGGGCCGGTTAAACTTTAACCAACGTAAAAGTAACGTAAAGCAGAGTTTCACTTTTGGAAGAATATTTTCAAATGTTCAAAAGCACATCATTTTAGATTTTTGTGTTGGATATTCAAAAAGATAGCAGATATACAAGCTCACAGCACGTCACTGCAACAGCTTGTTCAACTATTTTTGAAACATTTAAAAAGAAAATCTTTGAAAACATTAGAATGCATTTGTAGAAGTAGAATCAACCTCAGGTCTAAAATGGATTAACCTTTAGTGGACACCGGCCTTTCTGTGACCTCAGACTCTTAACAAAAATAATTTCTGTGGGACGATAAGAAAAATAACATTTTAATAAAATGGTGTTGCATGAATCACATTTAGCATGCTTGTATAAATGGTTTTATTTCCGAGCGCTGCATATTATGTCTACAGAACTGCCAATACTGTGCGATGTACTCCTACTGAAGCATGCACATACTTAAACTTAAAAAACTTCTACCAAAAGTGAAGAGTGCTTTAAATATGTTGAGAAAAAGAAGAAACAGATTTTTAGATCAGAGCCGAGGGACAAACCAATCCAACTGACATCTCAACAGCCAACATGGTTGCAAAAGTAACACAGAGGTTTGTTTACATTTGAATAACCTGAGAGAGAGAGAAAGACTCGGTCAGTCGTCGATATACCGTTGCTTTATACACAAATATCCTGTTCCGTTTGTGTAGCCTCTGCCAATACAAATGAATGATTGTACTTATCAGAAGTTAGGCTAGAACTAAAACATACAAGCAAAAATGTCGAAAAGTTTTGTCTTTTGTTTTTGTTCATCATTGTTGTTCCAACAAGCAGTAAAACACCTAATGTAAGCTCCGAGTGCTCGCCAGCTGGGTAATAGGAGTTTTTCAGTGACTCTACAAAATAAAATAAAAAAGTCGATTGATACAACCTTGGATGGTGTTTCGTGTCAAAATGGATTGGTCAAAGTTGGCCTCATGGGACAGTTATTTCACACCAACTGGGTTAACTGAAAATCTCATATCACACTTTCACTGATGACAGCGGGTTTCACAAAAAAGTGAAATATAAATAAATTAAGACAGCATCTCATCTATTAAAAAAAACAAACAGGAAACATTAACCTCACATACAAGTGAACCACAGTTCTGAGGTGAAATGGTTGGTTGGTGGTCTCTAGAAATGGAATATATGACCCAGCAGACGGGCACTGGAGGTGGTCAAGATACCCTGAAGGTTTTGTAAACAGATATGGAATCGACATCAGCCTGTCTAGGTAGCAACTATCTAGTTAAAGTGGTTCCCAAACCTTTTTAGCTTGTGACCCAAAAGACAATTTTGATTGTCTCCCCGTGACTCAAACTACTGAAAATAACAGATCTACAAGCTTGTAGATCGGCTATTTTCACTCCTACTTAAACATTAGTTTTCTAATTTTAAAAATGTCTTACATTTCTTCATGAATTTACAAAAAGAAAAAAAAGTTTTTAAATAATTTAAAAAAAATCAAATGTAGGAAACGAAAAATGAGAGGGACCCATAAAAATGTGCCTGCGACCGACAAACGGTTCCCAGACCCAGCATTTGGGAACCAGTAACCTAGTACAGTACATCCTCTTGTCCAAAATCCTCCCATAACAATCTGGGCTCCATCGGCCAACAGTATCGTAGCGCTAGGACCATCTTTATCCCACGGTAACGCCACTATGAACACATGAGAACACATGAGATGCAGCTAAAAAGCTAAGGGTTGTGACGTCAGCTAAAAGGGCAACACAATTAGGCAAGGGTTTTTTTGCCTCCGTTATCAACTCTACAAATGTAACCGATCTACTTCTGGCGGACGGCACACGGCCATACCACAAAGTATACATTGACCTGTTGATTCTACATGCCAAGATGCTTTTTTTTGTTTTGCTCAGTGGAACCTGTGCATCAACTTTAAATCTAATTCAGACTCCCAAACATTTCACTTACGTTTTAACCACAGCCGTTTTAAATGGGAGACTTATAGTCATGCTGTCAGAGGCAGGAGAGGAAACCCGGCTGCTGGGCTAATCCTGAATAAAGACAGCGACCGTGATTGTATTAATTATTAAACAAACATTTTGAATCTCATCATGCAACATATCGATAGTTAGTTTGGGAATAGGGGGCGATGGCCGAAGCGAGGGACATTATCTCAATGAAAAAAGTCTTCCAAAAATGACACGCATACATCCTTCCTGCTAGCTTAATGTCCTTCCAGTGATAGCGTTCATCAACTTAATATAAGTGGACTGAAGACAGCTGTGTAATGGAGCATTCACGTATACTGTACCATATCCTTCTTGTATTAAATCAATATGATTTGCTCATGGTGAAAAGCGGTGGTGGTGGTGGTGGTGGGGGGCATGAGGATATATTTAGTAGTTACACAGTCAAAAAGTAACATTTGTTTTGATTAGTACGGCTGAGGATAGCAGGGGGATGTCTAAAGTCCAGGTAACGGATCTATGGATCTATGGTCGTCAGTACCGTCATGTGAGTGGGGGAGGAGGAAGGCTACAAAGAGAAGGGGGAGGAAGGATGCCGTTCTACAGATTTGAAACCCGGCCTTGTGGAAAACAGTCATCGGTGCCTACAAGGGGCTGGAAGGAGGGAGGAGAGGAAAGGATATGTGACGGAGGAAGGAAGGATGTTGTCTTTAGAATTATCCAAACAGGATCAATGGCAACGTTGTTGTTAAGAGAACCTATGAAACTTAAATCTAAGCTCGATTGAAGAGAGAGAGAAAAAAAAGCAGTGGCTTTACACCGTGGTCGAGGAACCGATAATGGAAGGAGAAGATGAGACGGGTGTTGAACTCCCTGTGATCACTGTGGGTTTCTTTAAACGAGTCGAGAGTCTCCAGACAAACTAAGGTCTATAACATAACTGGAAGTCGGAGCCATTAAGCACATATCAGCTCAAGCTTTGCAGAAGAGAGCGTGATCCGTGGCTCTTTTGAGTACAAACGTAACATTTTACATAATCTTCTTTTACCCTCTGAGGGACTGTGTCGGCGTGACCACACAAAGCGTTTTTTGGAGTGTCTGTCATGCATTTCTACGGTAAGACTGCCCTGGTGCACTCCTCTTCCCAGCGCCCATGAAGCATAGAGGAGCGCCGCTCTTTTGATCCTCCAGGCTGGTCATTTACGACCCGACATTGAAATCGGCATCGGCAGATATGACCCTGCAAATAATCAGAGATCGAAGGTCGGTCATAATTTCATAATCGTGCACCCCTAACTTGTGCCAATGACATGGATCAGAGCATTCGAGCACGGCAACGGTTGATTGGTTTGAACGTTGTGGGTGTTAATAAACAATGCACGCAAGCACTATGGACATGGATATCCAAAGCGCCTCTCAGCTCATAATACGCTTTGTATGGACACGGACCCGAATACCTCCTCCGAGTCACACAACACCTGGTGTCTGTAACAGATCAGCCTGCCATGATCAGTAGTATGAGACCCTAAAAATGACAGCCAAGTAGTCCAAATGGACTCCAATGGAAGTAAAATGATTTAAAAAATAAAAGGTAGCAGGAGATTAAAACAGAGGCGGGGGGAGGGGGGGCTTGGTCGAGGAGGATGGCTGTACAGCGAGTTAGACCCGTTTAATACTTGCTTGTGTGAAATTGTCACGTGCCAAAATGAACAAATTTATAAGCCCACAACCCATTGGGGCGCAACACGTTTTGAGTTTGTAGATAGACTATTTTCTACCCGCAACAACAACAAAGTATAAATTAAATCAAGAGAAGTGCAGGTTGTGGCACTAAAAGCCAATCTAACCACAACGGAAGCACCATAACGCTTCTGTGTAGATCAAGAGTTGTCGTTTGGAGATTTTTTGCTAAGTCGCCTTTCATCATTTCACATTTTCTCTTTGTGGTAGCAGTTGGTGCTCAAACAGCTCACCGATTCTGAACTGGAATACGAGGGGAAAAGGACACTTAATGGGGACACTTCCCAGACTGGATTCCTATCACTTAACCAGGACGTGTGGAAAAGAATAAAATAAGAATGGTTAAATTAAGGTTAAAAACCTAAGCAAAGAGGAGGTTAACAACATGCACAGTAGAATCCAGAGTATTACGTTTTATCTCTTGAAAGCGTTGGGGGTCCTTTTTTTACACCCCGAGATTTAAAACGAGATTTAAATGAACACCAATGGTTTTCCTGTGGAAATCACCTGAGTGATATGATAGGCAGGTGGGAGAAAGCTGGAAACCCTCACAGTTACATGTAACATTAATAAGCAGTAGGACGGGCCGTCGAGGTTCAAAGAAGGCGCGTGGTTGTGGAACGCCCGCTGTGCTGTCGCACGCCAACAGCATATTAGCTACACAAAGTACCTGGACGACAGTACGGTAGCGGTATGCTACAGTACAGCAGGGACAACTCAAAACCTCATGTCTCCAACGGCAGAAAATGGCCGATATACACAGCTCACAGCGGCGTAGAGCGGCCATTTTCTGGGAATATTCCCCCCCCCCCAGAAAAGGGTTCATGTAACTCGTCTGGGGGTAGGGGAGGGGGGGGGGGTCCCATAAACCGAAAACCCAAGTTCACACTCTAATACGTGGAAAATAATCTGACTGTCCATCGCCCCGTTTTCCATCTTGGGGACCCAGCAGCAGGGGGGGGGGGCCCGTGGGGGGGGGGAGTTAGGAAACACTGCGTGACGAATGAGGACAGAGTGCAGTATGTGAACAAAAGGAGATCAGATGAGCTAGAAGGTTGTTGGGAGTGAGTTGGTGGTGGATTAGCTTTTACATGACTTTGAACCAGTAACGGCTGATCTCTGGAATAACCAGGGGTATAGGAAAACAAGGTGCCGTGTCTGAAAGCTCACACTGCATACCGCCTTACATACACACCGCCGACGTCACACCTCCGTCTACGATAAGACCTCCGAGCTGGAGATTCTTCCCGAAACGCCTGACGCACGGCAGGGCAGGCAGTGTGAAATTTCACAGGCGGTCACGAAAGTTGCTGGTCCTTTTTAAACCGTTTGGGAGGGAGGGCGGGCGGGTGGGTGGGGGGGGGGATGGGGGCAGCCAATCAGTGGCAGCAGCCCCCACAGTGCCCGCCGCCCCCGTGGGTGTGTGCCTGTGCCGCCGCCAACGCCACCAACGCCTCGCCGTGTTTGGTCCGCCGGCTGAGGATCTCGTAGGAGCAGTCGTCGCCACAGCAGCCCGACATGCTGGGTGAACTGTCGTCTATCTCGAATCTGGAGGGACGGCAAGAGAGACGGCGTTAGAACACTAAGGAGATAATATTAATAATAATAATAAAGAGACGGCTTGAACAGTAAGGAGATATTAACCCATTCTGACCTGAGATCAGATTCTAAAAATGTCAGTCGTTCTTCGATTTTTCAAAAATAGCAGACCTACAAGCTCGTAGCGCGCCACTCGGTGGCGCGCTATGAGCTTGTAGATCTGCTATTTTTCAATAGCTAAAGCACAACATGATGCCAATACCAAAATGGGTTCCCGTTCAGAATGGGTTAATAATAATAATATTAATAAAGAGACGGCATGAACACCAAGGAGATAACGTTGTGGCCGCCGCCCAGTCCAATCTCTAGCTTTCATTAATACTGTCATGTGTGCAGTTTGTGTGAATGAAGCCGCACAGACCACCATTTCCGGCGTTAAGTGGCAGAGCTGTGGCAGGAACAATCTGGGTGGCGTCATCATCCTGATTAATAAAACGTGTGTGTGTGTGTGTGTGTGTGTGTGTGTGTGTGTGTGTGTGTGTGTGTGCGCAGTATGTGTGTGTCGACTAGTCTGCTGATGGTCTATGCCCCTTTAGGCCAAGCAGAAATAGTCTATAAATACTTTTTTGTGCATTTTAAGCACAAACGTAGCTGTTCTACTTTTGAAGGGACAAGCAGGCATGTTGTTCCCATTTTACAAACCCCATTTGGATTCTAAATTAAAGTACAAGCTGCCGGTGAACTGCAGTCCCTGTGGCAAGTGGACGAACAAGATAGTGGGTAGACATGATTAAAATCCTTCTGTATAGAAAACTATACGACATATGATGTCATAGTCACACCATGGCCTGGTCATGATTAACTATAATTACAGTTTGTGTTACAATTTTGCTTGTATTTGGTGCACAAAGTGGAAAGAAGAATAACATTAGAATGCAGTCAACTTTCCCTTTAGGAAAAGCCTGATTGTGCGCGACGTGTTATACTCACTGTAAAGCATCTCTGAAAAACTGGTAAGCCCCATGGTTGTGTTTGAATACTGTCAACATCACTTTCTTCATCTGCGTGCTAGGGCGAGAGAGAAAGAAATAAAATCGTTGCGGTCCCGTCCATGAAGGTATTGCATATGGTCCCTGACCATGCAATTAGGAATGTAGGAAAGGGAAAATTTGTATTTTAATTTATTGTATCGACCACAAGTTGAGAAACAATGCAGTAAATGACGTGGTGATGTATGATGATGCTCGATCGATGTTGTCAGTTACTGGGAAGCCGGACGTCAAGAACTTCCACAGAAACGGGAGTGAGAATCTCATGGGAAAACTTTACCGGATTGCCTGGTTGAGTCACCATTATAAGGAAATGTGCCCATAATTAATTGCATGTGTCTGCTCGCTCATACATACAGTAAGTTACAGCAACATCATTTTAATATGGAAGGTTAATTCCCCCCCCACACCATGCCCATATCCCCCTCCTCCCAACACAACAGTGGTCCCCAGGTTGATTCTCAGTCAGGGCGGTGGTCCCTGGTTCATAATCAGTTGAAAACCCCTGCCATATTTAATGGTGTAAATTAACGCCCCACTTGATCATACTGCAGAGTCACACAAAATATCAGCTTGTAAAGTAACAGTTTTGGACATATAATACTATATGAAGTTTCCACCTAACAGACGAAATCATGAAGCACGGGCGCATAAAGTTCCTTCCTCATCGCTGTGGAATCATTTTAAGAATGCCGTTTTGTGTTATTGTAAATTTGGACAATAATAAGAAATGTAGTTACAGTAATACATTTTTAATCTGCTTTAATATCGGCCTCTTTGATCACTATAAATCCGTATCTGTATTGGCCATGAAAAAACCCCATATCGGTCAATCATTTACAGTTGGTTTACCCGTTAGCAATGAGCTGTAATATCTGAATGAGGAATTTACCTGTTAGCAATGAGCTGTAATATCTGAATGAAGAATTTACCCGTTAGCAATGAGCTGTAATATCTGTTTACAGTTGGTTTACCTGTTAGCAATGAGCTGTAATATCTGAATGAGGAATTTCCCCAGGCCTTTCCTCCTCACTCTGCTCTCCAGCTGCACCTCATAACTGCACACAGAAGAAGAGATCACATTATAGACGTTGTGGACGAGGATTGTTTGAGACAGGCGTTCCCAAAGTGGGGTCCGGGGACCCCACTAGAAATCCCAGATAGAAATGCCGTTAAAATGGGCGGCTGTATCTTCTTAATGCAGGTCAAACTGGGGGTCCTTGAAATTAAAATGGTTGAAAATGACACCCGACAGCGGCGATATGACGGGCGTAGAAAAGAGAAGCCTTACGGTCTTACCAGTATAGAACCTCCTCGCCACACTCCACGTCGAATCGGAAGTGGGAGAAGGCGACGGGGGCGGAGTCTCCGTCGCGAGCCAGGAGGTACCACGCCCGCTCGTCTTTCATCTCGTCTCTTTTCTCCCTCTCCTTCCAGCCCCACTCGCTCTGCTCGTACCTGAATGGGGTGAAAAAAATCACACCAGTGTGAAGTGAGGGCCGCTAATATATTAAAGTCTAACTCCCTCTCCTTCCATCCCCACTCGCTCTGCTCATACCTGAATGGGGGGGGGGGGGGGAATCACACCCGTGTGAAGTGAGGGCCGCCAATATATTAAAGTCTAACTCATGTTGCTATGATTAGGTGATGTAAACAAACATTAAATTATCTTTATTGTTAATGGCATTTAATGTTTGTGTTAGGGACAAGATGACATAGATTTTCCCTTCATTGTCAATGGCGTTTTTAAAACAAACATTAAACCTGTATATAGGAAAAAATACAGAATTCTAAATTTACTTTATTTACAAATAGCAGATCTACAAGTGCACAATGTGTCGCCTCTGCTATTTTCAAATGGCTGAAATATACGGCTGAAGTGGTCAATGCATGTTTTGTATTAATAATCGAAATCTTCAAAGTAACTAAAGTTTTCAAATAAAGTCAGTGGAGTAAAAGTACAATATTTGCCTCTGAGATGTAGTGGAGTAGAAGTAAAAGTATTGGCAAATGGAAGAACTCAAAGTACAAATACCTAAAAAAGAAATGTACTCGACTGACACAAGCCCAAAACGGGACAGTTTACTATCAAAGATGTGGAACCGACAGCAGGTGCCCTGAATATAATTGTGGAGGAGAGACTCAAAACGAATTCAATCCCCTGTGGGAGTTTGCCAGACGGCAGCAGTTAAAATATAGACCATGGGTCTTCAACAGGGGGTCGATAAGAGTCACTACAGGGAGGCTGCCAAATATTTGTGTGAAAGGAAAAAACAATTCTTCTTCTTTTTGCCAGCTGCTTGCAAAGCGGCTGGACTACATGTTCACCTACTGTACCTCTACTAGAGACCGTAGTTGACACTTTTTCTAAGCCAATGGTTATGGTTCATAGTCTGAAGTCTGAACGTTGCAGCGTTCAGAGTATGCAGCCAATGCGGATTGGCTGCATACTCTGAACGCTGCAACGTGAAGCCTCATTGGCTGCATACTCTGAACGCTGCAACGTGAAGCCTCATTGGCTGCATACTCTGAACGCCACAACGTGAAGCCTTATTGGCTGCATACTCTGAACGCTGCAACGTGAAGCCGTGAGCCGAGGCAGAGCCTGCGGCACACAGACTGATTATAGATGTTCATAAACGAGAACTTGCTGCAGCTGGCAATTAAGACCGAGCCATTCTTGTTTCACATTAACCACTAACCATAGCCTCTGTATTCTTACCAAGACATGGCAGAATTTGTTTACCGTTGGGTAAACAGATGTTGGTTTGGGTTCAGTTAACGTGATCGTAATTTTCTATTTTTATTGCCTTATTTTACCATAATTTTATTGTTTCAGTTAATCGCACAGTCCAACTGAAATAACCAAACATTTACAGATGAATTGAATATGAAACTCTATTTCCTATCCAACTATTCAGCCTTCTAAAATAAGGGTGACTGAGCGTACAGCAGAGTAGCCCAAAATACTTACAGTGTCTGCATGTTAGATCTGGTGAGTTCATAAGCCCATTCGACAGACAGCGGGTTGAGGGTGGAAACCTTCTTACACTCTATCTGCAAGGCGAGTCTGGGCACAAAACAGGGACATGAAGTCAGCAACATGTCAACAATCCAACTGTATGTGATTTTAAGATATATATATATATATATAGAAATGAAACAAGATGTGTAGAGTATTTTATATGACTTGAATAACAAACACATACCCGTTTCTGTCATATTTTTTAAAGACGGGGAAAGCAGCCAATGGGTCATCAAGCTGTGAGAAGAGAGGGTGAAGAAAGGCATGTCAAAATGTCATCAAGCAGAAATACATTACGTTCAGTTCACGTTCGCTCAAAATATGAATGTGTTCATGAACGATGGTTCATTGAACGTTCTCAGGGACAACACTGTACACAGTCAGTAAGTACAGTATGTCCCCAGAGCCAGAGGCCTGACGAGAATGATCCATTAAGATCATTGTCATACATCATCATCATGGAGCATAAAGTCGTCTTTTCCTGGGGCCTGGGGAAATATATAATGGCCCTGCACCACCTAATCTCTTGTCTCTAGGATTAACAATAACCACCTCTTCTCTTCCAGCTAACAATGTGGACTACGGGCATTATTCGTGTTTTAAACAATGGCCCGACTGTCAAATCATGTCTGCTGGCAACAAGAAAATGTTGTGGGAGAATGGTTTGCATTCCTGCATGGTTGGTTGGTAACAAGAAAGGAGACAGGATAGAGACGAACGACTTGTGAAACAGATGAAAAAAACAAACCAATTCATTCTCTGGATTTATTCTGGTGCTTATTGTGGCCTTCCAGCAGCTTAAAGGAGGATGCGTTATTTTTGTGTGTGTGTGTGTGTGTGTGTGTGTGTGTGTGTGTGAAATAAACAGACTTTTTTTTCATATTCAAGAACAAATATTGTCCATTGAATCATATGTATGTTTCAAGGTCCATTATGTCTGGTTTTGGCTGGGTAATCTGCCAAATGTCTCAGCAGAAATGAAACCCACAGAATGTCAAAGGCACTTGGCATCAACACAGCACCCCCGTTTCATCAATAAATGGGAGGGTGGTGGTATTACCAAGACCAGTCTAGACGCGAGCATGCTTTCGTCCTCGGGTTGAGTACAGAGTGACGTAGAGAGGGTGCGCTGTGACTGGCCAGTCGCTGTGATTGACAGCCTTCACCTAAACCTAACCCTAACATTAACCTCAGTCAAACTATACCTAAACCTAACCCTAACCTTAACCTCAGTAAAACTATACCTAAACCTAACCCTAACCTCAGTAAAACTATACCTAAACCTAACCTCAGTAAAACTAACGCAGTGGCTGGGGGACGAAACCATGCTAGCAGTCTAGACGGACAGAGTGAGGAACAGACCAGCATGACATTGACAGCAGACAGTCAACAGACGGAGAGATGGCAGAACACAAACAAAGATATCTTTTGAATGATTCATTATCAGAATGAGTAAATATTAGAATATCTCATAATATTATACAGACAGGTCTATAAATTGCCAATGCTGAGGCTGCATTTCATCATTTCCAGGCTGTTAGTGACCTCACACACAAAAAAACGATATCTGGCTGGATTTGTTATATTACTAATCACATTTAAAGAAGCGAGAGAGAGAGAGAGAGAGAGAGAGAGAGAGAGAGAGAGAGAGAGAGAGAGAGAGAGAGAGAGAAAACGTGAGAAACTCAAAGTGGGCATTTATTTTACTATCTTTACTCATCTACACATGTAGTATATTATTTATAAAATCTATGTTAATGTTATTAATATTAATAATTTGTTATTCATATTTTTGTTTCTCCTAACGATAGGCCTCAGAAGAAAACAGCCATTGTTTTACTCTGGGTCCTGAGACAAGTCTGACTAACTGTTAAACACCAAACTGCTGTGTCGGCTGTCCACCTGAAATGCTGCTCGCCGTCTGTGTCAGGGCAGGTGTGTGATTCTTATTTGACTCGTAAAGATGTTTCACTCGATTAGCCATCGAAAGAGGCTGCAAATGTCCATCGTTTCAGGACAAATAAATGAATACATAAATAAATAAGCATCCAACCATGAAAACCCTTTAAGCCATCGTGTGCCCTCGACCAGGACCTAATCTCATTGGTTAATGCCACTCACAGGCCTCTCACCTTATTGGCTATATCCACCTTGGCACAGACAGCATCCATGGCTGCCCTCTCCTCCTGGCGCTTGGCCTTCTTCTCCTTGGCTTTATTAGATTTCCTCTGGATGAACGGAATAAGGGATGGTGAGGGAAGGAGTAGAAGAGAGGGTAGGTGCCAAGTTAGAGGAATTGTGAACAAGGGAGAAATTAGTTATTTATATACTGTAGCACCTTTTTAAAACAATGTTCCACAATGCTGCACAGAGCAGGGTAAAAACAAAACAAAGACAAAATACATCAAGTCAAAAAACTAAAAGCTAAAAGCAAATACAGTAAAAATACAGGGAATACAGTAACAATATTTAAATATGTACAGTCTCGTAACATTTGGTGTAGAGATATGTTTTTAATTGAGAAAGTGAAAGAGAAAGTGAAAGAGATGTCAAGAGTTCAAATGAGGGGAGGGGGGGTTGTAGGCTGTAGCGAGAAGGATTAGAATGGAATGAGAAAGAGAAATGTGGGACAGTGGAGGGGTGGGTGTGGGTGGGTGGTTTAAGGACAGGGGGAGAGTATCAGGTGTTAGACAGAAAGATGGCATGAAGAGAGACACAGAGGACAGATGTGAGATTATCAATCACTGCATCACTGGTGTTGATGAGTACACAGAGAATGTTATCCGGTAGCCATTCACAGATTTTGAGGAAGGCTACGGAATTGTGGTTGGATCCTCTCAATGTAGTCCGAAGAAACAGTTCTGTGCTTGGCTGCATTTCTAATGGGTTTTGGTACATTTTTCCCAATGCTTTGCCAGGCCAACACAGTGACCCAAATCGAGAAACCAGCTAGTAGAGACAAGAACAATCTTAACTGGCTGTTTGTTTTGTTATTTAACTGAAGTATTTTATTCAACAAATGGTTGTCTTCTCCATTATGATAAATGTAGTCCTACTTTCCAGATTTATTCATATTTTCATTTGCGTATTCTCTTTTTAGTGCCCTCATTATTTTGACAGAGGCCAGGTGAGCGAGCCAAGCTGCTTGGGTTGGTAATTTAATTTGTGATCAGAATATGGCTGAACATTAGTACTAGGCTAGCTGGATCGCTACTGATTTGATCCACGCGGTTTAGAGCATAAAGCTCAATTTGTTGCAAACTGATCACACAGGCCTTGCACAGAAACCACATTTGGCAACAAAGCTCAAGGAAATTCAGAACCACTAGTTTAGCTATGTGACCATTGTGACGCTGCAATAACCACATGAACTCTAGCATGAGCTCACCTGTCACTATTCTGGGGGGAGAACATTCTGTAAAAATAGCAGATCTACAAGCTCACAATGAGCTTGTAGTTTGGCTAATGGCAATTTTGTCAAGGAGATTTAATCTAGAGGGAAAAGGGGAGAGGACCAAGTACAGACCCTAGGGGACTCCGGTTAACAAGGGTTTAAGACAGTTGTTAATAAAAGAGAGTTGAGCCAGAAGGCAAAGCTCTCCGTCTACCAAGCAATCTTCGTTCCTACTCTCACCTATGGTCATGAAATTTGGGTCATGACCGAAAGAATAAGGTTGCAAGAATGCAAGTAATGCAATGCACGCACAGTGTTGTGATTATCATTATATAGTCCTTTGTTTAAGTTGTATGTAGAAACTTTATTTAATTGGACATAAATGCAGTGCTTGATTCTCAAACCTTTTCTTATCAAGGACCCCTATATTAATATGCATTTGGCCGTGGACTCTCATCAAAAAGTATTTTGTGCCTGGGACACCCATACAAGATTTGTGTTGTTACAAAATCCCCCCCTATTTTAGATATTTTCATCAGTTCTTTTCAAATAGACATTACAGGGCTAAAGGATTAAACCGATTTTTATGCTATTTTAACTCATTTATGCCCTTGAACCCCCTCAAGGACCCCTGGTGGTCCCCGGACCCCTCTTATGATAACTGGACTATTATGGATGGACAGTAAAATACAAACTCAGGAAAAATGATGGTGGATAAACTGCACCAAGGGCTGAGGATATTTAGAGCTGCAGTGGACCAACAACAGGTCATTAGTATAAGTGCATTTATCAACCGACAGTCCTGAACAAACAGCAAAGGCAACAATTAGGAGAAGGAATGCATAGAATTCATTCCGATTCATGCTGTACCATGCAGGAGCAAGGAACAGACTTCACACAACACAACACGTGGATTGGTTTATCTGGAGTGAAAGTGAAGGGATCAAACTCTGTCTGATTAAAAAAAGCTTTTAATACCGGTAGTCTCCGTTTAACGGGGACATGTCAGAGATCGCATGTAAGAACACATGCGGGTTTTAATACCTGGCTGCCTCTGGCCATGAACACAAACGTGTTCAGCTACTGATACAGAAATTGCAAAGCACCCATCATCATAAAAGATGGATTCCTTGAGTGGGAGACCGGGCTACAGCTAACAAGCTAACAATGTCACATAAACAACACAAGTAAAGGATAACAATCAATCGCACACAGAACACATACACGCTGTTAAAAAACCACACAGTATGGGGTCCAAAGCGGGGGATGTACTTATGGACTAAAGCTTTTTTTATATAGTGGATGTAGTAGGCTAACCGGGGGCTAACGGCTAAGCTAACAGGCTAACAGCCTGGTGGTGGTGGTGGTGGTGGGTGCCAACCATCCACCTCGCATTGCTTCCTCCTTTTCCTTTCTCTCTCTCCCTCTCTCCACAGCCTCTCTCTCTCTCTCCATCACAGGGTCCATGCACACGCACGCACACTCTTTGTTCACATCCATCCAGTCCACCGTTCAGGGTTAACCTCCCAGCACACATACACATTATTACACACACATTTATAATACACAATAATAACTCACACTCACCCCCATGTCGAGCACCTTGTAGATTATACACCTGGCTCTATTGTTGTTGTTGGGAGTCGGGACTGTCTGTCTGTCTGGGCTTTTTGAGTTCTATGTATGACACACTGCCGGGTCGCTTGCTAACGAGGCTAGGTAGGTTAGCAGTTTAGCACGGATCGATGGCTGATTTATCGCGGATTAAACCCGATTATTACACCATCAATTTGCACCAAATTAGCGAACAAGTATTTTTCCCCCTTTTCGCCCGGATTGGCGCCAAGACCATGAGAGGGGTGAAATTATTCTCTCCCTCTCTCTATCTCTCTCTCTCTCTCTCTCTCTCTCACGCACACACTTTTCCTCCCTCCCTCTACCTCACTCTCTCTTTCCTTTCTTTCCTCCCTCTCTCTGTCTTTCTCTCTCTCTCTAGTCTAGTCCGAGGCGTCCAACTAGTTTAGCGCGAATATGGTTTCCTTGTTGGGGAAATGACGACAGCTGCTGTGCACACATCACAGGCACCCAGGGGGCTGGCATGGAGTGGAGGAGGGGGGCGTGGGGACACTGGGGGTCAAATGATAATCTATCTAGATGTCAAGGAAATTAAGGAAGGACCCCCCACATTAATAAGACTGTGGATGTGGGACCTCATCTGAAAATATTTTGTGATTTCCCCCAAAAAAATAATGTGGTTTAAACTGATGTTGATGTTATATTAAAGTCATTTTTAGCTTGGAACCCCCTGAAGCCTGAAGGACCCCTCTGGGTCTTAATTAATTAACAATGCCGGTTCTAGGCGAGTGGCAGAGAATACCCAAACGTGCATCCTGCCCACCCACAATTAAAAGTTATGGGGAATATATATTTTTGGCCAATATAAAAAATAACTATCTGTACCATTTATCATTTTTGATCGGGTGCGGGCAGCATTTGTAGACCCAAGTAAACACATACTGCATGGTAGCGACTATAGCGAGGCGGAGGGAGGGAGAGGCGACACAGTTTTCTGCCCCGCTTTGGGAGGGACTTTCACCCTAGTTTCACCCTCAGGCCGGGAACCCATTTTGGGGTTCTGTAGAGTATGTACAGTTTTTCCAGAAAACTTAGGTCAAGTTTTAGAGGCGTTTTTAGAATCGGCCTCAGGCCTAAATGGGTTAAACCCATATATGGAGATCCCTGATGTCATCAATATTGGCCAGCAACTCTACATCTGACCTCAAACCCTTAGATCTCCATACAGTATGGAACTGACCTGTTCTGACTGTTGATCTGACCCCCCCATGCCAAAGCACCAGTGCTCTGCCAGCAGTCTGCCGTCACCCAGGCGGATGCGTGCATATGAACTGGTCGCTTCTCGCCCTCAGAGTGTCTTATACTGGAGCATTTTTGGCTGGGGACCCCCCCAGCTCCCATGTCTCTGATTGGTGATAATTAACTTGGAGACAATAAATGAAACAAAAATAGAAAGAGACAATATAAGGCGATGAATGGGTTGTCTCAACTCATTGGAAGAAATGTTATTTGTAAATGTACTATTTTGTGTGTGTACTGAAGAGGTGGAGAGACTGGGAACACTGATCTATCAGTGGTTCTCAACCTTTTTCATGTCAAGGACCCCCAGAATTATCTGTATTTGGCTGCGGATCTGAAAATATGTTGTTCCAATTAAGGACACCCCAGAAGCAAAGATTTGTGTTAAAAACATTCCCTTTGAAGGAATATATATTCAAAGATTTGCACAACATTTTCACAATTCTTTCAAAAATAGCAGATCTACAAGCTCGTAGCGCGGCACAGGTCTCCACACATGGATTAAAGCAAAATACATTCTCACGGCGAAAAATGTTTGCTTGGCTATTGGCTAAGACTAATGTGAGATCTCAGATAAATGTTTGCATGGCTATTGGCCAAGTCCTCTAATGTGAGATCTCAGATAAATGTTTGCATGGCTATTGGCTAAGTCCTCTAATGTGAGATCTCAGATAAATGTTTGCATGGCTATTGGCTAAGTCCTCTAATGTGATATCTCAGATTTGTGAAACTGAAAATGACGCCCACACACACTGGCAGTGAATCCTAGACAATTAACACAGTATGTAACATTGTTTTAGTAATTGTAATTGTTCCTGCTAGGCTGAGGCTTTGCCTTTAACCTATGCTTTTATACAAAGTATGGAATATCTGAGGTTATTAAGATTTTATGGAAAACGCTTCAGAATATATTGCTATGTTGACCACTATAAAACAGCCTAACTACAAGCTTTGTATTGAGAGCTTGTAGTTTTCACTGTGCAGCTTCTATGGAATCCAAATGACTGAAATCAATCGTGGTTGAATCCATGGCTCTACACTTGGACCCCTCTTTTTTCCCCCTCTACACCAAATCTCTTTACCATATTGCCAAATCTTCACCTATTATGACATGGGCATGTGGTTGAAAAACAAACAATCATATCACCATCCCAATACGAGTGACTGCACTGCACCAAAATATGTAATCCTAAATTGAATTGAAGTCAGTCAGCAAGTATCCCCGATGGCAGTAAAGCACAACCAGCATACACATTAGCAGCAAGTATAAGATTTATTGTAAATTCCATTATTGTTACATTGTGTTCATGACACACCTCCACAATGCTGCTGCCCTGTCCATTCAGGCTGACATGAGGCAGAGCGTTAAGCACGTTAAAGTATAGTTGTAAACGCTGCAAGACACTGATGCAGAGATCAACGCATCTCTGGGATGTTTACCACGCTGCAAGGATACAGAATACCCATTCATCAACACGACGGCCATTACGCCCCTTTAGTCATGTGGAACTGTGGGTTCCATAAAGCACGTTTTATATAGGACTTTAAGCAACTAGTCGACTAGTAGCCTGGGCACCATTTCATTTAGGGTATATGATCCTGTCGGGAGCAGATGATATCGTTACGTCATGTTGTAGTATTGTTTTGTAGTCGACAGGCAGGAACAAGGGGGGAAGGCGGGACTTCCTTTTCCCTCAAACCGATTTTTCTCAATAAAAGCTACAGACTACGAGAGCTTTTATTGTTATTCTTTCGGTTTGAGGGAAAAGGAAGTCCCGCCCCGTTGTTCCTGCCTGTCGTGTCGACTACAAAACAATACTACAACATGACGTAACGATATCATCCGCTCCCGACAGGATCATACGGACTTTTGAAACAGAGACCAGGCTTTCCTCCGAGGTGGTGGAAAGCCTGGTGAGGCCAGGTTAGTCGACTAGTAAATCCACTAGTTGACCTCGTTGGTACTAGTTGACTAGTTGATAAGAAAAAAAAAGAAAAGAAAAAAAAGTTGGGTTTCTTTCCTCCCGTTTTTGTAGTCCTCAAGATCAAGTAGATTATAGTTATAGTCAACAATGTACAAATATTATTATAAAAAAAAAGAAAAACTGGCCTAGTTAAACAACCAGTCTACTAGTAAACTAGGCAACTAGTCAACTAGTAAAAATCACTAGAAGTGAAAGCCCTAGATTATACTTTGTATGGTAGCCAATCTATGATTTATAGATCTGCTCATTTCGGTGTAAAACACCGTTGCATGATGGTGCATAAATTCAAGTCTACCAGACCAGTCTCACGTAGCCAGAGATCACCGCCTACTCACACATCTAAATTCAATGTATGGGCTAGAACAGCAGGCAAACAGCAGCACTAACAAACGTACGCCCACTGATTTGAAAACCAAATCCCGATACCGTCCCAATATGGACCGCCCTGAAGTCTTTGAAATGGTTCCGAGGTCTAGATAAATGGCCCGAATCTCTATTCTATACATTTCCAAATTGTTTCCACCCGGTTCTACACCCTACATGACATTTAGATGTCAGCAGACGACAGATTGGCAGGCAGAGATCTTTGATGGCCTGAACTACGCAAGACTATATGTAATATTAACCCATTCTGGACGGGAACTCCTTTTGGTGTTTTAACTAAGCATTATGGTTATACTTTAGCTATTTAAAAATAGCAGATCTACAAAGCTTGTAGGTCTGCTATTTTTGAAAAATCGTGAAAATGTGGCACAAATCTTTGAATATAATATATTCTTTCAGAAGACTTTTTATTTATCAGGCCTAAATGGGTTAACTCTAACAGTGCATTTTAACAGCGGAAGAACAACAACGGCGAGCGACACTTTGAACGACGTTTTAACAGCGGGGCGACAGCCAGACGAGTTTCACCGGAAGTGCATTATTTGTCAATGTGGACCCTACTCTACAGGCAACTACTGGCGATAACAGGCGATAGCTGGCGATGGTCGAAAAGTGGGCGGAGGAACGTCGGGCAAAAAAGACGAAAATAATTCAACTTTTGGGGGCGACCTCGTCCGGCGATAGGGCGATGAATTTTGCCCCATCGTGTCCTCCGTTCACTTTGACCATCGCCTGTTCACCTGCTAATCGCACAATTATCGCCAGCAGTCGCCCCCGGGTCCCATTGACAAATAAATAATGCACGTCTGGCTGTCGCCCCGCTGTTAAAACGTACTGGAAGAGCAAAATGGCCACCATGTGAATTTGCCCACATCTTCAGGAAGTAATGTTCAGTCATGTAGTCGTTATAGCATGGAGGTCTGAATGGTAGTTGTAGCATCCGTCCCCCCCGCCCCCCTCCCCCCCTCCCCTACACACACACACACACACACACACACACAAAACACGCACACTATAGGCTCTGTGCATAACTGCGGTCCCGGGTTTCCATTACGGTGGAATACATATTTCAGTTCATTTTTCCATAGGCATAGACATTTGAACCGAGTACACATATGAAGGTGTCATGATATAATGTTCCAGTTCAAGTCTGCTGCTAAACCTGTGGAGAAACGACGGTATGAACGGGTATGCCAACTTCAGCAAAACCCGGGACTACAGGAACTGTATACAGAGCCATACATCACTGCTACCAGTGACACTATGACCCAAACACCCAAACTCAGTTAAAGTCGCATCGTGCTAATCGGCGGGAATCAGTCGGGTCTGGTTGGATAACCTGTTGCACACTCAGATCTCCATCGGCCATACTCGGCACGGCAGCCATTTTGCTCTCGACGTCACGACTCTGGGCGTTCGGTGACCCCCCGATCCGCAGAATGGCTGCCAAAGTGATGAATAATATGGTCAATAATGACCTGCTGCTGTACTGTACAGTGGCGACATAAAAACACTGGAGAACGCTGCCGCCCGCCGGCTCGTCAAACAGCCGGCTGGCGTTCCGGCGTCTCCGCTGAGCTGCCTTGTGTCTCCAAAACGGCCATGGATGTTGTGGAACGAGCGGGAGGAAGCGGTGATGGGTCGGACAGGAAGTGTCTTAATAATCGTCCAAGAAGAAGTAGTTGCCGCTTTTCTTCTGCTCCGTGTCCTATAGGAGACGGGGGGCAGAGGGCAAAGGTCACTAAAGGTCATTCCAACGGCACGGAGTGTAGCAACTGTACACGACAGCATCAGATAAGAGTGTGTGTGTGTGTGTGTGTGTGTGTGTGCGTGCGCGTGTGTGTGTGTGTGTGTTACCTTGATAGAGGCTTGTTTGTTGATTCGTGGTCTGAAGTTGTTTGGGTCTCGTCTGAACGTGATCTCCAACAGAGACAAGAACTTGTTCATACCTGCCAACAGGCTCTGTGGACTGATGGACAGAGAGCAAACACAATGCATTGTTAATATCAACTGAAACAAGGTTCTGACCTGAGATCAGATTCTAAAAATGTCTTCTACACGCCGACAGTTTTCTGAAAAAGCTATGTTTCTATGTCAGTCGTTCTTCGATTTTTCTAAAATAGCAGACCTACAAGCTTGTAGATCTGCTATTTTTCAATAGCTAAAGCATAACATAATGCTAACACCAAAAGGGGTTCCCGCCCCAACATGGGTTAATTCAACTGTATATAAGTTAGATTGATAATACAATACAATATTTCCACATATTTTCATCTTGAATGAATAAGTATGTTATTATACTGCTCCATCTAGTGGACAAGTTAATAATTACGGTTTTCCATAGGAGGGGTACAAGGTGATCATTAAGCTTCATCGATGTCAATGTGAATGAAGACTAAATTGATAAATGGAGAACATCTGTATTTTACAATGATTACTGGCAGCTTGCTGTACAATATACAGCTTATTACACTTAGAAACAACATGAATATGTTTACAAGTAGGGCCTGGGCAATATGTTGATAAAACATGTACAATTAGTCTATGAGATTAGGACTCACTGTATCCATAGCAATGTAAACAGATGCAAAACTGCTTAACTAACTGCAGAACGCCTTAACTGACCAATGGAATTGATTAGTAGTAGCAAAGCCATGTAGTAATGTTTAGCATGCAAATCGCTAGTGTGCATTGTGTGTGTGTCTTACGTGTTGGCCCTACAGTCTTTGGAAGGGTTTCCGTCGAAGACGATGACTCTGTCTGCGAGGTAGGTTGCCATGATGAAGTCGTGTTCGACTACGAATGCAGTCTTCTTAGCATGGAGGATGTACCTACACACACACACACACACACACACACACACACACACACACACACACGTGTGTGAGTCTACAGTATATACTTGACTTGTAAACCTAACACTGGCAGAAGTTCTTTCGATGAATTTTCTTTAGGATAAAACAAATGGCAGATGCCACTGATAAAATTGCTGTCCTAAGTACAGTAATTGTGTGTGTGACTGTATGTGCTCGCGTTGCACCTCTTGATGACTCTCGCAGCCATGAGTCGCTGTTCGGAGTCCAGGTAAGCCGATGGCTCATCAATGAGATAAACGTCTGCTGGTTTCCCCAAACACAATGTTAATGCAACCCTCTGTAGCTCACCACCGGACAGGTTCTGAACCTAGAGACAGAAACACACACAATGTTAATGCAACCCTCTGTAGCTCTTCACCAGACAGGTTCTGAACCTAGAGATACAGACACAATGTTAATGCAACTCTCTGTAGCTCACCACCGGACAGGTTCTGAACCTAGAGACAGAAACAATGTTAATGCAACTCTCTGTAGCTCTCCACCGGACAGGTTCTGAACCTAGAGACAGACACAATGTTAATGCAACTCTCTGTAGCTCTCCACCATACAGGTTCTGAACCTAGAGACAGACACAATGTTAATGCAACTCTCTGTAGCTCTTCACCGGACAGGTTCTGAACCTAGAGACACAGACAATGTTAATGCAACTCTCTGTAGCTCTCCACCATACAGGTTCTGAACCTAGACACAGACAGACACAATGTTAATGTGAGAGAGCGATAGAGATAAAGGCATAGCGATACATTTTCTTATTATTTCTTAATTTAATTGTATCACTTTCTTATGGAAACAAAGACACGTTAAAAACTGGATTCAGAGAAAGTAATTAAAAAGAAAGGTGTGAGTGTGTGTGTGTGTGTGTGTGTGTGTGTGTGTGTGTGCGTGCGCTTACGTCTTGGTCTATGATGCATTCTATCTGCATGGGTTTCATCACATCGGTGATGAACTGGGGATGCATGTACGCATCTCTGATCTTGTCATGAAGCAATGCTCGAACACTGCCCTGTAACACAAAGACACACACTATATTATAGTATTAGAATAGCTTCACATTTGATGAACAGAGCCACCAATCAACAGACAGACAGACACACTTACAACAGCTTTAGACCATTAGACAAGACAGACTTCAAGAGTACCTTGAACTTGGGGCTGATGGTCTGAGGTTTGTAGCTGACGTTGAGGATGGGAACGTCACCTGACAGAGGGAGACAGAGACTGTAAATCTAAACTGTGTGTGTTTGCGCATGCATGTGTGTGTGTGTGTTTGCGTGTGTGTGTGTGTGTGTGTGTGTGTGTGTGTGTGCACACAATGTTACCTCCCGCATCAGCTTTGAGTCCTCCAGCCAACATCCTGATGAATGTCGTCTTCCCTGTCCCTGGAGACAGAATCACACACTGCTTAGATATACTGTACATAATTACACACACACGTTTATATTACTTATGTCCGTCTAGAGAAGTGAATAATATCATAATACCAACAGCTGTGGACACACGACTACATTTGGCATCAAATAATTGAGACATTTAGCAGATGCTTTTAATATCCAGAGTAACTTGACAGGGTAATTACTAGTGTGAAGACAGTAAGACACCTATTTAGTCCAATGTGAACATGCATCTATAATACATCGTTAAAAAAAGAATAAAGGAGCATAAAGGAGAAGAAAATACAGGATCTTTGTAAGAGAATTGATTTAAAAACATTAGTAATTAGCTACTGTATTGAAAAGAGAGAAGAACATTTTAAGAGAAAGAAAATACTGGATTTGTGTGTATGACAAATTAAAACAAACTAAAAAAAGATTTTTAGGTTAATTGTCGTGATTCGAATTGTATCGTGAGTTCAGTGAACGACTGTAGCATCTATTAAAAAAAGGCAACAAGAAGGCATACACGGAATGAGAGTGCTAGGGGGTGAGGTGGAGACGCGAGTTCTCAGCCTGAATGAGTGCTAGGGGGTGAGGTGGAGACGTGAGTTCTCAGCCTGAATGAGTGCTAGGGGGTGAGGTGGAGAGGTGAGTTCTCAGCCTGAATGAGTGCTAGGGGGTGAGGTGGAGAGGTGTGTTCTCAGCCTGGGGCACACAATACAACACTGTATGACACAACAAACACCACGTCAGTGTATGACAACATGCAACGCACCGTTCTCTCCCAACATCACCATGATTTCAGAATCAGTGAATTCGCCTTCTTTGATGTCCAGACTGAATTCTCCCAAGGTCTTCTGCATGTCTGGATACTGCAACATAACACAGTCAGGTTGGACCAAGGAACACTGATATCCCATCTTTTTTTCTATTTTTATTTGGCAACCCATTTCTTCACCCAGTGTCATTTATCAAATGTAATCCTGGGCGCTACACTTCCTATTTTTGCATGCTTGTGCTCAAAAAGGTACACACCAGGTAATGTCTAAGTCGTTTGACGTCCTCCTCATTGGCCGTCTCGGCCACCTTGAAGACCAATGAGGTTTCACGGAACCTCAGGTTCTCCGTGGGAACGTAACCATCCAGAAAGATGTTGATACCTGGCACACACACACACACACACACACACACACACACACACACACACACACACACACACACAATTAATTTTAGTTACTTGTGTTTTTGCTACAAGAGACTTTAAGAGAGGTTTAAGTCAAGCACTTTGATGTTGTCTGATTAAAGCCACGGTAGTTTGCTCCAGGTGCTACATTTTTAATGTATTAATGTTCAGCAACTTCAGACTAAAGACAATACATATTTTCATGGAACAAATGAGAATGAGTGAGAATCGTGATCTCAATTCTTGTTACCGAGATTCACATTTGAGCAAAAATCGTACTAGTGTGTGTGTGTGTGTGTGTGTGTCATTTACCCTCTCTAACGCTGAAAGGCATGGTCACCACTCCGTATGCACTGGGAACGCCGTATAGACAGCAGATGAAGTCAGACAGGTAGTCCAACACACTGAGGTCATGTTCCACTACGATGATGTACCTAACACACAAACACAGTCACACACACACACACACACACACACACAGACACACAGACACACACACACACACACACACACATTAGCATCAGTCAGTAAACAGCGCTTGGCAAAGGTTGTCGTTTCAGGAGTAGGGATGGAGCCCGAAAATCGGGTGCATTACAAATCCTGCTCGATAATGTGATCGTTATCAATACAAATGTACGAGCTCCATCCCTATTCAGGAGTGTTACCTGTCAGGTGTGATCAGTGATCTGATGGTGATAGCTGCCTTCAGCCTCTGTTTGACATCCAGATAACTGGATGGTTCATCAAACATGAAGCTACAACAGAGAGAGAGAGAGGAGGGATATGTGAACATAACTTTCAACTGGTTAGAAAGAAGAATAGAACAGAAATATACTTCATCAACCGGCTTCGACCGGGAACCCCTTTTTGTTGTTATACCTCAAATCCGGGAACCTATTTTGTAACATTAGCTGTAGCAACATAAACATAAAGAAAACATTTCAGATGTGGTCATGTGGTTAATGGTACAGAAGGAGGTGTGTGTGTGTGTGTGTGTGTGTATTACATGTCAGCGCTCTGTATGCAGACCACAGCACAGGCAAATCTCTGAAGTTCTCCACCAGACAGATCCTCTACGTTCCTCTCCCGGAGGTGAGTGAGATCTGACAACACAAAAGCAAACCATCAGAACACCTGACCACACTGAACTTAGCAGAAACACACGCGCACACACACACACACACACACACACACACACACACACACACACACACACAGGAAAAACAAGTGTGTGTAGTGTGTACCTAGCTGTTTACAGACGAGAGTCTGAGAATCTGTATCATCCTTTCTCGTGAGGATGGCTCCTACTGACCCCTGGTGGCAGAAATGGGAAAGTGACATATTATTGGTCTACCTTTTACTTGATAGGGACATAAAATCATCATGTTGACATGTCATTAAGCCCGACAACACAACAAACATTGCACTTGTGCTCTATTAATTTCTTAAATGTAAAAACCAGGGGTGTGCACAAAAGGTAGAGGTCTACCAGTAGATTTGAGAGGAAGAGAGAGTACTGCCGAAGCAGACAACCCGCCTTCCTCAGCGTCGTCAACGCTGAGGAAGGCCGATCAGGTCGAAACGCGTACGTTGTCTGCTCGTCAGAGGTAAATAAATCATGTGAAAAGGACATATATTGAGTGCTGGCATTTCTTCATTTTATCGTCTACCAGTAGATCACAAAGGCAGTGAAGGTAGTGAATGACATGCCCTTACAAATATATAAATGCATTACAACGCCCCCTCTATTCCGCATTCCAAGTGCGTTTATCTTATATGTAAGCCCAGCACCACTACATTCAGAAATGGGATATTAATCATGTTTTGGGTGGGTAGATCTTGTGTTGAGCTGGTCATTTTGAAAGTAGCTTTCAAGTCATGATCTGTTTTCTAACATATTTTAGTAGACAAGACAGACAGATCGATCCCACAAATGATAATTTTGATAATTATTTTTGTCATGCTTACCTTGACAGTCTTGGGGATCTGGTCGACATACTGCGGTTTGACGATGGCTCTCAGATCGTCTTCCAGGATCTTGGTGAAGTAGTTCTGAAGTTCAGAACCTCTGAAGTATGTCAGAATCTCCTGCCAGTCTGGAGGGCTCTGGAACACAAACATTAATGTTAGTAGCCAATCCATTCCACTAGTATTCATTTGAACATACTATACACTCTATATACATACTATACACTGTGTGTGTGTGTGTGTGTGTGTGTGTGTGTGTGTGTGTGTGTGTGTGTGTGTGTGTGTGTGTGTGTGTGTGTGTGTGTGTGTGTGTGTGTGTGTGTGTGTGTGTCTGTCTCTGTGTTTTAAGAGCAGTTGTCATTCTCACATCATATTTTCCCAGATTGGGTTTCAGTTTTCCTGCCAGGATCTTTAGAGCGGTGGACTTTCCAATACCGTTGGTACCGACCAGACCCAGAACCTCACCTGGTCTGGGGATTGGAAGACTGGATGGAAAGACAGACAGACAGACAGACAGACAGACAGACAGACAGACAGACAGACAGACAGACAGAGAGAGAGAGTTATAGGCTGGGCAATATACTGTCTGATATTATATTGATATAGGGACATGAGACTAGATATCATCTGTAATTACATGGCCTGACCTAAGTTTTTTTTTAACATTAGCAGTTTCTTCCCATTTTTAATCACTTAATCATTATTTTATACAATAATAGATGTCTGAAATAGATACAAATAGCCAATCCACAAGCTCACAACAATGTAACAATAGATACAATCCACACATGTACTGTATAAATAAATGCACTGTACATACCGGTGCAGTTTGAAGGAGTTGGCACAGTACCGGTGGGTCGTCTCCTTCACCAAGTTACTGGGCAGGTTGACGATGGACAGAGCGGAAAATGGACATTTCTACACGCATACACACACACACACACACACACACACACACACACACACACACACACAGTCACACACAGAACGTTTTACTACATCAAGATACAATATACATTGTCCTGCACAGTCTACTACTAAACATACATGAACCACATTTCTGCCATTTAAAAATAGCCGATCTACAAGCTCACAATGTGATGATGTGATGCTCTGTGAGCTTGTAGATCTGCTACTTTCAAATGATTTGTATACAATTGAAAACTGGTGAACCACTGGCGGTTGTTACCTTGATACAGATCCCACAGCCAATACACAGAGACTCAGAGATCCACACCAGCTTACTCGTGGGAGTGACTTCTATACACAGTTTACCTGTAAGTGCGCGCACCCACACACACACACACACACACACACACACACACACACACACACACACTCTCTGTCAGGTCACAGGTGATGTTCCCATCCTCAACGTCAGCTACAAACCTCAGACAATCAGCCCCAAGTTCAAGTTAAAGTCTGTCTGTGAAAAGCTGTTGTAAGTCTGTCTGTCGATGGATCTATTAATCAAATGTGAAGGTATTCTAATAATATAATATTATGTCAGAGATCACTTTGTAATAAGTATTTATGAATAAAACACTTACATTAAAGATATACATGAAGTATACATGTGTGGTTCAGAAATTGTGCCCCCTCAGTTTAAAAAACTAAATCACACTCTTATCATATATCATCGTACATCACTTTCCATGGTCAGCCAATCAGCTGATCACATTCGTGTTCAAACGGACAGAGGCAGACACACAGACATACACACAAACTGTGCATAGGAGGGACTAGCGCCCCTCAAAAATAATAATCATTCGAAACCTGTGTATACTCACACATCAACACACACATACGTACCCATGCGGACAACAGGACAACTCTTCTTGCATTCTTGTCGACATTTCTTGGGTTTACACTTGTCATGGCTGACGATGGCAATCCTTGTGTTTTTATCCGCCATGATGCACAGCAGCTAAAAGAGAGCCAGGGAGGGAGAGAGAGAGAGAGATAAGTCAGCTTAAACCTCTTTTTACCCACATTCAGACATCTTTTACATCTTCTGTGACACATTGGGACACTGCTGACACACGGCTGTGTTTAGAGGACAGATAGGGAGACAGAGAGGGAAGGAGTGAGAGATAAGGAGAGGGAGGGAGGACAATCACACACCGACCCACATCCATCAACCATTAATACTACTGTCATGACTCACCTATCGTCTGTCTGTCCTACAGCAAATCAATATTGTCACCTACTGTTAGGGCTTTTTTTTTTGAAAAATCGTAAAAATGCGGCACAAATCTTTGAATATATATTCTTTCAGATGTCAGATTTCGATGTCAGGCCTAAATGGGTTAAAGCAGACTAGTAACTGTACTGTTTGCCTTTGTATTGCAGGATTGTGTATAATGAACAAAAGAGTGTATGGTGTGAACAGAAAGACAGAGCTACCATCCATAGAACAACATTATTCTGCTGACAGACTGACCTCTGACTGTCCCACACGGTTCATAGAGATACACACACCGGTTCATAGAGATTATATGGAAATATAGATCAACATTAGGGGTGATCAACAGGTGATCAAACCAAGTGATTTAACTTTTTTTTAAACATAATTTATTTTACATTAAATCATCGATTTTGGAGAAAACCGGTGTCACATTTAAAACAAACAAAATCACAGCTAGCTGGTAACTAGTTCCCATCATATTAGTTGGTAACTACCTAGGCCCCATCACTTTAAGCAATATCAGAAATCAAAATAGCCCATAGCCCAAACATCAGCAATCATAGTCCGCATCCAGGGTTTCTCCCTGGAAACAAATGTAGTCTGGGTATAGGCGGCAAGTACCAGAGTGGGGCGCATATGCACATGTACACTATAGCTGCACGTTACAGACACAATGTAATGTCAATATTTCAATAGCACGGTCATATACAATATGACTGGGTTCACCATTTTTTATGTTTAAGTGTAGCAAGTAGCAACAAAGAAACATTCTTTTTTTAAAAGCACAACCGTGTGAAGTGAGGGGCGCTAATATATTAAAGTCTAACTCATGTTGATTAAAACAAACACAAACATTGAACTAAAGACAAACATCTCAAAAGACGAACACTCAAAAACATCATCAATCGTCAATAATAGTCAAAAGTATCACATTATTGCTCTTATTTGCATTCCACCGACCTGTTTTAAGGTTCTTTAACCCACTAAGACCTGAGGCCAATTATTCTGCCAGATGCTTTCCTGGTTTTAATGGGTTAGAGGTGTAATAACACGTACATTGTAAGTGAAGAACTTTGGTAAAAACGAAATGTTTTTTTGGTCAAAAGGTTCATTTCAGGTTTGTTCAGTAACAGGTCTCTCTCCCCAGGCTCTTTTTTCCCCAGGTGGGTCACCTCACCAATTTCATCCACTCAGAAGAGAAAACTAGAACTCATTCATCAGCTTTTTGTTCCATCACTTCCAATTACACTTGCCCATGTATATCCGCCATGAGTTCTCTCACCCTTCTGGATGAAATTGGCTTTTTTCCCGTTTTCCGAGCAAACACCAAACACCCTATAATTATAGCAATGATTAAGAAGATGGAATTATAGAGCCCATGAAACCTCCTCAGCCGTGCTCATCATGAAAAACAAACAAGCCACCGAGCCGGCCCATGACAGACTCTTAATAGTATTACCTGGTGCATAGAAGTGCATAGTGTCTCAGCTCAGCAGATGCACAGCCGGCCAGGGTTGTTAGACCTCAGGCTCTTTGCTGCATATCATTCCCCATCTCTCTCCTACTATCCACATAAACTATGAAAATGCCCAAAAATAAATATCTATAAAAAAAAACCCTAATCCACAGCTAATCTCCATCACATGTAAAATTGACATCACATGCATGACACACACACACACACACACGATGAGTCAAACTTAACTCACAATCAAAGGACCACACACACTCCAGTTTTAGGTGATAAGCGAGCCACCACTCACCCAAACACATTTCTCTCTGTTTTTCACCACTGAAAAGGTTAGTAGTTAGTAGTTTACAACACCACAATAAAAACTAGTGTAGTATCCACATCAATGTTTTACTTTCTTTAACTGTGTGTGTGTGTGTGTGTGTGTGTGTGTGTGTGTGTGTGTGTGTGTGTGTGTGTGTGTGTGTGTGTGTGTCTTTAAATGTCCTGATGAATTGAAAATGGAGGACCCTGATGTAAACAAGCCTGAATATATCCTTGCAGCAGCAGTTTTTGTATTGACCTGACCTGACCTGTACTTTCTTTGCACTGTACCCATTCTACAAACGGAATAAAATGTATCACATGTCAAATCTACAGTTAGTCAAAAACTAGTCAAATTAACCCAATAGTAAGTTACACAGTAAATCCCCATCACATTTATGGGCATAACGAGTCAACCTAATCTACAGTTAGCCTGTAACTGGTCTATGGACCATAGCTAGCCTGTAAGTCAAACCTAACCTTCAGTTAGCCTGTAACTATAAAACCTAACCTACAGTTGTCAAACCTAATCTACAGTTAGACAGTGACTGTATTCACTATAGTATTCAGCAATCATCAGGTGTAACGGCATCGCTAGTCAAAGTAAGCCAGTGACTACTCAAAACAAACCTACACAGTAACGAATCAAACTAAAACTATATCAGGCAGTACAAATCGTAGTACGTAATCTACACTAATCCATCACAGTCATTAAATGGCATCAGTGTGTCACTATAGCATCAAACTAAACGCTACAGTTAGCCGGGGTAACAGGTCAAGATAAACTAGCCACTAAGCCACCCGTTTAACAAGTCAAATTAAACGACAGATACCCGTTAACATGTCAATTTAAACGGCGGTTACCCCCTATGCGCGGTAACAAGTCAAGTTAAAAGTACAGTCAGCTAGTAATAACCAGTCTCCATCACATAAGGCCCAGTGTAATTTGACAGCTGCTGTGTGCGGGTAAAGACACACAAACCTTTACGTTTTCATCTCCTGCGTTTCAAATCATAATCAAACTCACCCCACGCGCCGGGGTCCGCGGCCACGCGGCTCACGACTCGTTCGGTGGTGAGATGAAGCCCGTCTCGGCGCAGATAAGATTGAAATGTGGGTGAATTAAAGTGCTGTTTTAGTTTTTTCTTTACAGCAACGTGTTCTTGTTCAGCAGAAAAAAGCCGGCAGTGTGACGGATCTCTGCGTGGGAAGAAAGATGGCGGCTGAGTGACCTCACGTCACCGCGCGTTCCGCGCAATGTTGCCGGGTCTTGCAAGAGAAACAAGCAACCGGGTCTATGAAAACAAGGCAAGGCAAAATAAATTGATTGATTAAAAAAAAGAGTTTAAACATTTTTAAAACTAAAATCTTGTCCCTGGCATAAAATATTTTCAGATGTGGGTCTGCACCATCTGCACTCTGCAGACACAATGACAAATACATAATTATCTTGGGGGTCATTGGAAATTTGATATGAAAATGTTGTGAATCACATTATGAAACAAGCCCGAAATAAGCAACAGCACTTTAGAAACAACACAATTGATTGATTGTTTGAAGTATTTAATAACAGTTTGCAGAATTACAGTACATTTCAAGCACAACTCAATACAAAAACTGTTAACTGTGAGTGGACAGTGGAGTGGACCTTAGAGTAGTGGACGACCCAATAAAGCATTACACTTGTTTACAAGAGGGTCCACCTTGTTCAATTCATCAAGCCCCCCCAAAACGCCGCAACTCGCAACTACCAATAAGCAACTTTACAGAAAACAAGCACAAAGTCGCTTATAATAAGTGGACATGGCGGTACCCGTGGAAAGCCCTGGTTCCGTGCTCTTTGTCCGGTCTGGAGCCCGCCCACTGTATCCGGTCATTTCCACGCACACATTACACACAAACGCAGAGACTGGTTCCGTATCTGCTCTAGACCAGATGGGGAGAAGTCTAGACTCTAAAGTCAATTTTGCAATTTTGATGCTGGTCGGAAGACGCGGTCGCGGCGGGATGACGCAGTAAAAAAATGACAATAAAAAAAAATGACAATAAAATAAATACATAAAAAACAAAGAACAACACCAGTCACCAGACCAGAGACGCCTAAGAAAAATATAGTTACAAATAGTTTTCATAAAAAAGACAAATAAAGGCTTAGAATAGCTATTTGATGTATGTATTTGTATTACATATTTTATGTATTTACTCAAATAATTACAAAATTGATTATGTTAATATCACGTTCATTATTTTGTGTCGATGAAGGAGAAACTATAGTTTATAATTATATCGGAGAAAGCAAAGGAAACAATACAACCTTTGCCAGTAATGACGCAATAAAACCTGCGACTGAGCGTGACGTCACCAACCAGCGACCGAACTTGAGTTAAAGAAGTGGGAGATTCGAAGGAGAAGAAGCGAAAAAAACAAACAAAAAAGGAACGTTTTTAATGTATTTTTTGGATTTAAATAACGCGACACGACATTTGAGCCGCTGAACGGACACGTTGAGGATCTTTTGGCAGGTTAACGGGTAAGCTGTGTGTGTGTGAGTGTGCTTTAAACCACCACCATTCATGTGTGGAATGTTATGCTAAATAAATAAGTCCAACACTATTCATTGCTCGCGGTTATTTTGCCTATTGAAGATTCTTCTTATAACATTAAACAAAAGAAAGGCGGCCAGTCATTCCTATTGACTGAATCAATCAATCAAGTCCATAGTCTAACTGTCCATTAGGTCAGTCTGCGCGGATAGGACCGATCTATGTATTTGGAATACATGAAATGTCTGTCTGTAAGATCAGACATTCTAGAGCTCGTGTAAAAGCAAGGCACGTTCAACAACAATGGAATTCAATGTGCTTTACACAAAGCAGCAAAGGAAATATAATATAAACTGACTTGTGTTCACGATGCGTTAGTGTTGTTGAGCGCACTGTTTGTTGACAAGTGAACTGTGGATTTTAGAGGATGGCCACGCCAAGTAAGACCCCCCCAGGGGCGGACCCCAAACAACTGGAGCGAACTGGTACCGTCCGAGAGATAGGCTCCCAGGCTGTGTGGTCCCTGTCCTCATGTAAACCAGGTGAGATTGACGTAATGACAGCTCCACTGACAAAATGAAAATACAGTATGTTGCAATGTTTGGTTATCATTCAACATGTTGACAGTCTCTCTCTCTCCCCCTCTCGCGCTCTGTCTCTCTCTCCCCCTCAGGTTTTGGAGTGGATCAGTTGAGGGATGATAACTTGGAGACCTACTGGCAGTCTGATGGCTCTCAGCCTCATCTGGTTAATATACAGTTCAGGTATAGTTCACACATAGGCCTACACTTGTGCACCTTTTTAACATTAACGTTTTACCACAGTTCAGGGAAAAGTGTGATCAGCGAGCAGGAAAAAAAGAAAATTGTTGGAACAGTCATAAATGAATGAGACCAGGTGACTGGTGATGAGAGGTTACATGGCAGACATCATGATGATGATGGTGTTTCTTGTCCTCCAGGAGGAAGACCACGGTGAAGATGTTGTGCATTTATGCTGATTATAAGTCGGATGAGAGCTACACTCCCAGTAAAATCTCTGTCCGAGTCGGGAACAACTTCCACAACCTGCAAGAAATCACAGTAACCATTCTATCTTCCATCACATTATATCCAATATTATATTCAATATATTGGAACCTGTTCACAACTTTCATGCTATATTTTGTAACCATTTTCTAAAACCAATAAACAATGACTTTTTATTAACTGTTCTCCCTTCATTCTCTTCTCCTCCTCTCTCTACAGCAGTTGGAAATGGTGGAGCCCAGTGGATGGATCCACATCTCCTTATTAGACAATGTAAATATTACCTTTTGTACTGTATGTATCTGCTCTGTATGTATGCTACATACAAAAAATGTATTGTTGCAGTGTCGGGCAGAAATCCTGTCTCTCCATATTCTCTCCAAGTTATTTTATTCTTTTTTTTCCCCTTTTCTTTTTTTGTAAATTAATCCCCTACTTGTACAAGTCACACAAAAACAAAAATGTCTGATCTACAAGTTCATGCTCTATTTAAGAGCTACTATAAGACAAAGTGAATCCATTGGAATACAGGACTGAGGTTATTATTCGTACGTCATTCATTCATTTACGTCACCTCACTGTGTGTCTGTCTGTCTGTCTTCCAGGCGAACAGCCCTATCCGTACGTTTATGATCCAGATAGCCGTTCTGGCCAACCACCAGAACGGCAGAGACACTCACATGAGGCAGATCAAAGTCTACACGCCCGTAGAAGAGAGTTCCATCGGAAAATACCCCCGGTGCACCACAGTGGACTTCATGATGTACCGAACCATCAGATGATTCATAGACATTTATCCTCGCCTATATACACACCTGTACACATTTACCTACAAGCCTTCATCTGGACGAGTCTTAAAGTCTGGGAACTGCACAAATTGTGGTTGTAGCAATGAATTGATAGCCAATGGGGAAAAAGTTTTACTCTGTGGTTGTACTCATATATATATACACACGTTTGATTTATTGATTTAATATTTTATTAGCGGGTTTAACAGTACCGGCAGGTAGTACAGTCAAAGGTTATGCTAAAAGGATAACACAAAAAGACCCAGGGGGCTTGTTTCCATTGTGGCCGATTGTACTCAATTCAACAGTAGTGTAGAGTAGACACCACATTTGCCGCTGCTTTTCATTCACTGTGTCAATCCGGCCGCCATATTGGCACCTTTGACAGGGCAAGCTGTGCCGGACTAATACATATGCATGCCCCATGTATGTTTACTGAAGCAGGAGGCCTCTCGATGAAACCATCACACCTCACTGAGTTTTGAAGCCGAAAACGTAGGTTAGGATTTAGAAGGCGCTTTTAGAATCGGCCTCAGGTTTAAAGGGGTAAATACAAAATGTGGGTTTTCATTTCAAAACACCGTATCGTATGTAGATACAAGCAATGATTATAAAACTGTTTCTCATGTACTTACATATTTCTTGCAGTGGAGTTATGGCAATTCGCCCGTGCCAATGTTGACGTAGTGGTGTCTACACATTATGGCAATTCACCCCCCCCCGCCCCCCAAACTGTATGAAATAAAACAAATCAAACAATTTAAATAGCTCAACACAACTAATAGGACTTATCTGAATTATTCAAACCCTTCATGCCATGGCCAAGTGTTTGATACTTTGTACTAGCGCACCCTTTTGACAGAAGCTTTTGAAACTAGTGGGAGGCTCGAGATTGTACTGGGAAAGTTCTACTCAGCTGTGCCCCCAGTATACAGCACAACTGGGAAAGTTCTACTCAGCTGTGCCCCCAGTATACAGGCAGCACAACTGAAGTAAGTAGTAAATACCTTGTATTGAGTATTTTGATGAACTTAAAGAAAGCTGATAGAGGCTGTCCGTCTCACACTGTTTCTGTTCTGAACACACATCTGTTTTACTTGTTTTCTTGGTTTGAATAAAATCCGTATTTTCTTAAAGTGCGCGTTGCTGTTTAACTCATGAGGATGCTGTGAGGAGAGCCGCAACACAAAGCAATTGCCTATTTCAGTGGTTCTCGTTCGTTTGGGCTACGGACACCCAAAACTCTTGAGTGTATATAAATGGACCTGTATGGTCCATTTGGTTACATTTTCACTGTCAAAGTTTCAGACCTACAAGGGTCCATTTTGTTCCTAAATAACAATTTAGCTGGGGACCGCCTGAAATCACCCCCAGGGACCACACCTTGAGAGCTCATTGATAATTAAAAAAACAATGCAGCTGTGTCTCATTAATGAATGAATGGCATAATGTTTTACAAGGAAGAAACAGTTAAAATTAATTCTTCATTTTTAACCCCTTTTATTTCTGCTTCTGATGTACTCTAGTCATGTCTTTATGGCTGGTGGGGATATGTTTAATTCCTGATTCTGGTAGGTTTTCTTCTGGGAAAGGCATTTAACAAATATAATTATTTTTTTAAACCACAGCCTTGGCTTCCCTATTTTAGGGACTTTTGTGATATACGAGCTTGTAGAGCAGGGGTGCCCAAAAGGTAGATCGTGATCTACCAGTAGATTACATAAGTTGTGCAAGTAGACCACATGACATGCTCCTAAAATATATAATAAACTTTCTGAAACAAACTGAATCAATTGCAAGCATTAGTTTTGCCCGAAAAACACTCCTTGGGCTAAAAATGCCCATAGTTGTCTTCACAAATGTCATCTCATTTGGGCAAATCGCTAATTTTAGTCCACAAAGAACTCTTGGGGGGATATACAAACATAGGCTTCATACTCCTATTTTAGAGCCGAATAAAAGTCGGTTCGGTGCTGTAGAGCCTACAATGTGACGTCATTTGAGGTTAGAGAAGGGGGGGGGGGGGGGGGTACCATCCTAAAGTCGGCTCTTCGGTGCTACTGAAAAAACTGACGAGCCAAAATCATTTCGGCACTACAGCACCGAAATAGCGATAAAATAGGAGTATGAATCGGCCCTAACAATTCAACAATGTTTTAACTGCATAAAACATGATCTTACAATAAACGCCTGTTTACACTGTTCTCCAGTTGAACCAAATTTTATTCATTTAAACTTACAGAAAAAACAATAACAATAACAACAATAACAAAACCCAGAAAAACTGTAGTTTCTGTACAGCTTTGGTTTCTTACAGCAGAATGGAATGGAAAAACAAAAGACTGAACTTAAGGCACTTAAAGTACAGCAAGAAGACATTTTATGTTCCAGCAACAGTCTAGGAGTCTTCTACGTCTGGTTTTGAAATCGTCTAATAAAGGACACCTGGACAACAGGTTCGTTTAATTAATTCTCTACTCACCAAAACGAACACGGTTTGGAGGAGTTGAAAGCCTACTTGTTTCCTTAGTGGGAACACTCAGAGAGCCCCCCAACCCCCCCAAAACCTGCTCAATGACAAGTTTCTATTGACAAGATCAGAATACTTTTTCTTCGGGTAAAATACTTTTATTTTCTGGACAAAAAGTGTATTTTGGACGTGAGGTGGTGGTGGTGCCGAGTGTTCCCACTAAGGAAAGTAGGCTTTCAACATTTAAAAAAATGTCTTTGTTTTGGTGAGTGGCAAAAGTGTATTTTAAAATTTTTAAACTAAAGACGAGAGGCTGCGGCCGCTGCGCTACCGTGGGCGTGAGGGGAAAGGATGGACTACAGTACCACAGCGTTAAGGAGAACCTCCTAAGAACCTCTAACGCTACGGACCAGCAGCTATAAGAACCAGCCAACTTCATAGAACAAAAAAGGAAGGAAACGTTTGAACAAAGCCCATGGAAGACTATACAAAAAACATCCACCACTGAAAGGCAAACCAACACATATATATACATACGTACAAACACACTGTACATGACAACACTGTACACCGTTCAGTGCTTTACGACACCGTTCCTCAGAGTCTGAGGTCTGTAACACTGAGAGGGTACAAATGGAACAGATGTCTCATCTGTGGGATGTTCATTTAACTCTGAGAGTACAAATGGAACCAAATGGACTCTCAAGAGTTTACAGACACGTAAAGACCCATTTGGAACCCCCGGTGGACTCCGGAGGATCCAACGCTGTGAACCAGTGTTTTATATAGCGTAGCATAAGCAAGACAACGACAGCGCCGCGAGTCTTACCGTTGAATCTACGCCAGAGGACTTTTTTTACGATTAATGAGAAGAATACAGGTCTTATCTTATTATCAAGGCACAAAAACATTGGGTGGTCATTGAGATTTGTCCCGCATTAACTAATTAATCTGTGTGCCAGCAACTTGACAGACTGGCTGCCAGGGCAACAACAACAACATGCTAGACGTAAACAACTTAGATGTTAGCCGCGTAAGTTGCATTCTCCTCCCCTCCATTAACAGCACATTCACAAGACAGAAAAAGTCCCGAAACCACCGAAACAGCACCAAGATCTTTCCTCTTGCACGGGAAGGCACATTTTGGATTGCGCGTTATCGTGTTAGTGCCTAGTTGTTGTCATGCGGCTCAAACAGGCCACATCAGGCATCATTTGCACTGGGAGAGTAGACTAACTTCCGCCTCAGCCACCTTATCCAACTCGTACAGGCCAATCTGCAAAGCTCTCCTTTACATAGATGAAAACAAAGACCTGACAAACAAAGAGGATAACTCGAGCTAGCCGTACAGATGCAATATTGGCGAGTTTATCATCATTTAATAACACGACCGGATCTGACTTCTGCTTCGCGAATGCCGCCGTCAATGGAAGGTAACGCAGAGACGTGGCGAGCGTCTAAGTTGCTTGTAGCTACTCTAACATGCGAAGCACACGGTCAGAGCTTTCGAGAACATACATAAAGTGTAAAGTGGAGCCGTGAAGGCGGGTTCCAACGTGACTCCTACCAAACAAGGTGCAAAAAAAAGAACCAATCATCCAAATAAACACGTCCGCTTGATTTGTACTCGGGACCAAATGTATGTAGCCACAATGCATGCTGGGGGGCGGAAATGTGTGTTACAGACTTTAACCCCAACCTGGCAACCCCCGGTTGCGATTAGATGATACAAAAAAAAGCCTCGAGCTTCATCCGTCCAATGAAACAAACAAGCGGAACAGCTGTTGTGCCGCACGGCAACACGCCCCGCCCCTATTCCAACATCCACGAGGGACGGTTGTTGTTGTTGTGGTTACGCCTAATTTATGCCCCGTCGCACGATGGCCGCGCGCCGAAAACCGGTCGGCCGCGTCCGCCGCATGACCGCGTACGAGTCGGGGGGGCTGTTAGAAGCCCCTCCCTCGACCGCCCTGATAACCATATCCCCTGAAGCCAGCGTTATAATTATACATGTAATTCTCCCCACCTCGCCTCCTCTCCCTAGTGTACTCCCTCCTCTCCTCCGATCCCTCGCCTCCTTCCCCCCCTCCTCCTCCTCCTCCTCCTCCCCCTTCCACCCCTCCTCGACCCCTCCTGTATCCCCCCCGTCCTCCACGTCCCCGGTCCCCCCCACCCCGGTCACCCCTCCCCCTGCCGCCCCTATCCCCTCCTTCTCGGAAGCGGGGGTTGTACCGCCGGTTCCCCCTGTGGTGGCTCATGGCGTCCGCCGCTAGCTCCGCCTCCTCCCCCCCGCACCCCTCCTCCCCCCCCTCGTCCTCCCGCGGCTCGTCCTCTGTGCTGCACCCCACGGAGAGGGGCGTGGTCCCGCGGACCACGGGCTCCGCGCCGGCGTAACCGCCGCCGGCCGCATAATGATGACCAGCGGCCGACGGCTGGAAGGGAGGGGCGAAGCAGTTGAGGTCTGCCGCCTCCAGGGGGCCGCAGGGCGCCGGGGACATGCGGGGGTCGCCGCCGCCCAACGCCACGCCCACGGGGGCTTCGGTGAATCTCGGCAGGCCGAAACCACGTGGCGGGTGGTGGGAGGAGTCAGAGACAAAGGTGACCTGAAGAGAAGAACGTATCGTCACCGTTATGTGGGAAACCTTGCATGTCCAAAACTGTTACTGTAAATTCATAAATGTGTGTGTGTGTGTGTGTGTGTGTGTGTGTGTGTGTGTGTGTGTGTGTGTGTAGGTGTGTGTGTGTGTGTGTGTGTGTGTGTGTGTGTGTGTGTGTAGGTGTAGGTGTGTCTTACTAGGTTAAAGTCCACCGGTAAAACACGTTTGCCATCTTTGTTTTCCCCGTTGGTTGTCATAGCTACAGAACAAAACACAAGCAAACCATTTTAGATGGAAAAAGACGTGAAGAAAGAGAATCAACTGACCAATAAAGTAAATAATGAAGCTTTCCCACATGATGGAATCAATAACATTATTTTTTGTTTACTACAAATTATTTTAATTATTTCAAAAGATTATTTTACAGTAAGCGGTTTGGCTTCATACATGTGGGTTTTCATACCAAAACACCTCAACGTGTAGAAGCGAGAGAACTAAAGGACTTGAAAGTAAAGTCATTAAGAGAATACATCATAAATAGTAAATACTTAGGCTATTGTCGTTGATCATGTAAAAACATAGTTATGCCAATATTGTTCCTATGAAGTTTTGTTACTGAGACAAAACCAAATGGACTCTTACAGGTGAACAAACGCTCACTGAACTGGTTTGAGAACCACCGGTGTAATAAAAGTGCTCCTACCTGAGGCTGCGCTTCCGTTAGCAAAGTTAGCGCTGGCCACGGAGGCCTCCGCGAAGCCGGGGCTTTGCCTGAGCGCCAGGCCCTGCAGCAGGCCTCTGCCGCCGGCGGGAGGCTGGTGCTGGTGCTGCTCCGCGGGCCCCCCACCGTGGCCCCCCAGGAACTCAGGGGGGTACCCCAGCGGGGAGGTGGGGTACTGGGGCAGGCTGGGCTGATAGAGGTACTGGGAGGTGGTGGGGGAGGGGGAGTGGGGGTAGGAGGGGGGCGTGGCGGCAGACGGGTACACCCCCGGCCCTGCCACGGGATAGGACGAGAACTGCCTGCCGCCGCCGCCACCGCCCAGGTGCTGCGGCTGCTGCTGCTGCCACTGCGAGGGCACGGGAGGGTTGGGGTCGTGGGACGGAGGTTGGGGAGCAGGAGGAGGGGGGGTGAAGTGGTCGTACTGGGGGCTGGCGGGCGGAGCCGGACTGGTGGAGTAGAGGGGAGAGGGGGGCGGGAGGGGGGACGCGTCGCGGGAGGAGGCGGAGGGGGGAGGGGGGTAGAGGTGGGGCAGGGTGGGCTGCATGGTGTAGGCCTGCTGCAGGGGGAGGAGGTACATGTACGGAGAGAACATGGGGTTGGAGTACGCCTGTTGGGAGAGACACACCATATGGAGATGATGTCAGGTACCTTTTAATATCAGGGTATCCATTATTTATTCAGCCTTTGAGCCACACGGACCACCATTTCATGAGTTTTAGGTGGTCTTTACACGAGAATGGTGTTCATAGAAAAACGGCAAAATAAAGTATCGTTTGCTGTGGTCCCTTTAGACGAGAACGGTGTTTTCAAGGAGGTGAAAACGCAACAAAGTGAAACCACCTCCCAGAGTGGAAATCTTTGAGAATGCCTTCTCGTATCCCTTCTCCGTGTAAACGGGCAAAACGGTGAAACCGCAAAACTTATGACATCATGGCTCACAGCGCATATGTTTATTACATCAATGCAGAGCCATACATAGATATATGATATAATGGAGTTCCTGAACAAGCCTCCCTCCTCGCCTACAAAGCACCGCTCATCAGCGATGGTGAATGTAAAACCATGATGTAAATAAAAAGCCTTGTGATAGGCGGCAGCAGCGTTTATGTAGCCTAATGTATTATAAAATATATAACCATCCCGTGGCGCGCTCTGCCTGCATGCTCTGGGTTGCGTGAAGGGGTTCTTCTTCTTGTAAGTGGGTGACTGGTCTATTTGGCAGCCCGTTACCGCCACCTAGCGACGTTATAGCGTTTTCATAAAGTGTGCATTCTCGTGTAAAGCCTCAATAAAAAATGAGAACGCAACGGGACTTTGACGTTTTATCTGGAGATGGTCGCCGTCTAAAAGAGGCATCTGCATCTCAGACCCAAAACTTAGAATATTTATCATTTGGTTATCGTTGGATAATATTTTGTCCACAATTCCATGCTGTAGGCAATTGATATGGTAGGTACCATAGGAGAGAAAACAGGCAAACATTGATCAAAATAACAATTCTTCTACATTCTCTAATTGTGTAGAATTAAGTACCGGTAAATGCAGATATTTAACAATAATTTAACTCTTGAGAGCGAAAAATGAAACCAAATGGATGGACCTGTAAGGGTGAGAGCGTAAAATGAAAGATATACCAGGGTCCAATGATTTGGTTACCATTTAGCATGGGGACCAACTGGACTGTCTGTCTACGAGTACACCACATACCTAGAATCTACCTAGCATCTTTCTACAAGTACACCATATACCTAGCATCTACCTAGCATCTGTCTACAAGTACACCACATACCTAGCATCTACCTAGCATCTGTCTACAAGTACACCACATACCTAGCATCTGTCTACAAGTACACCACATACCTAGCATCTGTCTACAAGTACACCACATACCTAGCATCTACCTAGCATCTGTCTACAAGTACACCACATACCTAGCATCTACCTAGCATCTGTCTACAAGTACACCATATACTGTACTGTAACCTAGCGTACATCTACAAGGAAACCATATACCCAACATATGTTCACTGGTACAAATAAACCTAGCATCGTCTGTCCACAAGTAAGCCATACTGTATTATTACCTAGCATCTGTTCACTACAAACATAGCATTGGTCTTACCTTCAGTCCCAGATTGAAGAAAAACCTCAGAATGTGAACATCTGGAACACAGAACACAAGATTGGGATAGAAAATTATTATCATCACACAAAACTTCGTGTGAAGTGAGGGGCGCTCTTATCATCGTACATCATCATGATAAAAAAAAAATAGACACTATGGCCATTTCCTCATGGCGTCTATGACGTAGAATTCTACCATTCATTGTCGAATTTAATGTTTGTGTGTTTCCTATATTCACTAAAAGCTGAATATAGGAGGGGCTAAAGGGGTGGTCGGACCTACAACTCACCCCTGGGCAGGTCACTCCCGTTAAAACAACTCACCCCTGGGCAGGTCAGTTTAAGGTGATCAGAGCTACAACTCAGCCCTGGGCAGGTCACTCCCGTTAAAACAACTCACCCCTGGGCAGGTCAGTTTAAGGTGATCAGAGCTACAACTCACCCCTGGGCAGGTCAGTTTAAGGTGATCAGAGCTACAACTCACCCCTGGGCAGGTCAGTTTAAGGTGATCAGAGCTACAACTCACCCCTGGGCAGGTCAGTTTAAGGTGATCAGAGCTACAACTCACCCCTGGGCAGGTCAGTTTAAGGTGATCAGAGCTACAACTCAGCCCTGGGCAGGTCACTCCCGTTAAAACAACTCACCCCTGGGCAGGTCAGTTTAAGGTGATCAGAGCTACAACTCACCCCTGGGCAGGTCACTCCCGTTAAAACAACTCACCCCTGGGCAGGTCACTCCCGTTATAGCTCATGGAGTATGGCGGCGGCGTGGGCAGGGCCTCTCCCTTCTCCCCCACGGGGAAGCCGGGGAACAGGGGGTCCATGTAGAGCTGGGACAGCTGGTGGAGGGGCACGGCGCCGGTGGGCACCGCCGGCAGCCCCCTGGCGTGGTGCTGGGGGCCGGCGTGGGGGTGGGGAGGGTACTGGTGGGGAGCAGGAGGGGGGCTCAGGGCCTGTTGTTGTGGCTGTTGTTGTTGTTGGGGTTCTGTTTGGAACTGCCCTTGAGGCGGAGGGTGGAAGTGGTGAGGGTGAGAGGGCTGAAAGTGAGGCGGGTTGTTGTTGACGCCGGGCGCCTGCTGGTGGTGAGACTGGTGGGAGAGAGAGGCGTGGGGGTGAGACTGGTGGGGGTGAGACTGGTGGGCGACAGATGCGTGGGGGTGAGACTGGTGGGCGACAGAGGCCTGGTGGTGTGACGGGTGCATCGCATGTGGCTGGGAGTGAGGTCGGTCAGAGTCAGGAGGCTGGGGGTGAGACATCATGGATTGCTGGGGGTGAGAGGGGTGAGACATCATGGAATGCTGGGGGTGAGACATCATGGAAGGCTGGGGGGGGGAGACAGACGGCTGCGGGTGAGAGGGGTGAGAGTCAGGGGGCTTGGCGTGAGATGCAGACGGCTGGGGGTGAGACACCGGATGCTGCTGCGACGCGTAAGAGAGAGAAGGGTGGGGGTGAGACGCGGGATGCTGCGAGTAGGAGACAGAGGGCTGGGGGTGAGAGGGGTGAGAGTCGGGGGGCTGGCGGTGAGAGGGCTGCCCCACGGACGTCTGGGAGTGAGAGACGGCGGCCTGGGGCTCAGAGACCGAAGGATGGAGGTCGGACAGGCGAGAGACGGAAGGCTGGTGGTGGTGAGAGAGATGAGGGTGATCCGGGTGAGCGGAGGGGGGGTGGAGAGGAGGGTGGGTGTGCGAGGACGACGAGAGGGGGTTGGTGGTCTGGCTGAGGAAGACGGGGGGAGGGACGATGGGCGCGATGAAGGTGGGCGGAGCGGCAGAGGAGGAGGAGACGGCGGACGGAAGGCCGGGGCTGAGGAGAGCCAGGATGGCGGGGCAGGTGGACTTGGCGCCCATCACCGACGCGTAGGAAGACGCTCGCTCCAGGCCGGGGACGGCGGGCGCATACGGGGGGTTTTGGGCACCACCTGCGCCGGAGGTCGCCGCGTTCGACGTAGCGCTCGTTTTAATCAGACCAGTGCGCGTGTTGTTGGCCACCATTTGCGCTAAGTTAGCGTAAGCGGGGGCCAGGTCCACGTTGGCGGGCGTGTCTTTGGTAGCAGCAGTGGTAGAGGGTGTAGCGGTGGAGGGTGGGGTTTTATCTTTGGGGGCAGCAGTAGTAGTGGTAGCCGGGGCAGCTGTGAGGGGAGGAGTGGAGGACTTTGGTGGTTCACCACCAGGTGGTGACGGAGGCTTGAGGTCGTCAACTGGACTCTTCTGTAGAATGAAAAGAGAAACATACAGTTAGAACACGAGACTTAGATTTTACTGCTTATTCATCAACGTCTACTCTCCTCGTCTTTCTTCTCTATAGAGGGTATGATATCATCGTACCTGTAAGTTATGTGGGAACGTCTCTGAGTGGCATCTTGACTTGACAGCCCATACATCCAAACAGAAAAGTCCTATCTGATTGTATTATACGACATTAAACTCACCATCAACATTGCAGCTGTATGGAGTTTTTGTTTCATAAAACTTCCACACTGCTCAACGTTTTGCCACACACTGTGCATTCTCTCTATTCTGGGTCTGACTTCCTTGCAGACCGTTTTCCGGAAAAACATGGAGAACTGCCAAAAGAACTTCTGCTAGAACCTACACCTTCTTGTTTACATTTCGGCAATTGTAATAATATAGATGTGAAACTCACTCCACTGACCCCAGAACAGTTACACACACCCCCCCCCCTACACACACACACACACACACACACACACACACACACACACACACACACACACACACACACACACACACACCGTGTTCCTTCGGTTCTTCTTCTCCACTCTCCTCTTCCCGCCGTCTCCATGGCTCTGGCTCTGATGATGAAATTACGAGACACAATTTGTCAACATTTCTAAATGTCAGTCAATCAATTTGTCTTTGTCAGGGGTCATTGAGGGATTTCTAGGGCAGTGGTTCCCAAACCTTTTCATGTCAAGGACCCCCAAATTGACACTAATCAGCAACATATGCCAGGGACCCCAATAGCAGAGATTTTCAACCTGTTTAATTTGAAGGACCCCCAGCTTGACAAGCATTAGTCTACGGACCCCCCATTTAATGGCATTTCTATTTCTGGGACCCCCAATTTATATTGTAAAATCAATGCTAATTTTCCTCTCAGAGTGTTCCATTTGTACACACTGAGTTACAGACTCATAAGGGTCCATTTGGTTCCAAATTATCATTTAGCTGGGTCCCCCCTGGAACTCCCTCAAGTACCCCTGGGGGTCCCCGGACCCCACTTTGAGAACCACTCACTTCACCGGGACTGTGAAGGTGTATGTGAAGAAAAAAGACTCACCAGAGCAGGAAAACATTGTTCATCGGTGAGTAGGATCTCCAACTCAATGTCATCCTCTGGTAAGACTGCACAGCTCCTACACACACACACACACACACACACACACACACACACACTTTTCTAGTTTACAAATGTTGCCTGTTTTGTCAAGAGATTGGCTACTGTAGAGACACTGTCTGTCTAAGTATTCTTATACTTCATGTGACAGGCAGACAGAGAAACAGAGAGACAGACAGACAGACAGACAGACCTGTTGTCCTGTACGGTGGCCTGTGAGGGCCAAGAGCGCTGCCTCTGCACGCGCCCTGTAGAACCCGTTGGGGAAACAGATGAGGTGGTCGAGGTGGACAGGTTCGACGATCCAGGAGAATTCCCCCTCCCCCGTCCTCTTCCCTCTCCCCACTCTGTGGGTGAGAGACACAGAGACCGTGAGGGACAGAGATAGAGAGACAGAGAGGGACAGAGAGAGAGAGAGACAGAGCGCGAAGGCATTAATAATAAAATATAAAGCTTTTTTTGTTTAATATATCAATGAAATAGTTAAAATGGGCGATGTACGAGTGCACAGCACGTTGCTGATGCGACACGTTGTGCTGTGCGCTCGTAGATCGCCTATTATCACTACGTGTGTGTGCGCTGTGTGTGTGTGTGTGTGTGTGTGTGTGTGTGTGTGTGTGTGTGTGCTGCCTGTGTGTGTGTTTACCAGATGTGTGTCCATTACTGAGTCTCCTGTTGTCTCGGGTTGCCACTACAGTTTTCCAACTGCTGTCGTCACTGAGAGGAGACAGATTCCACAGAGGCACTGTGTGTCTACGCACACACACACACACACACACACACACACACACAGTCACACACTTTAGTACACGATGTATGTCCAAAAATGTACAAGGAATGAAAGAAGAAAAGATATTTCATCTCATTACACGGCTTGGTTGAATGCTTGATTCAGATTGGCCAATCACTGAATTCAGTGGTCCGTTACCTTTGAAAAATGACCGGCTGAAATCAATAACAGACTGCCGTCTAAATCAAAGACTTGGAACAGCTGGCTCACACGCATCATCTCATATCGATCTGTCTAATAATAACACATTCTGAGCTTGTATTTCAGCTATTTTTGTCAACTGTCGCGTGACTGTAGTATGACGAAGTAGGGCGTTAACCCATTCTGAACGGGAACCCATTTTGGTGTTGGCATCATGTTATGCTTTAGCTATTGAAAAATAGCAGATCTACAAGCTCATAGCGCGCCACCGAGTGGCGCGCTACGAGCTTGTAGGTCTGCTATTTTTGAAAAATCGAAGAACGACTGACATTTTTTAGAATCTGATCTCAGGTCAGAATGGGTTAATCAGACCAGTGTGTGTCCAGTGGAAACCTCGTATGAATCTGATCTCAGGTCAGAATGGGTTAATTTAAGAAAGAACATGAAATATGCAGATACAAGGTTTCTGTCCGACAGCAACGATATATATAGAAGTATACACACGTGTGCGTGCACCCACACATGACATGCGGACACACACACACATACACACAGTGAGAATCTAATTAGTGTGGTTGTTAATAAGTACAATGTGACCTACTTCCTGTTGAGTTCCTCTATGTAAACAGTCACAGGGCCGTTGCCAGGCAACACTTCCTTGATGGTAGCGTTGTGGTACCGCCCAGCGTTGTCAAGACGAACCTGGTGATTGATGTTTCATTAATACGCATGCATTTGAACATTTAACACCATTTAATATTCAAAGGAGAACTTTGCCCATTTTCAACAGCTTAAACGGTTAAACCCAACCTTAACTAACCATTATTCCTAAACTCAACCCCAGTAAAACTATGCCTAACCCCAAACTTAATTCATCAAACATCTTCTTTGAAATGACCAAACCCGCCTACCGATTATGTCACTGGTAGGCAGGTTTCTGAACTGTCCGCACTGGCAAAATCAGGCTTAACTTCAACCCTAACCTTATTTTTTTCTCTTTTTCTTTTTCTTTAAATTTCTTTGTGTTTTCTTGTGTTGAAATAGGTGAAGGGATGTAGTTGTATGTATGCGAAAAAATGGGTCAAAGTCAGCTAACAACAGTGACATGAAACATGTGAGAAACAAATGTATTTGTAACAAGGAATTGTGATTGACTCAATAAAAATAAAATAAAACTTCAACCCTAACCGCTAATGTGAATCCACCCACACACACACACACACACACACACACACACACACACACACACACACACCTTACCTGACATCTGTCTCCTGTACTGAAGTGCATCCCAGCAGCAATGCAGAAGTCTAGTTTCTGTTGGGCTGACAAAGAAACTACAGTTACTTTGAACTGCTTTACTCTGACAATATCTTTTTCTTTCTGCCATGCATTTGTACTGTAAAGACCCACTGGAACACTGAAGCCCATCACACACCGCCTGTGAACGCCGCGCGTCAAAACAGCCGCCTCCGTTATTTTCAATGAACCTATCCCACACCGGGGGCGTCCGATGCTCGCTGATGCCTCGCCTGACGCTCCGATACGCCACCGTTCTATTTTCCAGGCGTTTGCCGCGCGGCAACACCTGTGCCGCGTCGCTGAGCACCCTGTGTGTGTTGGGCTTCCCTCAGTGTGTTTTATGATTAACCCATTCTGACCTGAGATCAGATTCATACGAGGTTTCCACGGGACACAAACTGGTCTGATTAACCCATTCTGACCTGAGATCAGATTCTAAAAATGTCAGTCGTTCTTCGAATTTTTCAAAAATAGCAGACCTACAAGCTCGTATCGCGCCACTCGGTGGCGCGATATGAGCTTGTAGATCTGCTATTTTTCAATAGCTAAAGCATAACATAATGCTAACACCAGAATGGGTTCCCGGTCAGAATGGGTTAACCAATCTCAGTGTGTGTGTGTGTGTGTGTGTGTTACCTCTCTGGTCTCGGTCCCACACGTCGTACTCGATGTTCCTGAACAGCGTTGGGTTCAGAGAGCGTCTCACTCGCTCCGACAGAAACGGCCGGCCTGTACCTCTCCCCTACACACACACACACACACACACACACACACACACACACACACACACACACACACACACACACATTTAAATCATGCCAAATTAAACCAAAGAATGTTCAGCCTAGACTCAGACCAGACAGATAAACCTACGTATTTAGGCCCGACGTCGAAAAAAAAAGAAAATAGGTCTTCAGTTTTCTGAAATTCCCATGTTTCTATATCAGTGGTGCTCAATATTTCATGTCAAGGACCCCAAAAATTATATGAAATTGGCCACCGACCCCCATCTGAAAATATGTTGTTCCAGGGACCCCCTGGAACAACTCATATTTGTCTGTTTCTAATTTGGCAGCAGTTACATTAACGTTTTCTCACTGTCAGTTGATTTTTCACATCCATATGAGTGAAACTGCCGGGATCATTTCATCATTTTTGGAACACAGTTCTTTATTTGACACAACAACAAAAAAAAGTCTATGGGAATTCAGAATGGGGGGAAAAACATGACACAGGTAGGTTGTGTAAATTAAAACATGACACAGGTAGGTTGTGTAAATTAAAACATGACACAGGTAGGTTGTGTAAATTAAAACATGACACAGGTAGGTTGTGTAAATTAAAACATGACACAGGTAGGTTGTGTAAATTAAAACATGACACAGGTAGGTTGTGTAAATTAAAACATGACACAGGTAGGTTGTGTAAATTACGTCTGACTATTCTGGGGACGACAATCAGTGTGTGTGTGTGTGTGTGTGTGTGTGTGTGTGTGTGTGTGTGTGTGTTACTGCAGTTACCCTGTATGGGCGGGAGTGTCTAGGCGCTGTGCTGCCTCCATTCCCCAGCCTGTAACAACACAAAACACACATCACATCATATATGCAGTCCCAGCCTCATGTTAAAAGTATGTACTGTAGGTTTAAGTGATAGTTTTTTTGTGAAAAGGTTAACAGTGTCACCTGGTGGACACCAGTTTTGGCCCTCCACCAAAGCCCATTATAAATAAAAGAAAGAAATTGTAATTCTATTGTGCATGTAATGTGCATATCATCACCTGCACACCAGATTAGAGATTTTTTTTTTCTTCCAAAAAGGCGTCCAAATGCGCCATTGGCACTGAGACAGTTTTAAATCACTATATTCTGATATAGTTCCTTGGCAGTGTTTGCGTGTCACTTCCTGGTTCGTACCACTGGGGTTGGTGGTCTTCCTCGCGGTCCGAGTCGTCGCTGGACGGGCAGGGGTCCATGGTGTCGTCGTTAAGGAGGTCCCGGCTGCGAGGCTCCCGGTTACACGAACCCAGAGCCGCACGATCCACCTGCAGCACGTGCTCGTACAGCCAGTCATACAGGATGGCTGCCCACACACACACACACACACATGGAAAAAAGGCCATAAAAAAGTAGTATTAGTTTAGACAGTTTTTGGTTCCTACAACTACAACCTATCTCAAACCCTCACCCTAAACCTAACCTGCCACGGGGCAGCACACCTAAACCTAACCTTAACTCATGTCTAACCAATGACTAGTCTAAACCTAACTTCCCACGGGGCAGCACACCTAAACCTAACCTTAACTCATGTCTAACCAATGACTAGTCTAAACGTCGGCATGGAACAAGCTCCCACTGTACCTTCGTCAGGCAGCCTCTGTAGACATTTTTAAAGCTCAGCTTAAGACCCACTTCTACAACATTGCTTTTAATTGATCTTTTATTTTGTCCTCACTGTATTGCATTACTGCTTGTTCTTAATGTTGTTGCCTTGCTTTTCTTTTATTCTCCATTGTTCTGTAAAGCACTTTGAGCTGCATTTCATGTCATGAAAGGTGCTATACAAATAAAGTTTTATTATTATTATTATTATAAACTAAGTATGCACCCCGTCTATATTACCTTTAACTTCAATAACTAAGAATGAATTCTCTCTATTTTATTCACTTTCTCCATTTGAGCTATTCACAACCTGAGGGAGGAGAACATAGTATCATAGTATCTGTAATGGTTATTGTGACAGAAAAAAGGTTAGAAAGAAAACCGCTGATCTCCGTTTCATCATCCAATTTTCTTTTTGTTGTATTCTGTAAGGATTCTTAGGTCAACCTCACCTCCTTTTCACCTGTGCACTGTAAAAGTACAGTATAGTGCATTCTAGTTCTGCTGAACGTTAATGTCTGAAATGAGCTGTATAAATAAGGTTAGATGTTCTGAATAGGCAGACTTACACTGGCAGACGGCAGCACTCTTCATGCGACTGATTGGATAAACACTGTCATAGTGATTATTATTCAGGAAACACAGCTGCACCTGGAATACACACACACACACACACACACACACACACACACTGTAACCCTAAGGTATATACAGGGGGATTGTTCCTTTAACTGTGTTGGCGGGCTGAGACTCGGACGAGGAGTATTATGGGATATCTTGTGTTTACTTTCCGTTCTGGTGTGCAGGGAAGCGGTCGCGCGCTATTCGAGGAAGAGATATATTATTTAGTTTGTTTACTACGGAGATGCGATACAGAATTAGAACCCTGGCTGATGGCGTTTGTCCTTTTGAATTATTATTTTGTTTATTAAATCCTTTTTCTTTACAGCATAGAAAGGAAGCATAAGGATTATTCCGGAGAGGAGAGACGCGGTGGTTATAACACACACACAGGTTTTTGTGACCGTAGATTACTATGAAAACCTGCCAAACCTGTCAGTCAGTCCGTCAGTCACTGTCATCAGGTCAAAGGGAGAGAAGGTGATTGGCTTCCCCCCCCCCCCCCCCCCCCCCCCCCCCCCCACACACTTTTTTATGTTTTATTAATGTATTTATATTCCAACCTGTACATATAGATTTAGTGTGTTTGAGAAACGTATTGTTTGTTGTCACTGTTGTCATTGTGAATGAATGCATGGGACCCGAATGGAAACAAGACCGCAAGGTCTTTCTTCGGTACCGTCCTTTTGGACCAATGCTGTGCTTGACTGTACCCTGTACTGTTTGCATCTAATTGTCTAATAAAATTATCAATCAATCAATCAATCAAACAAACATAGGATGTAGCCTCCCTACACTTTCCTCACTCTATTCCACCAGAATAATTAGGAAGGCAAATAAAATCATTGCAGACAACTCCCATCCTGCACATCACCTCTTCAATCTCCTCCCATCAGGCAGGAGATATAGAAGTATCCAGAGCTCAACATGACGCTTCAGGGATAGCACTTACCCCGTAGCCATTAGACATCTGAACTCATAGATATATGCATATAGCACTTTAAAAAACTGAATGTAATTGCCTATGCTGCTGGTTTTTGTATTGTATTGTCCTTCTTGTTTGTGTATCTATGGTTGTCTGTATATGTTGAGTATGAACCAAGACAAATTCCTATCAACTTGTTGACATGGCAAATACATTATTTAATCTTGATCATCACCTTAGATCTGCATACATATGGAGCCGGCCAGCAACTCTACATCTGACCTCAAACCCTTAGATCTCCATATATGGAGCTGACCTTAACTGACATTGCATAATGTTGATCCTACCCCACGCGTCCTTCCTCTTCAATGTCTCCCTTTAGACTGATACCGGTCCATTCAAACTCCTGCATAACTTCCGGGGCGAAAAGTGACCTCGCCCTTTTCGCCGAAACTACAGGTCTGGTTCTGCCCACATATGGACCTTTTTCTTTTATTAAAAACAACATTAAACAACGTTAAACTAACTTTGCCACGACTCGATGTGCCACTCGCTTTTTGCATGCCGCATACCCTCTATACTGGACATACACAGACTTTATGAATGTCTTGGCATAGGAAAAAACTATTGTGATATTCACTTTGGTGATCAATACGTTTCTGTAGCAATCGGAACAAGCCTAGTGTGTGTGTGTGTGTGTGTGTGTGTGTGTGTGTGTGTGTGTCCTAACCTTTTCCTTGAATCCATTGTCTGTGATGTGGACTGGAGGTTTACCAGGGTCCCTGAAGATGATGAAATCTCTCCTGGAGAGAGACACACACACACACACACACACACACACACACACACACACACACACACACACTTAGACTGGAGTAGAGAGAGAGACCTTTAGTTAGACACGAGAGAGAGAGAGAGAGAGAGAGAGAGAGAGAGAGACGAGAGAGAGAGAGATTTCTAAATTTCTAAAAGAACATTTGCGAAATCGGATGGGCACCCCACGTCTCTATTTTGAAAGAACGAAAGGGCACATAATGTGTTTTAAGACTGGAGACAGACATGTAGTTAAGACTAGAGAGAGATACATTTAGCTAAACTGGAGAGAGAAATACCTTTACTTGGACTGAAGAGATAGAGATAATTAGTTAGACTAACAGGGTTCCCACACATTTGTAACAATTCATTTTCAAAACATTACGCTTCCAAAGTATTTTAGTGACGTTAACTAGTAGTTGCACTTTATATTTAATGTAACAATCTGTATCTTGTGATAATGTATATACATATGTCTGTTGTTTATGTATGTTCTACGGTTTGTAATGTGTTTTAAGAACGTTTATTATCTGCAGTAAAATGAAGTGCCCAGCTTGGGACATATAAATAAACTTGACCTTAAAAAGCCAAAAACTATGTATGTATATCCAACCATTTTCCAAAGCGTTAATTCCGAACCTTTTCCAGGCCTGGAAAAAACTCTGTTTTTCAAAACATTTCCCAGGAATTTCATGACTGTGGGAACCCTGGACTGAATTTAGTTTCGCTGAAGAGAGAGAGAGAGAGAGAGAGAGAGAGACACACACACATTTGGTTTGACTGTAGATAGAGAAGGACAAGTGGACAGATCAGAGGGAGACATTCCGTTAGACTGGACAGAACAGAGGGAGAGAGAGGCAGAGAATAGAGTTGTTTAATGTAGAAGTGTTCTTACTTGTACATTACAGCCAGAGCTTGGATCTCCACCTCTCCTACCCAATGCTGTAAAACACAAAGACAATCACGTTCAGATTATCTCACACACACACACACACACACACACACACACACACACACACACACACACACACACACACACACACACACACACACACACACACACACACACACACACACACACACACACACACACACACACACACACACACACACACACCTACCTGTGGGTCTCGTAGCTTGACCAGGTATTCTTGAAAGTCTCCCTCAACGAACTGGAGGACATGAAATGAAGGGACATGTACAGGTTAATCATTTCACATTTGAGCTAAATAACTTGTTGGGAGAAGTCAATTTTCTCAGGTTGCATAGGTCATAAACTAGGCCCTGGCATATGACCAGGTACATAGTAATAGGCTAAATTTGAGAATTTTTTATATATATATTTTAATATTACAAATAAAGCTTAGACTACAAATGTGATTATAGAGGAAGACTAACATTTATCACACCACTCCTTTTGGTGCAATCTGAGCAACGGTCGGAATACATATTTTCTTAATACCCGTAAAAATACAATGTATGTCAGACAACATGTATTATATTACTATGTTAGTTTTTAAGATGGTTATAATATAAACAAACCAACAGTACATACATAATCACTTTATGTTGACATAGAAATTGACCATTGTAAATATTTGACTGACAAGCTGACAAGCAGCACCATCTCTCCACACTGAGGTAGCTATGTGACCACCGGTGACAATAAATATTCAGTCTTATCAGGGCTCAACGTCAAGTTCCTAAAACTTTCATTGTGACACTTTGAGTGGTCGTGTGGTAAATCCAGTTCATCCCTTTCCCCTTACAGCGGTGCGCTCTCGCCCCTCTCTAAAAGTCCTAACTCACTCCTTCCCGTTCGTAACAGACACCCAGAACTTGAGCCAAGTAAATTGACTATCTATGGGAGCCAACCCAGGGCAAAACCAGGAAGGGAAAGAAGCGCACTACACTACCTACATAGACGCACTGCGGCACGACAGCTTAGCTAACACTGTCAAGCTCAAGAACCTGATGTAGGACAGAAAAGTGTGGAGGGCAGCGATCCAGGAGTCCCGAGTCGGTGTTGGCTGGACCTCACCTTCGCAGTAACACCAACTATCCTCATACTCAGACTATCCGCAACAAACTGCACATGTGGAGTAATTAGAGGTTCAGCGTCTTGCTCAAGCACACTAACTCTGGGGGAGCCTGGGATCGAATTGGGGAACCTTGCGGTTCTCATCTGGCTGCTCAGTGCTCTACTGGCCGCTCTACCCCTGAGCCACTGCTGTCCGTAGTTATTTGACAATATTATACCCTACGGTGGGATCCTCATACCCCACAATAAATCTTTAGATGTAAGGGTACAACCGATGGTCACTAACCTAGCACTATACCATCATTCATTGCTGGGGGGGAAAAATACATGATCGAGAGGAGAGCGGCGCACACTGTCATAAATAATTCATTCTAGAACATACGCTGGGTGACCCAACAGGCCGGTAGATGGAAGGTTGCGTGTTGTGTTGACCTTGTATTAATGTGCTAAACAGAGGCCAAGTACGAACAGTGTCCAAAGACTTGTTTCTCATTTGACCAATGAGCTCAGTAGAACATAGTACTATGGAAATCAATATATGTCCATCCGGGTGAATGTATATCTTAGAAGTTTATTCAGAAGAACAGCAACAAGCAAACAACCTCTCTCAGTCTAGCAGGCCCAGCCTCTATCCCTCAACATTCTCTCTCAGTTCCATCTCTCTTTCGTGGTCTCCCTCCCACCAGTCTCCTGAGCTTCACCCGAGTCCCTAGGTCCTCTCTTATCGCCCAGGAGTCAGGACCAGGTCCACAGGTAAACATCACCATCACAAAGGTACAATACAATGACTCTCTTGGCTGTCGCCCCCCTCCTGAGACAGGAACCTATACCTAGTGATACCTATTCAGGCCCAGCAGGGTCTCATAACAAACAATAGGTGTGACATACGGTAGTCTTTTACATACAACTTGATTGGATTAAGACAGGCTTTCAGCCCACGGTGTCGTTGCTCACAGAGTCAGACACGACAAGACAGACTAGCATGGAACAATATACTATATAGATTTGAGTCTTCATATTTCCCACAACATACTCTACATAGAACAGCAGTAACGGAACGGGACGGCTCGCCTTAAGACACGCTCGCCCCGAACCTTTTTCCTGCCTAACCCTAAAACATATTTATAACCTTATCCTCAGTATCACGCAGACTGAGCGAGTGGTCAGATAAGGATAAGGTTAGAAATACGTTTAGGGTTAGGCATAGTTTTAAAGGCCACCTGAGGCGACTGTGTTTGAGGCGAGCGTTCTGGTACTCAGAACAGCCGTATACAGTGCAAGTACTGTATGTAGGTCACGATGGGTGCTGTTGATAGGTTACTGTACACTTACCGCCTCAAACCTCTCCCGGTTCTCCTTCAGGTACTCGGCACACTTGTTGCGAACCTGGGTGTGGAGCATCTGACTGTCCAGCACCTGCACAAAAACGGCAAAGCCTCGGGCATTAGAGAGCATGTTATGTAGACAGACAGCATTCTAGTGTTCATAGTTCAACGCTGTGATATTCTACTGTAATAGACGGATTCTTAGTTTACATTTATATGATCCTAGATGACCATTTCTGTGCATTTTATGTATTACCATGTGTTGTATATTGCATATTGTAAATTGTTCTGGATTAGGAGGGTCTGCTAAATGCCGAAATTGTAATTGTCTTATTTATAACAGAGAAACTAGCAGACTTGACTGGGATACCATGAGGTTACAACCAGGCTGTCTTTGTTACCGGGTTCACTGTTTTTGTGAAATATCATGAGGGCTCTCTATAGGTGTGACACCTATAGTAAAGCGCACAATTTGAAAATAACATTTGAGCCACCTGAAACAATACTCAATCAGGAGTAGTACTAGTAGCCAGTTTTTTTGATTTGATCAAATTTACAACATTTCAAGTTTCATTGCTAGCTAAATTGACAATATTGATCCAAAACAAATGTATGACAACAGAAGGTTTGCTTAAAGTTATTACCCATGGTGCGTTACCTAATGCCATAGCTACTATGCTTCAATGACTTCCTGACATTCCAACTGTCTCTCTATGGTTTCATCTTTTGAATACATAATTCCCTTTACGAAATAAGGTGCAATAAATGCAATTCTAAGCGAATATAAATGTGGTGTTGTTTAGGATACAAGTTGCAGACATTTTGTAATTCTGTAATTTTTTGGGGATGAGATTGAGATCATGAGTGGGAGCAGGTTAAGATCATTGGATGCGTTGCACGTGCAGACAGGAAGACGGTGTTACACGGGATCAAATGACCTATCGGATTCGGTGACCGCTGGGATCGCTACTGAACAGCGAAACTGGTGGTTTTGGATACATTCTTATGCCCCGGTGTGGTGAAACAGTGACATACAGAGCAGGAATTGGAACAATTTTTTTAAATAACTCAAATTACATAACAAACAAGGACATCATGTCTGCAAAAAGTACAAAGTATTTGATTAATTGAACACGGTGGACCCTTTTGTAAACAAGTGTAATGCTTAATTGGGTAGTCCACTCACAGTTAACAGTCTTTGTATTGAGTTTGTGCTTGAAATGTACTGTAATTCTGCAAACTGTTAATAAATATTTCAATCAATCAATCAAAACAAAGACTAATTATGGATGGAGAATATGGAAGAATTCACGATTTGATCAGTTTATCGGCGATGACGGGTTTTAAATGTTAAATGCATGCAATACTTTAATACATAACTAAAGAAATAATTGTATTTCAATTCAACTAGTTAATTTAAGTTACTTGTAAAAATGTTAGTTTTTTATATATACACACACACCAACAGGCTCCCTCCCTCCTGGGTCACATGATTCGATAGGTCACCGATGTGAACGCTACACGACACCGTAGACTAGATTGTGTTGCTAACCAGCTAAAACACGTTCCCTGGTACACACATAAAAAGCTAACAACAAAAGTTACACCGACTAAAAATAAGCCAAAAAACGAACTTCCCCAAACGTCACGGTTCCGAGTCACGTCACGGTTCCTGACGTGCGTTTGGGGGTTCGAACCGAACCGGCAACTTTTAACTTTTTTTTTTTACCTGTTCGGCGACAGCCCGGAACAAACAGGAACCGTCCTTGGCGATCTTCTTGCGGTGTAAACCGATCGATCGGAGGTATTGATCCATGCCACGCTCCGACGCCCTCTCGTCGGTGGCCCGCACGGTGCCGCCGGCGCCGTCCATTCCAACAGGCGTTAACCCGGGTTGAACAACCGGACCGGGGCCAAACAACCGGGCTGAACCTGAAACTTTTTTGTTTTCGTTCTTTATTTTTTATTTTTACCTTTATCTAGAAGTGTGTGAACCAGTGGGACAACTTAGCTATCATCCACCCACTGACTGTTAACCAGCTAGTTACGAACGATTTCCGATTCTTAGGTAGTTTTGATTCTCTGAATACATTCATGTCATGTTATTACAAAATGAAACTGTTAGCTTATAGCTTCTTCTTCTTCTTGTTCTTGGTGAACTTTAGCTGGTGGCTAACAACCCAACCCTCCTTAGCAATACGCCCCTTTCACCCTGGATCCCATAGCCGGGGAGACGGGCGCGCTGTGATTGGCCAGTTGTTTGTCAAGACGCATATCGCTCCACTAGATCATTTCACTTTGCTACGTTGCAGATCCGGTCTAGAACAGATACAGAAACTCCGCGTGCTAGACTGGAAATGACCGGATACAGTAGGTGGGATCTAGACCGGATCTGAGCACTGAACTGTAAATACAAATCAGGCTTACTACATGTACTGCGGCTGTATCATGACTGAGCAGCAGTTGTTTTTTTAAACAACAAATAATAATACTAATAATAACTATAATATAATAAATAAATTAAGAAACTTTGGGAATATAGCTTTCACTCAAAGGATTATACACACACACACACACACACTGTCTGCCTTCCTGCCTGTCCAATTGTCCATGAGTAGCTGTCTGCCTGCCAGTCCAATTCTCCATGAGTAGCTGTCTGTCTGCCTGTCTATGAGTAGCTGTCTGACTGCCTGCCTGTCCAATTCTCCATGAGTAGCTGTCTGTCTGTCTGCCTGTCTATGAGTAGCTGTCTGCCTGCCTGCCAGCCAGCAAGTTGGTTAACAGAAAATAAATTGTTATGGCTGAGTAAAATAAAATACAATAAACACAATTTGCCTGAAAATAGATTACCCAGCTATGACCTTTTTCATGAAAAAAAATGAGTAGTGATATGGCTGACTGAGTAAAATAAAACAATCTACCTGAAAATAGATAGCTATAAGTGAAGAGCAATTTCCGCAATTACCATTTCCGCAATTTCCATTTCCGCAATTTCCGCAATTTCCATTTCCGCAATTTCCATTTCCACCATTTCCGCAATTTCCGCAATTACCATTTCCGCAATTTCCATTTCCACCATTTCCGCAATTTCCATTTCCATTTCCAACTATTAATGGCAGCTGGGTTTCATCATTCAAATAAAATAGAATTCTGTCCGTTTAGCTATAAAATTATGTCAGGGAATAGGGATACAGAGTATATGTCTTTCATTTGCATTGCATCTCCCCCCCCCCCACCCCCCCCCAAGCTTTTATTTTCGTTCGAGTAATAGTACAACTCTAATAGTATTACTTATAATAATGTAATTAAAGATAACTTCATTCAGATTAATTTATTTTTATTTCATTTTCCAGATTTTCTTTTCTTCTTTTTTTTAGATTTTCATTGGTGGGCCAGTCATAATGGTCCCGCGGGCCTGATGTGGCCCGCGGGCCTGAGGTTGAGTATCACTGTGCTATGGGAACGAATCTTTACCTCATCCCCACCGCGGGGGCGTTTGATATCCCCCTCCTCCGATCTTACCTTTGGTTTCCTTGAAGTAGCATCACGGTCGCATACAATTGGGAGCGCTCAGTATCCTTTGTTTGATGTCCCGAACACTTGTTCTATAGTATCATTAAAAGTTCAATGTCACACAAAAAAATACGTGTGTGTGTGTGTGTGTGTGTGTGTTGCACATCCTTCTCATGGTGAGGGAAAAAAAGTGTATTTTCTTCCATAATAGGCCTATATGGTAATTCAAAAAGTGAAACTTTCATATTCTCAATTCCATCATTGCAAGTGAAGTATATAGCCTAAGTATCAATTTCAACTTGAACTCATGCTCTGTTGACTGTTGTCTTGACTATATAACCTTGGCAGCAGGGAAAATAAACATCAAACAATGCTGGTTAACAAACTGCCCTCTGACGAGGAATTGCCATCATGCATTCACTCAAACTCGGTCACCAAAAGGACATTTAAATGTATTGTCATTGACATGAGTCTATACAAACAAACGCTTTGAAGCTCGGAACCACGCTGTGATAACATAACAACAGTGCCTGACACATGGCTCCTGTGACCTGGGATCATTTCCTGCTCACCTGTTCCCCTCCTTTACCTCTGCATCCTGTTCCTAAACCCCCGCTCTCTTTCTGCCCCACCTTCTGGGTGGGGTCTAGTATCACTGATATGAACTGTATACCTCTGAATTGTGACATTGTGCCTGCCTTGAGATCTGCCTGTGCTGCAGCATCCGTGTACTGCTGTGCACGTTAAATAAATATCATCAAGACAGACCTTGTTCGCCTCCTGATTCCTCACACGTTTAGTGTGTGTAAAACTGCCACATCACCTCCCACGCTGGGCGCTTTGGTGTAGAGCACATCAAAGCCTTCTACAAAAACCTAGGTGTTTGTAAAGATGATTTTAAACTGACAATAGTAACACTTGAGGAGGTATAGGCTACTTAAAAGACAGTGCCCTTCAACCCGACAAGGCCACTGGCCACGACAATATTCCCTCCAAATGTCTCATAGACTCGGCCATCTCCAATCTTCACCCACATAATAAAACCTCTCCATCAAACAGGGACAGGTCCCCCAAGATTTCAAACTGGCCAAAGTAACCCCCTTGCACAAGAAAGGGAGCAAATTAGACCCCGGCAACTACCGCCCTATTTTTATTAGCTCCATCTCGAAAGTGATGGAAAAAATAGTCTATGAACAGGTTGAAAAGTATCTTGCCAGAAAAAAAAGAAAGTGTGAATTCCAATCTGGCTTCAGAACATCCCACTCCACTAACACATGCCTCCTCTATTTGAGCGATCACATCAAACACGAGGTGGATGCTGCTGGCGAATACTGCGGCATGGTTGACACCGTGAACAACTCCATACTGGTTAACAAGCTAAAATTGTTTTGATAGCACATCAGTGAGCTGGACGCAATCCTACCTGGAGGGGAGAGAACAGACTGCAATTTGTTCCTGTTCGCAGATGACTCAGCACTGCTGGTCTCAGACAGGAACAAACTGCAGGTTGAAAAGGCCCCTGCTCTGAACTCGGTAGAATCTGCACCTGGCTCGCTGATAACAAACTAATACACCTGGGAAAAACTGAATCCATTCTATTTGGATCAAATAGTAATCTCGGCAATGGCAGATGGCTTCTTGTTTAGAGTGGGTGACAATATTATCACACGAAAATATAAAATTACCTACCTAGGTTCCATCCTGGAGGCAAATCTTTCCGGTGACCCCCTTTTCCCCTTACTGTATAATGTATATATGTTTCTTTATATGATGATTTCCTGTTTTTTGTTATAGAAGTGTATATTTTTGTACTCCTCTAAATACTCTGATGAATTGAAAATGGACCCTGTTGTAAACAAGTGTAATGCTTTATCATGGAGTTTTTGTATTGACCTGTGCTTAATACATTTTCAATCAATCAATCAATCAATAAATCAATCAATCAATCAATCCTCACTGATGCTCATTATAGATGACACAATTCAGTGTGAGTCTCATTGGTGGGCTCTGCTTAGTGCCTACCAATGACATCACTGATGGGATTTAGTTTTTTCTCTTCCTACAGTAAAATTTGCATACTGAAATAGAAGATTCGTAGACCTAGAAAGAAGCTACTATACTTTCTTGGCATACTGGTAAATGCACACAATGTAACTTTGGTACTGCTTGGTCCAGCAGTTTGCAAGATTGTCCCCTAGACAGACGGACGGACAGATGGACAGACAGGCCTTTGCCTTCAGCCTGGTGGAGATGATAAATGAATGTAACAGTCTAGATAATACTGACAAAATATTAAAGAAATACTGGCATCTCTACATTTTTAGCAGGCACGGCTCCAGGGCTTTACCCAGGGGGGTTTGGTTTCTATATAAACCAAAAGTAATAACCCCCCCAGTCACAGTTTTCTGGACAGTTTTCAGCACATTGTGATCTTGTAGAATAGATCATTGTCAGTGCACAACACCAGCCAGCAATACTATGAACCAGTAATAACACAACACATGTTTAACACACACAGAAATAAAATCAAACTGTTTCTTTTTTCCTTCATAAGGCAAAGCATTCACACATTTAATAAAGTGACTTTTTTCCGTGATGAAATATTCTAAAACAAGTTATTCGTCAATGATTATGATTGCATTATATCGGACATTTTTTTGTTGGTCGTACCAAACTACGTACAATGCCGCCTTTAAAATGAGATGCTTTTCCTGAACTCTTATATAATAAACACAAATACATATAGTCAATATACGGTAACAACACAAATAGTAAAGAAAGAAAAGAAAGAAAAGGAGAAAAAAAAATCTAATAAAGAAACAATGTATACCTTCAAAACATCCACAAAGAAATTAAAAAATATTTTTGTACATTTTAAGTTTGTTGATTGTATTGGTCCCAAGGCTATGAAACATCTGCAGGGTTTCATTACAAAATGAGACGGATCCACTAGGGCTGGGATATGTCGGAACCGTAGGAACCATTGTCCAACATTGAGGAACCGGTAACGGGCATTTGGAACCGTTACCGGAACCCGGCTATTCAAATTACAATACCAGTGGTTCTCAAACTTTTTTAAATTTCAAGGAACTCTGAGTGTACAAATTTACAGACCTGTAAGCGAGCATGGAATCTCTTTTGCGTTTGAGTAAATGGTCACGCCCCCCTTCTACTAGTAGTAGGGGATAAAGTAGTTTTAAACCGTGACAGAGGGGCGCCGTCTCAAGCAAACTTAAGCCATGAGAGACACCAACCAAGCGTGCTAAAGCGTGCAAGTTGCCGTGTCAAACGAAAGTTAACTTAGCCGACTCAGCCCTGTTCGAGTTGCAATTATAGTAAATCCTCGTCCCGCAGAGTCCCGCAAGTAAGGAAAGTCGCGAGAGGGGCGTGATCACTTACTCAAATGTGAAGGAGATTCCTGGCGGGTACCTGTAAGGGTCCATTCGTTCGGAACCCACTATAGGAATCGTTAAAGGGAACTGTCTGTCTGTCTGTCTGTCTGTCTGTCTGCCTGCCTATCTATCTATCCTAGAGATGCAAAGACCAATTTGTCAATAAAAAAAAATTGCGCTATTGTTCGCTCAGGATTAGGGACGCTATAGGGTCCATGTGGTTTTAACCAAACATTTAGTGTTTCATTGGATGAGAGTTTTGTTCTGTTTTGAACAACCATCTTCGCTAATAAATAAAGGCTGAATACGTTTATCTCTCAAATTGATCGTCAGCAATGGCTTTTCAAGTCCATATAAGTCTTGCAGTAGAAATAGATGTTATAATAGAGGATAATTACAGGACACAAGTTAACTGCTCTTTAGCCTCACGCAGACAATCTGAGATCCAGTGATGTAAAGTAACTAAGTACATTTACTCAAGTACTTCTACTTAAGTGCACTTTTGAGGAACATTTACTTTACTGTTGTCTTTCCAATTGTCTAAACTTCTACTCCACTACATCTCAGAGACAAATATTCCACTACAATTATTTGAAAATCTTTACTAATTACTTTGCAGATATAAATTATTATATTATAAAACATACATGAACCACTTCAGCCACTATTTTATACATAGGCTTTTGGAAAATAGCCGATCCACAAGCACACATGAGCGTGTCAAATCGCGGCGCTTTTTGAGCTTGTCGATCTGCTATTGTAAAACATTTGAGTGGTGTTACTTTTGGTCAAGTATATTTTGATGCGAATACTTTTGTACTTTTTAGTCAAGTACATTTTTGACCGCATTCCTTTTACTTGAAGGCTTAGACAAACTGCCCTCTATTTCTTTGCAAACCAATCGTTATTTAATAATCATCTTTTTCCAACATGCCTGCCTGAAACCAATGTCTTTCACCAAACCGATACACAGCAGATTCTATGGTAAACTCACTGGCAGTGGTTATTTTGAAAATGTATTACCCAATTAACCAAACAACTGTCTGTACATACATTGAGCAGTGACCCTTCAATGGCTCTACAGAAGTATAAGCAGTTCATCATTTAGTAACATTCGTGGTAGAATTATTGTCGATATGAAATCTAAACCGTAAAACAGAAAGACAGTAGTTCCTGCGGTTTGCCCGCGTGGCTCTCTACTAGTGCAGAGGTTCTCAAACTATGGGTCGGGACCCGAAGTGAGGTCACGGGACTGAAACAATTAAAAAAAAAATCCCTCATTAAGTTTTAAAAAAAGTGTAAATCCATTTTCTTTCTCATTTTGTTTTGTTCAATTCAGGCGTTTCCACTTGTACACAATGTGTAGAGAAGCGCATTTCCTTACATTTCCTTAAATCTTTTTGTTTTTTTGGGAATGTTTTTTTCCACACGTAGGAAACCAAAAAAACTAAACAGACCCATAAAAATTGGTCTGCGACCCAACCTTGGGTCCCGACCCAGTGTTTGGGAACCAGTGATCTAGTGTGAGCCGGAATACTGCCTGGTTTTCTGTCGTACCAGCTATAACAAGCTACGTACATTCACCTGGTATCCCAGATTTAAAACTAGTCCCTGAAATAGACAGAAGGAAACCCAGTTGTTCTGTGTATAAACTGTACAAAACATTGATGTTTCTGAGAATACATTCGTGTGTTTTGGTATAACTTTCAGGGAGTAGCTTTCTTTTCCATGTTTTGGACACGTATACCTGTACAGAATTTAGCAATGAAACCCTGAATGTTGTTCTGAGTTCGTTGGGTGAGTCGGAGGCCTATTCATTAGACCAGTGGTTTTCAAACTGTGCACAATGCACACTATTGGACAAGTCACGATCTCAAGGAACGTATATACCGTTTGCCCTTGGGCAGAAACCTTGTATCTCCCAAGGTGCAATAATTCTTGGAATTGAAGCTCACTTAATTCCAGGTTCTCGTTCAGCCTGCTGTTCCTATTAATGGCCCAGCAGAAGTCGCTATTTCACCTTCTACCATTTGCAATACATCTCAATGTATCTCAATGAGGTTATGGGCAAACTTTACAATTGATTTTATTACCTTAAGTAAACCTTTTCACAAACACTTTATGTTTTAGGTATTTCTTTAAATCATGATATGCGTTTAGTTATTTATGGTTCCGTTCATTTAAAAAGAATAACGATAAAGTCGGGTATGTTTCTACTAGGCTTTCTACTGGTGAAGAACCGCCCTCGCTGCGGTTTTAATTTCCGTTTGCATTTCAGGCCGGATATCAACTGGATATAGAAAGATGGCGGATTTCAAATCCATTTATTTTTCACGGTCTATCGTTTCTCCATATTTAACAAAAAATAAAAGAAGAAAATAAAATAAATCCTGTATTATGTACAGGTATGTATATATATTTGTTTTAGAGCATAGAATTTGCCACTGTATAGGTAAATGAGTGTGCACGAAATACTGGTAAAAAAAATAAATAATCGATAACCTTTTGTACACATGTGTCACATATTGCAATAATGTGTGGTTGTCACAAAATCCCAAGGCACACCTGGACTTGACTCACGGTGCAGAGGCCCACCGCTTGAGAACCACTGGCCTAGACATTAGCTGGGGCCCGTTTAGCAAGGCATTTGACGTGTAGTTGTACAACAGCAGAAGACTGTGGTTGTACTGGTCAGCTCCCAGTACAACAGCAGAAGACTGTAGTTGCACCGGTCAGCTCCCAGTGACCAACAGTAGAAGACTGTGGTTGTACTGGTCAGCTCCCAGTACAACAGCAGAAGACTGTGGTTGTACTGGTCAGCTCCCAGTACAACAGCAGAAGACTGTGGTTGTACTGGTCAGCTCCCAGTACAACAGCAGAAGACTGTGGTTGTACTGGTCAGCTCCCAGTACAACAGCAGAAGACTGTAGTTGCACCGGGCAGCTCCCATGAGTGACCAACAGTAGAAGATTGCAGTCTTAAGTGTTTAGCACCTTCCATCGATATAATAAATTAGTAGAATAGTTACAATACAAATTAAATCAGGCAAAGCCCAGTACAGCCTTTGCGCAGGACACAGAGATAATGCAGTAAGTAGAGAATCAGCCCAGAGTTTCAGTCAAGGTTCAACGACTTCGCTCCACCAAGGGTATTGTGTTGCGTAAACAATCAGTGTTTTGTCAATTTGACGTCGTATTGATTACAAAGGAATTGATTTCATTTCCTCACCATCCATGGCAAACGCTGACACAGCTTCACGTTCGTCGCAAAAGCTCAGTGGCACTCCCCAGTGGAGGCTGGGCGTGAGGCTGCTCACACTCCCCAGTGGAGGCTGGGCGGGCGTGAGGCTGCTCACACACGGCGACTGAGAGAGAGAGAAAGCAGGCAGAAATGCAGCAGAATCACACAAGCATGACGCAAAAACCAGAATACATATAAATCCTTCATACCTGTGTTCAGTGCAGCAAGCATAATATCAACAATAATATTCATGATAATTCAATATCTAACATTCTTCTTATACACCGCACTGTGACAGTATACCGTAGATTGGTAATGATCTTTACATCATCACTTTAGTGTCTTTGTAAGTGCAGAAGATGGCGAGGTTGACTCGGGAGAGGGGAGTAAGAGAATGATAGAGAGACAAAGAGTTAGACTAGAGAGAAGAGATGAGCGAATGAATGAGAAGGAGATGAGAGAGGGAGAGATCAAAGGGTTGGGTGAAGGGAGCGAATACTATAGTGGTGCAAATTAATAGTGTTGTATCTGTTGTATTCTGAACTATGAACAAAAAATAATTCCACACACTTTTATACTTGTAAAACTGTGATGTGACAATACAGCTGATTCTGATACTGTTCCCCTGTATCGAGACATTTGTCACCTGTTCTTTCTTCCTACCAGGCCTGGATGAATCCATTTACTGTAGGCCTGACCTCAAAACGTGCATGGGGTTATTTTCATTTGGTGTAGCGCCAGGGCCCACGGAGGGGTTGATTTGGCACTGCGAGTTCCTACTGTATATAATGTTATTTAGTTTACACTTACAGTACTGTCTCAGACTCCTACACCCTCCTCGCAAAGTCTAAACATCTGAATAACATGTCATCTATTTCAACTCGGCTTCAAATATTTTGGTGTGGTGTAAAAAATAACCATGAAGTAGCCATGAAATAAGGGAGACAGTTCGCACACTGATCTTGTAGTTCCCACAAGCACTTCATTTTGATTTTAAGGTCCATTGTCAATGGCATTCAACGTTTGTGTTTACACAAACTATAGCTGGCCATAAGAGGCCCCTTAATAAAGTGGTTCCTGGAGCTTCAACAAAGTGTGCAGACTGCCTTCCTTCTTCACTGTACGTATATTTGTTCGACACCTGCAGAATGTTTTGGAGACGTGCGTGCTTCCCATTTGGACTCTGTAACCATGAAATAACCATACAAGGACTTGCCTATACTGTAGCTGCGCTAGTTTGACTCCCAGAGGGAGTACCTTGTGAGATTGTGTGTAGGGAGATCTTCTCCTGGCTGGCATGCCAGAGTGATGAGAAGTTCCTATCAAATGCCGCTTTGATTGATTGATTGATGCTGTGGTCTCGCTCATGGTCCGATTACCTCTAAGTAACTCCAAATCCTGAGAGTACAATACCCAACAACAACAAGCCCAATAATGAAGCAGAAAATAATATGTGACAACTGATAGGAGTGAGTCAGAGAGAGGACTGACAGAAGAATAAGAGAAATAAAGGAAAGAGTGATACAAAGAGGAGTGATAGACAAGTGAGTCAGAGAGTGGAGTGATAGAGTGAGTCAAAGAGGAGTGAGTCAGAGAGTGGAGTGATAGAGTGAGTCAAAGAGGAGTGATAGAAGAGTGCGTCAGAGAGAGAGGAGTGATAATGGACTGGAGTGAGACAGGCCTTCAGGACGACCCCATCAAACCAAGGTATGCCAGGAAGGAATGTTTGACAGACGTCGTAGCCCCAGAGGAGGGAGGGGAGACTGGGGGAGGGGGTGACCCAGAGGAAGGAGGAGAGACTGGAGCAGGGGGCACCCCAGAGGAGGGAGGACAGACTGGAGCAAGGGGCGCCCCGGAGGAGGGAGGAGGGGAGACGGGGTGTTTGAGAGACAGCAGCGTGGTGATGGGGAGCAGAGGAGACAGATCCCGCCACCCGGGCCTCTCCGACAGCGAGGGACGCAGAGCGAGGGCGAAGGGAGCGGTGGAGGGGGCGTGGCCGAGCGCCCGGTGGGCCAGTTGTCCGTTCCTGCCACAGCGCTGCTGCTGCTGCTGGGCCTCGCCGGGCGCGTACGAGCGGTGCGTGTGCACGGCGTCGCGCGGCACCACGCCAGAGGCGCCGGCGTGCGCGGGGTGCTTGACCTTGCAGTGCAGCCGCAGGCTGTCGCGGCGCTTGGCGCTGTAGGGGCAAAGGTCGCAGGTGAAGGGTCTCTCGCCCGTGTGCACGCGCACGTGCTCCACCAGCTTGTTGGCCGTCCGGGTCAGGTGACCGCACAGGTCGCAGCGGTACTGGTTGCCCTGGCGATGGCCCTGGAAGTGCACCAGGAGATCCTGTTGCCCGGGGAACAGCCTCTGGCAGATGCGACAGCGATGCTCATTGGAGGAGGAGGAGGCGCCGCCAGGGGCGGAGCTTGCCGTGGTTACTGAGATGGTGGTGACGCTGGCAATAGAAGGGGAGGAGCATCTGAGGGAGAGAGGAGGAGAGGATTAAGGTCAAATGTTATGTCAAGTTTGTGCGTGTGTGTGTGTGTGTGTGTGTGTGTGTGTGTGTGTGTGTGTGCGTGCTTGCTTGTGTGTGCTGACCCAGTCTCCCCAGTGATGGCTCCGCCCCCAGTAGAGTGTGTGTCAACGTGCACTCTCATCTCTGGCTCCTGATTGGTGGAGTGGCCACACGCGCAGCAGTGCAGGGAGTAGGAGCTGAGCTCCCATTGGCGGTGCACGGTCATGTGATCCAGGAACATGCCACGCCCCTCCGTTTCAAAACCACACACATGACATCTGAAGAGAGAGAGATTACATTTTTGGGGTAACTGGGTCAAGGAGGTCAAAGGTCACGGAAAAGGTAAACATCATAACACTTTTTTCTGATGCGGAACTGACTTTTTTGGGCCCTATTCGGGCTGACACTGAGAACTCTACTCAAGATGTACAGCAGCCATGCAGTGTGCGTTACCTGTAGAAGTATGAACTGATGGTTCGATTAGAACTTAATGTTGTCTGACCGTCTGAGAGAGAGAGAGACAGAGAGAGTAATGGAGAGAGAAGGACACAGTGAAATAAAGAGATTGTGAGTGCATGCAAGACGGGAAGTCATCTCTCTTTTAGTTAAGATCACTCAGTGGTTCCCAAAGGTTTGAGTCCGTGACCCAAAACAGAAATTAGACATTATTCTCCCGGGACGCAAACTAGTGAATATAGCAGATCTACAAGCTCTACAAGCTGTTCTGCTATTTTCACTACTGCTTTTCTTCTAATTTATGAAATTTCTTTGATTTTTCTTTTATGAAGTTACTGAAAAAAGAACATTGAATTTTGGTTTAATTCATGAAACGTTTTGCTTTTTTGGGGATTTTCTTTTTTAATAATCTTTATCCCACGATTTTGTAACACAATTTTTCACCCCTGTGTCAATTATCTAATGTGATAGGCAGCACAGCCACCGTGCTGTCTGTCTGTCCATTCCTCTCAGGCAGGTCTGACTGCAGTGCACACTGCACAGTGACAGCACGCATGGACCTCATCAAAGTCCTTCGTCTTCTTTGGTGGAAATTAAACATGCTTTGTGTAACTTTGCATTGAGAGACCCCAGGTAGGATAAACACATAGGATGACAGTGTCGTCAGAGAACTTGACTACACACCCCCTCCATTCCTTCCTGGCATACCTTTACACCTGACAGGGGGGAGTTTCCCTGGTTGGACGTAGCGCGTGGGAGGAACACGTTATTCCAACCAGTTCCTTGGGGAATGTCTTTTGAAAATGTTTTGAAATAATATATTTAGGGAAATAAAAACTAAGGGGACCCATAACAATGTGTCCGCGACCCACAAATGTGTTTGGGAACCAGTGGACTATAGTCTATAGTTCTATACAGGGGTTTTCGGTATCGTGTGTGGTCCCTGACCATCCATTTAGTAATGTAGGATTTGTTGATTATTAGAAATATCTTTCCACTAGTTGAGAAACTGAACTGAATGACCTGCATGGTGAACTATGATATGATGACCGACCATGCGTGCGTGTAGTCATTGTTGGTAGTCAAGAAATTCAACAGAAAAAGTGAGTTAGAATCTCAAGAGGAGGAAGTTCACCGGATTGTCTGGTTGAGTCATTATTATTAGGACATTATTAGTATCATTAGTTGAGAACAGTGTTGGGTGCAATACATTATATTTGGAATACATTACTTATTACTTATTACCTTAATTTTAAAGTAATATATTGTATTATATATTACTGTCTGAGCTAGAGTAATATATATTTTTTAAACATACGTATCATTCAATAAACTCACTCCACACAGCCGTCAGTTTTTTTGTACTTCAGTGGACTACTGAATCAAATTACTGTTGCCCCACTGTTTTGACCTTTAACCTCTGAGCCACATAAACCCAGTGATGGAAGAAGTGGTCACATTTTTCACTTGAGAAAAAGCAAGTCAAAGTTTGGTATTCAAAATGTACCAAACGTAAAAGTACTCATTGAGCACAATGTCCCATTTTAAGTTTCTAAATGTATACAAATCTATTGAAAATAGCCGATCTACAAGCTCACAAGGCTGCATGGTGGGTCAGCTATTTTCAGCAAAGACTGTGTAGAGCGGGAAAGAGAGAGTGGTAGTAGTACAGAGCCCTGTGGGTCCCC
>NC_137881.1:6266762-6269262 GCF_963924005.1 Protomyctophum bolini
GAGGAGAGGAGAGGAGAGGAGAGGAGAGGATTAATTAAAAATGATTATAACTTGTTGAATTAGAATTAACAGGTTCACTGGGGTTCAGTGACACACTCCCCCATTGTGAGCGTGTGATGCTGAAGTGGTTAATTTATGCATTGCTTAATTTGCTTTGTAATAATAATCAAAATCTACAAAGTAACTACATTTTTCACATAAATGTAATAGAGTTAAAGTACAATGTAAAACGTAAAAGTATTAGATAATGGAAATACTCAAGTAAAGTGCAAATACCTCAACATTGTACTTAAAGGACCACTTCACCACTTTTCAACCTATCTGTCCTCGCTAATAATCATAATAAAATGGCGCAATTTTTCGCAGTTCAGAAACCCGTCCAGGCATCCACCAGTGACATCATCGTTAGGCAGATTGTTTTTTTAAACAAGATTCTTCCTCATCCTACTGGCAAGTGGCAACATGCACCTTAGTATCCCCATATGGAACCTCTCCTTCTACCTCAGTCTACTGGCAACATGCACCTTAGTAGCCCCATATGGAACCTCTCCCTCTCCCTCAGTCTACTGGCAACATGCACCTTAGTAGCCCCATATGGAACCTCTCCCTCTCCCTCAGTCTACTGGCAACATGCACCTTAGTAGCCCCATATGGAACCTCTCCCTCTACCTCAGTCTACTGGCAACATGCACCTTAGTAGCCCCATATGGAACCTCTCCCTCATCTGTTGGTTTCCGGCAGGCTGTACTCTGAAGCGCACCTGAAACCAATAGAAGACTTCCAGAAAGTCTTAAAAACATGGAACTGGCCAGGGCCGTGGTCCAGCCAAGCACCTGGCCGGGGCAGTGGTCCAGTGGTCCAGCCAAGCACCTGGCTGCTGGGGCAGTGGTCCAGTGGTCCAGCCAAGCACCTGGCTGCTGGGGCAGTGGTCCAGTGGTCCAGCCAAGCACCTGGCTGCTGGGGCAGTGGTCCAGTGGTCCAGCCAAGCACCTGGCTGCTGGGGCAGTGGTCCAGTGGTCCAGCCAAGCACCTGGCTGCTGGGGCAGTGGTCCAGTGGTCCAGCCAAGCACCTGGCTGGGGCAGTGGTCCAGTGGTCCAGTGGTCCAGCCAAGCACCTGGCTGCTGGGGCAGTGGTCCAGTGGTCCAGCCTGGCACCTAGGCATCGCGGGTTCGAGTCGACCCAACGTTCCCGACGCTCTGTGCTGCATGTCTCTCTATCGTTGCTGCGTGTCTATCTATTCTACACTGTAATCTATAAATAAAAATATCGTACAATAAAATAATGAAAGAACTGGCTGACTAAACAACTTATGGTTTCAACGCGTCAGTTAGATTGTCTTGCCCGCTGGGAAATAATAACACATCTGAGACTGAGTGCAGGTCCCCCGAGTTTTACTGTTTTGATACGATGTGCGGAAAAAGGTATAAGAATTATTGTGCATTGTGGAAAACATTCGCAGGTCGCGACCTGTGCCGCCGGTATACCGTGCTGTGAGGAACATAATCTCAGAGCTACAGTATATACGTAACGTAGTGGAGGGACGTCTTCCATATGGAGCTATAGCACCTTAGTTGAACTGTCGCGTTTCTTAGTGTACGTGTGTGTGCTCACCAACATGTGTGTGCGTGCATGTGTAATATGTGTTTGCGTGCGTTTGTACGTGCAGTGCATGTACCTGACAGTTTAATGAGCAGGTCGGAGGCGGTCTTGGCGCTGATGTCTGGACTGAACAGAGCGATGGCCGCCTGGACGGGGGCGGGGCTCGAACAGGCGAGGCCGAGGTCACCGAGGTCACCGCCAGAGTCCAAGCGTGACGACGCGTCCTCCAGAACCTGCAACCTGTCCACTGTGTGTGAGCGGTGGTGCGTGCTCAGAGCGTGCATGTGTCCAGCGCGTGCGTCCGGCGTGCGTGCGTGCGCAGAGTGTGCGTGCGTGGTGTGTGGTGTGTGCGCGGCGCGTGCAGCACGCTCCGACTTTGTCACGTCAAGGACGGAGAGAGTCTTCTCCTGCATGTTCAAAAGGTGTGCAGTGAATGTGTGTTGACTGTGCGCGTGCGAGCTTGCGGAGTGCACGTGCGTGCCGCTCAGGGAGTGCGTGTGTGCGCTCGGGGAGTGCACGTGCCGTTTTGGAGCCACGGGACGACTGTGCAACATGTCTGACCCACGCTTCATTTTCTGGTGTGTGTGTGTGTGTGTGAGAGAGAAAGAGAGAAAGAGAGAGAGGGGGGAGAGAGAGGAGAGGAGAAGGTTAGATGAGTGGAAGAGAGGAAGAGGAGAGGAGAGGAGAGGAGAGGAGAGGAGAGGAGAGGAGAGGAGAGGAGAGGAGAGGAGAGGAGAGGAGAGGAGAGGAGAGGAGAGAAGAGACTGGGAGACAAGGAGATGAAATTAGGATTTAGGAGATGAAACAAGAGAACAGGGAGGAGAGGAGAGGAGAGAAGGAGGCGAGGAGACGAGAGAGGAGGGAGGGAGGGAGAGAGAAACGATGCACTCTTCCCTTTTT
>NC_137881.1:6271762-6424262 GCF_963924005.1 Protomyctophum bolini
TATAAACAAGTGTAATGCTTAATTGGGTCATCCACTCACAGTCTTTGTATTGAGTTTGTGCTTGAAATGTACTGTAATTCTGCAAACTGTTAATAAATGTTTCAATCAATCAATAGGAATTGTATCTTTGTGTTAGGAGGACAATAGCCAATTTGCTCGTCCACATAATGTAAATTCTCCATTCATTGTCAATGGCATTAAATGTTTGAGGCTACAGCTGAATATAGGAGGGGGCCCCTCAAAAATAGCAGATCTACAATAAGCTCTTCATGCCACACTATGAGCTTGCAGATCTGTTATATTTGAATAATAGTTAAAGTTAGTGCAAATCTTTGAATATAGGCTATGAATATATATACTTTTAGTGAACTTGAGCCACGAGAGACACCACCGAGCGAACTAAAGCGAGCGAGTTGCCGAACGTTGCGAAGTTCGCTTGAGTCGACTCAGCCCCGTCCGAGTTGCGACCCGATAGGCACAGAACTGTAAATCCTCGTCCCTCCTTCAATGAACACAGCGGAGCGCTCCCTACCCCACTGTCTCGCCCAATCATATGCCACGGTGCTCCTTCCAGCCCCTCCCACCAAAAGCTCGGATCCTCACGGGTCCTTTCGGGTAAATACATGACCCCAACCGAGACCCGCAACAATTTGGAATGAAACCGACGCCAATATTCAATATTTTGGGTCCCGACCGGCTCGGTTCTCGGTTCAGCTCTCAGGTCTCGGGTATTGGGTTCCGGGCGGACCCGTGCTATACCCCCCCAGGAAATTGGGGTCACGACACTGAACCCACAAACACAAAAACATTGTGTAAGCACCATCTACTGGATTGGCTGCATCCCAATATTGAACAGTGGTTTATAAATCACAAGTGGAAATAAATACTTTGAGAACAGAACAGAACAGAGCACAGTACAGTAAGCACGCAGCACACAGCACAGTACAGCACACAGCACAACACATGTAACAGTAACACAGCACAGCACAGCACACAGCACACAGCACAACACAACACAGCACAGCACACAACACAACACAGCACAGCACAGCACAGCACACAGCACAGCACAGCACACAGCACAACACAACACAGCACAGTACAGCACACAGCACAACACATGTAACACAACACAGCACAGCACAGTACAGCACACAGCACAACACATGTAACACAACACAGCACAGCACAGTACAGCACAGCACAGCACACAGCACAGCACAGCACAACACTAAGGAAGGCAAGGTCTTATGATTTACGTGGGATGAGACGGGGGGACGAGACAGTTTCAATTAATTTCCTATGGAAGTTACATGGTTTTGAAGTTTGTGTCAGGACACATCAAAGAAAGTAGTCTAAGACACAGCAGTAGGCTAACACTTTATTCTTACACAATGTGAACAACATGACCAACTCAATCCAAATCCCGACATCCAATTATAAAACTGTGTCCGACCCGAGCAGGACCGGTCGGATATACCATCGGTTCTCGATCGGTTTCGGTCGGGTATCTCACCTCTACTGGGGTTGCTATGGCAATCAATATGTGCACACCATTGGCCAAACCAAACTCATCAGCTTTGCGGATTGGCCACGCTTTGTGTGATGTTTGTGCGGCTGTGCCAATATACAGTAAGTTCTAGTGTATACCGTAACAAATAACACATACATTCTTTTTTTACAGAACAGTATTTGAGGAATAACGTTTGATACGCCGTGTGAGATGTTTCGCTGGGCGCTGCACCTGAAAGGACCCAAGGGAGACAACAACGTCCCGGTGGCGGTGGGGAACAGCGTGTACATATTCGGAGGGTACCGCAACGGAGAGTCTTACATGTACAACAGTATTCAGATTGAGGTGCACGTATTCGACACGGTGTCTCTGCAATGGACGCAGTTGCCCCCGGCGGTGACGAGAGAAGGTCCCAGAGAGGTCCCATACATGCGCGACGGCCACACCGCTGTGCTTCTGGAACATGTCGTCTACCTGTGGGGCGGGGTTTCTACATCCATTTACACAGGGGAGGACAGCGTCGTGCACGCCTTCGACGTGGACACCCACAGATGGTCCAAGCCCGAGGTTTCTGGTACCGTTCCTCAGGAGAGGTTCGAACACTCGGCCTGCGTCTTGGGGAAGGTCATGTATATCTTCGGAGGATTCAGCATGCTGACCGTGTTCAACGACATTCACAAGTTGGACACGGCCACGATGATCTGGTCCCTGATAGACACCAGAACCGCACCGCCACCTGCTTCAGAGAAACACTCCGCCACCATCATCGGGACGAGGATGTTTGTGTTCGGCGGCCAAGGGAACAAGTACAACTGCTACAACAGCGTTAGAGTGTTTGACACCGTGACCAACTGCTGGCTGAGCACGCCTTACGCAGAGCTTCTTCCAGAGGGACGCATCCGCCATTCAGCTTTTGCCTACGACGGAGACCTGTACATATTTGGTGGCCATAATTTGACCACGACCTTCAACAACTTGTGGAGATTCAGCCCAGAGACCTTCTCCTGGACGAAGGTTGAGCCCAAGGGGAGAGGCCCGGGTTCCAAGATGACCAAGATGTGCTGTTCCATGGTGGGAGAACGTGTCGTCTACTTCGGAGGATTCAGAGTGGACGATGTGTTCATCCTAGACTTACGTCCTAGCCTGAAGACGTTATGCAAGCTAGTAGTTAGGAAGAACGTTTTGGAGCAGTCGGGACTCCCACACAACATCAGGTGGGAACTGGCAGCCATGGCTATAGACAAAAATATAAATACCAGTACCAATAATAATACTAACAAAGATAACAACAATTATAATACTAATACATTAATTATTATAAATGAACAATTCAGACACATACATGAAAATGACAAAACTAATGTCTCTGCAACCAGCTCCAAACCATGTGACCCGTGTCCAGCAATCAGGTGAAGGGGTAAACTTCTTTTCATACAAAACACAATTGAAGCTACTTCCTCAATTAAACACATCCAAATAAAAAATAAAACTCAAACAAAGAACATTTAGAAAATAGTTCAATACTGTAACAGAACAGATACCCACGACAAATCACAATTAGTCAAATGCGACTATAATGAGTAGCGGCGTAACTGGAGTTTTATCCTAGGTGAGCATCTTGACATATCGGGCGTCTCATACAGAACTATAGCCTACAGACTCCACTGTAGCCACGATCAGCAGACTCCCTGAGGTGATTGCTACACTCAGAGAGCCCAGTCACGTATGTTATCATCACTGTTCTTTGTTCTTTAACTTTTCTGTTTTCTCTTTTTTTAATGGCATGCTCAAACCCCAGGGGGGTCCAGGAGGGAAAATCAAAAGCATCGGAGTTGGGACCTGAGACCTTGACCAGCCCCATTTACCCACTGAGAGCTGTTCATGAGGTGGACAGCCACCACCGGCGGGGGATTGGGGCTTAAGAGGTTTTAAACACTGTCATGTATCTTATTTTTACCTAACCTGTTGCGTTTTTTCCTATGATGACTGTTGTAACTACAAGGTTACCAACTTTGGAGAGTTCAGGAATAATGTTGATGACAATCCTGTGCCGAATGATTCATAATTAGTTAATAGATCAATCAGGAATGTTACCCATCTCATTCCTATCTTGCTATACTTTCTTTTGTAATTCAATTTCTTATTTACATTTTCTTTCAACAACAGCCGCCAATGTACATATATAGATCTATGGTAATGACAAAACACCACAATAACTTTCACTGTCCAAATAAAATTATGCTTGCAATAGAATGACCCAATAGACCCCCGGGACCCAGAGTTACAAAAATTAGTAATTACGAATTACTCACTTAAGCCCTACAGTATATAGTGAAAATGCCAGATCCACAAGCTCACAATGTGTCGTGATGCAACGTTTGTAGATTTGCAATTTTCATTAGGCTACTTTTCGAAATGTATGGACTTAGTTGTAAAAAAAAATGTTTTACTTTTGAAAATCCTTTTAAATAATAAAAAAATATAAATAAATAAGGGAACTACGATTCGGTACCACCCAATTATAAAACAAACAAACAAAAAATTCTCCTTCTACAGCACACTCCCAAGTGTGGAATGCCCTGACCCCTTCCCTCAAAAAATGCAGATCACTGGCATACTTTAAAAGGCCTGAAAATGGAGAGAGCTAATGATCACTTCTCCCTTAGACTTCTCCACGTCTCCCCCTTTACAACACCCTCCTTTTTTCTTCCACTCATACTCGTACATAGCGTTTTATTTTTTGTGATTATATTGAATTTTGTTGAAATATTTCCATGTCATGTTTATGAATTGATTGCATATACTGTAGGGTCCAAAAGGAAACAAGAGCGCAGGGACTATTTTTGTTGCTCTCCCTTTTCAGACAGTGTTTTGACTGTTGCTGTTTTACATTACGTCTAATAAACTATTCAAAGTGACCCATAAAAATGGGTGTCACTGCTTAATTGCATCTACATACACATCACACATCGCCCAGACAGAAGGATGGACGGAAGGATAGGTTATAATGTGTGTTTGTTTTTATTTGTGCTCCTCTTTGCTGTGGCTGATGACTGCTCTTTTTTGTGATAATTGACCTGATAACTTTGATGATAATTTGATGTGATAATTGTTCCCCCAGTGAGACTGTGACTGTCCCACTTCTGTCCAACACTCCACGGTGGCCTCTGACCTCTGTGGATACCACAGGTCCTCGGCAATCTGGGAACCCATCGGCAACATTTTTAATATAAATGAATCCTCTGAATCCGTCTTGAGAGATAATAGGTCCATGGTGACATGCATGCACACCTGTTCACCCTGCTTGGTGTTCCTGACATCGAGGAAGAGGCTGTTTTCCTGCATCAGGCTCTCTCGTGGTAATTTGTTCTTTGCGGCACAATCTTTGCATTTTTATATCATTATTTTGTTTGAGTCTCCTCTTGCCTCCTCATTATTTTCAATATATATATTTTTTACACAATGTATTAAGCCTGTGTATTATGCAAATCACAGAGGCTAGACCATAGACAGAGCCTCTACTGGCTCTGGGGCGCCTGTATCTCGAGGAAAGGCAACATGGAGGCAAGCTTTCCCGAGATTCCTTGCGAAGCATAGCTGAAGCAAATAATGGAAGGGGACGTTCGTTAGGCCAATCAGAGGCGCGAATCCCTCTTTCCCAGCGGCACTCGCTTAGGCAATGTAAACGGAAGTCCTGGAAAAGACGCGCTGTGATTGGCCAGTAGTCACTTGAGTGGCAGCAATGCAGCATGCCTTCACCACTTCCTCTTGACTTCCTCCTCCCGCTGGAGACGGGTCGCGCCAACTAATGACGCATTTATTTATATAAATATATATTTTTTAATAATGTTTATCCCATGATTCTGTAACCCATTTTTCACCCAGTGTCAATTATCTAATGTAATCCTGGGCTCTACACACCCTCCGTCACCCTGGGGAGAGCAACGGACTGACCTCATGCTTCCTTCAATGCATGAGGAGTCCAAGAACGCTTTTTTTCACCTGACAGGGGGGAGTTTCCCCGGTTGAATGTAGTGCATGGAACGAACACGTTATTCCAACCAGTTCCTTCCCCCTCCATCAGCTGGCGCCCTGGCTGGCCAGGGGGAGGCAGTTTAGAGACCAGGATTACTGCATGTGAGGGTAGTCAGGGTACCTACCTACCCTAGGGTATGGGCGCTGATGACACAGAGACACGCCCCCAGCGAACCCAGGACCTTCTAGCTGTGAGGTGACAGCGTGCCCAACGGGCACCACTCTAGCATACTGAAACTGTAAAGAAAGACAATATCAGTCAGCAGGAAAAAAAGGACAGGTTGGGATACCAATTTCATCCAGTCAGGAGAGATTGGATGAAATCGTTAAATCTCCCATCAATGATTCTGGGTTTGGCAAGCCAGCTAAACAATAATTAACTTCTGAATAATTTTGGCATTAATTTGGTTTGGGCTCAATCTGCACACTCAAGAACAAAATAAATCACACCAATAAAAGCAGCGATTTCAATAAATGTTTTTATTTCATCTTGGTTTGTCATCTTAAGCTCGTCACGGTAAGCTTAACCATTATGAATCCTAGTGTTCTGGGCATGTAAACATTTGGCAAAAAAATAGATCTACAAGCTTGCAATTTGACATGAGGTGAGCTCGCAAATCTGCTATTTTCAGCCAAGAGATTTGGTGTAGCGGTAGATGGAAGTAATGGGGTGCCAAGTACAGACCCCAGTCAACTTAAGTATAGGGTTTAAGTGGTCAAGGTGATCTACTGCACCACATGGATGTCGTCTCTAAACTCATGTTTATCTGGTTGCCTAGCAACATCTTCATGACTGTCTGTAGGCCTGGAGGACGGTGCAGTCATGTACCATCAGTAGTATCTACAACCAAAGGACCTAAATGAACCCATTTAGGACTGAGACCATATTCTACTAAATCGTGAGTTTTCTGTTCAGGTTTCTATGGCAGTGGTTCTGACTATTTCATGTCAAGGAACCCCAGAATTATCCGTATTTGGCCGCCGACCCCCCCATCTGAAAATATGTTGTTCCAGGGACCCCCCCCCCCCCAGAAGCAAAGATTTGAGTTGAAAATGTTTGCTCTGAAAGAATATATATATATATTCACATTTTCATTTTTCTAAGCAGAAATAGCAGATCTGAGCTTGTAGATCTGTAATCTTTCAATAGCTTACCGTAAGTAGAACATAATGCTTAAAACACCAAAAAGGGGTTCCCGTCCTGAATGTATTATTTGGCAACGGAACCCCCCCCCCCCACCCCACCACCCCCATCTGAAAAGACTGTCAGAGGAGATTTGTGTTGACTCATTAAGACCTAAGAGCAGATTCTACAAATGTTTTCTAAATCATGACAGTTTTCTGAAAAACCCAATGTTTCTATATCAGTCGTTCTCAGACTATTTCATGTCTGAGAGCCACACAATTCTATATATTTGGCCGCCGACCCCTAGATCTCAAAAATATTTTGTTCCAGGGACCCCCCCCCCCCCCCCCAGAAAATAGCAGATCTACAAGCTCACTCTGTGCCGCGCTACGAGCTTGTAGATCTGCTATTTTTCAACCGGTAAAGTAAAAAAAAAGAATGGTTAAAAGGTGGTTAAAAGCTAAAGTGGCATAGATACGTTCCAGGTCTTAATGGGTTAAAACAATTCTAAAGGACTCCAAAAAGTATAAAATATGGTTTAAGTGGTTAAACCGACCGTGATGCTGGCCCCCTGGAACCCCTTCAAGGACCCCTAGAGAACCATCGACATGTTGGCCCCCTGGAACCCCTTCAAGGACCCCTATAGAGAACCATCGACATGCTGGCCCCCTGGAACCCCTTCAAGGACCCCTAGAGAACCATCGACATGTTGGCCCCCTGGAACCCCTTCAAGGACCCCTATAGAGAACCATCGACATGCTGGCCCCCTGGAACCCCTTCAAGGACCCCTATAGAGAACCATCGACATGTTGGCCCCCTGGAACCCCTTCAAGGACCCCTAGAGAACCATCGACATGTTGGCCCCCTGGAACCCCTTCAAGGACCCCTAGAGAACCATCGACATGTTGGCCCCCTGGAACCCCTTCAAGGACCCCCAGAGAACCATCGACATGTTGGCCCCCTGGAACCCCTTCAAGGACCCCTAGAGAACCATCGACATGCTGGCCCCCTGGAACCCCTTCAAGGACCCCCAGAGAACCATCGACATGTTGGCCCCCTGGAACCCCTTCAAGGACCCCCAGAGAACCATCGACATGTTGGCCCCCTGGAACCCCTTCAAGGACCCCTAGAGAACCATCGACATGTTGGCCCCCTGGAACCCCTTCAAGGACCCCTAGAGAACCATCGACATGCCGGCCCCCTGGAACCCCTTCAAGGACCCCTATAGAGAACCATCGACATGTTGGCTGGCCCCCTGGAACCCCTTCAAGGACCCCTAGAGAACCATCGACATGTTGGCCCCCTAGAACCCCTTCAAGGACCCCCAGAGAACCATCGACATGCTGGCCCCCTGGAACCCCTTCAAGGACCCCCAGAGAAACCATCGACATGTTGGCTGGCCCCCTGGAACCCCTTCAAGGACCCCTATAGAGAACCATCGACATGCTGGCCCCCTGGAACCCCTTCAAGGACCCCCAGAGAACCATCGACATGCTGGCCCCCTGGAACCCCTTCAAGGACCCCCAGAGAACCATCGACATGCTGGCCCCCTGGAACCCCTTCAAGGACCCCCTAGAGAACCATCGACATGTTGGCCCCCTGGAACCCCTTCAAGGACCCCCAGAGAACCATCAACATGTTGGCCCCCTGGAACCCCTTCAAGGACCCCTAGAGAACCATCGACATGTTGGCTGGCCCCCTGGAACCCCTTCAAGGACCCCTAGAGAACCATCGACATGTTGGCCCCCTGGAACCCCTTCAAGGACCCCTAGAGAACCATCGACATGTTGGCCCCCTGGAACCCCTTCAAGGACCCCTAGAGAACCATCGACATGTTGGCCCCCTGGAACCCCTTCAAGGACCCCTATAGAGAACCATCGACATGCTGGCCCCCTGGAACCCCTTCAAGGACCCCTAGAGAACCATCGACATGCTGGCCCCCTGGAACCCCTTCAAGGACCCCTATAGAGAACCATCGACATGTTGGCCCCCTGGAACCCCTTCAAGGACCCCTAGAGAACCATCGACATGCTGGCCCCCTGGAACCCCTTCAAGGACCCCTAGAGAACCATCGACATGCTGGCCCCCTGGAACCCCTCCAAGGACCCCTAGAGAGAACCATCGACATGTTGGCCCCCTGGAACCCCTTCAAGGACCCCTATAGAGAACCATCGACATGTTGGCCCCCTGGAACCCCTTCAAGGACCCCTATAGAGAACCATCGACATGCTGGCCCCCTGGAACCCCTTCAAGGACCCCTATAGAGAACCATCGACATGCCGGCCCCCTGGAACCCCTTCAAGGACCCCTATAGAGAACCATCGACATGCTGGCCCCCTGGAACCCCTTCAAGGACCCCTATAGAGAACCATCGACATGTTGGCCCCCTGGAACCCCTTCAAGGACCCCTATAGAGAACCATCGACATGCTGGCCCCCTGGAACCCCTTCAAGGACCCCCAGAGAACCATCGACATGTTGGCCCCCTGGAACCCCTTCAAGGACCCCTAGAGAACCATCGACATGTTGGCCCCCTGGAACCCCTTCAAGGACCCCTAGAGAACCATCGACATGTTGGCCCCCTGGAACCCCTTCAAGGACCCCTAGAGAACCATCGACATGTTGGCCCCCTGGAACCCCTTCAAGGACCCCTAGAGAACCATCGACATGTTGGCCCCCTGGAACCCCTTCAAGGACCCCTAGAGAACCATCGACATGCTGGCCCCCTGGAACCCCTTCAAGGACCCCCAGAGAACCATCGACATGTTGGCCCCCTGGAACCCCTTCAAGGACCCCTAGAGAACCATCGACATGTTGGCCCCCTGGAACCCCTTCAAGGACCCCTAGAGAACCATCGACATGCTGGCCCCCTGGAACCCCTTCAAGGACCCCCAGAGAACCATCGACATGTTGGCCCCCTGGAACCCCTTCAAGGACCCCTAGAGAACCATCGACATGTTGGCCCCCTGGAACCCCTTCAAGGACCCCTAGAGAACCATCGACATGCTGGCCCCCTGGAACCCCTTCAAGGACCCCTAGAGAACCATCGACATGTTGGCCCCCTGGAACCCCTTCAAGGACCCCTAGAGAACCATCGACCACCACTAACAAGCATATCTCCACTTTGTTATCATTTATATACAAAATGGCACCAAAAAAAGTTATAAAAATGTTCAATAAAAAAAAAAGATTATTCCACAGTTATTCTAAAATGTTATTTCAGCCTGGCAGCGAAACGGAATCCTTTGAAAACATGTACCATTAAAAATAAAGTAATCTGGAATACATTATTTAAATTTCATGAACCAATATACCGAATCCTTTATCAAGATCCTGGCAGGATATAAAAGAAAGCATACTGGATAGATGTGCCCCAAAAGAGGTACTGGTAAATGTAGAAAAAAAAGAAAAAAAGAAAGAGAAAACTACTAGAAGAGAAAGATTTACATTTTGGACTAAACTGTCCTGATGTAGATAACCTGCTTACTTCTACTAGCCTAGTGTTTAAACCAGCAGTACTAGAGGTCCTGGTAGGACATAAAACCACCAGTACTAGAGGTCCTGGTAGGACATAAAACCAGCACTACAGAGGTCCTGGTAGGACTGTGTAAACCAAACATTAACCAAACGTTACAGCATCAGAACTATTGGAGTCCAGAGCAGTTACTGTACAGATTGTTAATGTTGTCTTAGACATGTGTGCGTGTGCGTTGTTTAGGGATATGTGTGTATGTGTGTGTGTGTGTGTGTGCACGCTGTTTAGGGACGTGTGTGTGTGCGTGCATGCTGTTTAGGGGTGTGTGAGAGTGCGCGCATGCTGTTTAGGGGTGTGTGTGTGTGTGTGTGTGTGTGTGCGTTAAGAGACAGAGGATATAGCGTTGTGAGGAGATCCCATCTGTGTCAGTACTTTGTCCAGCCATTGCAGAGGACCATGCAGATGCACCTCGATCCAGCAGGGGGTGCTGGTGACATCCTGACGATGGTACTCCGCCCCCCATCCCTGAGAGAGCGAGAGAGAGAGAGAGAGAGAGAGAGAGAGAGAGAGAAAGAGAGAGAGAATGGAGAAGTTATTTTATGATATGGCTCCAAGATTAACAGCAGCAAAACCATATTGAAAGTAACTACACTGGGCCCATTGAAACACATGGGCTGTCACGATTACACATTTGACGATTAATAGGCACACAAATAATTGCCGTTTTTTGCATTGAACATTGGTATGTTACAATGTTTATTTTGTTTGTTTCTTCTTTAACATTTTATCCCATGATTTTGCAATCCATTTCTTCACCCGGTGCCAATTAATTGCCTAAGTTGTCATCCTGGGCACTCCCAACCTGGGGAGAGCCCGGACTGAGCTCATGCTTCCTTCGATGCATGAGGAGTGAGCAGACCGCTTCTCTTATCAACCGACAGGGGGATAAGAAGTTTCCCCGGTAGGATGTAGCGCGTGGAAGGAACACGTTATTCCAACCAGTTCCTTTCCCCTCCCAGTATACTAGAGACCAGGATTACTGTATGTTTTGTGAGGGTACCTACCCTAGGGTATGGGCACTGATGACACAGAGGAGAGAACACGCCCCCGGCAGGACCCCCGGCAGGAATAGAACCCAGGACCTTTTAGCTGTGAGGCCCACAGCACTACCGACTGCTCCAAGGACATACCTATACTAGCCTGCTGTTACTGCTGTACCATAGGAGAGAGAGCAGGCTCACTGACTCGCTTCCTCGTTTTAAATCACTCCTGAAGACCCATTTATATAAAGCTGCTTTTAATCCTTAACCCATTCTGGGCGGGAACCCCTTTTGGTGTTTTAAACATTGTGTTATAATTTAGCTATTGAAAAATAGTGAAAATGTGGTACAAATCTTTGAATATATATTCTTTCTGAGCGAACGTTTTTAACTAAAATCTTTGCTTCTGAGGGGTTCCTGGAACAACATATTTTCAGATGGGGGTCGGCGGCATATTTCATGTAATTTTTGGCGTTCTTGACAATTGACATGAAATATTGAGAACCACTGACATAGAAACACGAGGTTTTTCAGAAAATTATTGCTATTATTACCGTATTTTCTTTTTGTTGTTAAGCACTTTGTGACCTCGTTCTTGAAAGGTGCTAAATAAATAAAGCTTTATTATTATTATTATTATTATTAAAACATCTGTTGTAACAGCATCTTGTCAGATGTTATATAAGAGTATACAACGCTAACATTTACGTGAGATAAAAGCATAAAACACATATTTCGATGATCCACCACTACCACCACTAGCCCACTTTGTTCAATGATGCGCGTTGCCTACTCTGTAACTTCAGGGTTAACATTATAGTCCAGAGCGTGAGCGCTATAGCATTAAAATGAACATGACATGAAAGCAGTCATTGCAGAACGAGAGAGTTCAGATAACTTACAAATGGATTTAACCAATATTTATTATTGAACGAGAATAGAAGTGTACATAATAATATTTTATCTTGGCGTTGGGCTCCGCTACATTTTCTCCCTGCTCGGCACAATTAAACACATTAATTAAACATTGAGAGCAGGGAGACAGAAATAGCAGAGGCCACCGGTAGTGCTGGGGTGGTGGCGGTGGGAGCAAACAATGCATAACAACAACTCTCGTGGTTACCTTGACGAAGCTCATGCGGATGGTGCACATCTTGGTGAGCTCGTAGACGGCCTCGAAGCCGTGGTTGACGGACTGGGCGAGCAGCTGGGCGAACTCCTGGTTGTTGAAGATCTTCAGGCTGCAGCCGGAGGGGATCTTACACACGGTGGTGGGGTGGAAGCCGTGGTGGTGGTTACAGTTACGGCTCTGCACGAAGATGCTGCTGCCCGACAGACACTCTGCGTACACCTCGCCGCCCACGTAGTACAGGTGGACACCTGGGGAGAGAGAGAGAGAGATACTTTAACCTTTAACATAACCTTAAAATGAATTCTGAAAATGACAGGGAGCCAATGAAGTGTAGGCCAGGACAGGACTGATGTATTCGTGAAGGGGGATTCTCCCTTGTGTGTGTGTGTGTGTGTGTGTGTGCAATGTACATTGCTAGGCACGACAGAATTGTTGACCTATTAGCTAAGGACATAAGTTCATTATGTTTCATCATCTGCCAAAATGTATAAGCACTCACGTGTTTCAACTGCCATGTTCATGCACAATAATGAAAATGATGTTTTTTCAGATGTCACAGCTAATACACCAGATATTGTTGTTGTTGATGAGGACAGTGGAGAAGTGACCATTTTGGAAGTGGCATGTACATTTGCCCACAGTCTGGAAGAGGCATTCCTTACCAAGGTGCTTAAGTAACAGCGTCTTAAGGATGCTATTATACAGCTTGGCTACAGATGTAAACTACTTGTGTTCATATTTGGAAGCCTCGGTAATGTCCATAAATCAGTCGTGAGGGGCCTGCAGATTGCAGGCCTGCCCAAGCCGAGAGCTATAAGGCATCGGCAAAATTCTGTTCAGTGTCTGCAATAATTGGCAGTCGCCATATATGGAGAAGGCGATGCTTTCTGTACCCGTGATCTGTATCCTGAAGCACTTGTTGTAGAGTTTTCTCAAGTTTGCGCATCCACTATTGTTTGTGTTCAAGACATTTCTTGTAAAATGTGAATACAAATAAAGATGTTAAATGTGTGTGTGTGTGTGTGTGTACCTTTCCCTATGTGTCGGCGTGTGTTCTCGATGGTGCTGTTGCGGTTGACGTTGGACAGCAGGCCCAGGCAGAACCTCTTGCGGGTGTGCGTGGGGTCCGTGAAGCCGTCCACCAGCACGCTGCAGTCCGACGCCAGGAAGGCGTCGCCCACACGGTTGTTCAGCTCGTAGTACACGATGCTGCACCAGTGCTTGGGCTCCTCGTACGCCACGGGATGCACGTCTGGGGGGAGGGAGGGAGGGGGGGGAGAGAGAGAGGGGGGGAGAGAAATATGAACACATTCAGATTCAGATTCAGATTCAGATACCTTTATTTGCCATTTTGTGTATACACACATAGGAATTTGTTTTGACATAACATGAGTGCATTCGATTCTTTTTTCACAAATAGACAGACATAAGACAACACCGTGCAGGAAAATAAATATAAAGTGCAGGTATATACAGTAGTTCATAGTGCATCAAATGTTGCCGGTGATTAAAGTGCCGGTGTCACTAGGAGGCAGGGGTGGAAGGGAAGCCAGAGTCATTGAGCAGCCTGGAAGAATACTACCCTAAATTCACAGAAATAACAAAAACAAGGATAGAGTTTGACTATCCAGGCAATCCCCTACTTATTAGGTGAATGTGAATGTTCCAGGTTGGCAGCAAAATATGTATCAGCCTGCCACAAAACGAGGGACAATGGGTGAACACGAAGTAATATTATACAATGAATAGATCAATGTCATTTTGCTTATGTTTTTCCTTGTCTTCTTTATATTATTTGTTCTGATTCTGAATTATGTATAATTTATTATTTTGTTTCATACACTGTATGTAATGCTTTGGCAATATAAGAATGCTTGTCATGCCAATAAAGTATATTTGAATTGAATTGAAAGAGAGAGACAGAGAGAGAGAGAGAACTTGAACCCTCTACACATTACTGTTTCCCAAACACTGGGTCGAGACCCGTTTGTGGGTCGCAGACACATTGTTATGGGTCCCCTTATAGTTTTTTAAATAACAAAACTTTTCATGAATTAAAAACTAAATTCAATGATTATTTTTCCCAGTAATTTCATGAAGAAATAAAAGAATAATCTAAGAAATCTGTCTATAAATACACCAAGCCTCTGTACGTACGAGTGTAATCAGCGTAACTCGAGAACCGTTTGAACCGTCAAATTCGACACGCGCGTTCCTCACCCCCACAGGGGATCCAAAACCACCAGAAAAGGCCTCTGCCGGGGCTCTGGACAGGGCCCCTGCCCAGGGTCCATATATTCTGACATCACACACACCACTCCATATTTGGGCATGCATGTTTGTCCAGGACCCAAACGCTTCACGCTTGTAGATCGGCTACTTTCACTACTTCTTAAACATTTGTTTTTTATAATTTATGGGAATTTCTTAAGATTTGAATTTTTTATTTCTTCATAAAATTAACTGGGAAAACAATTGGTATAGTGGCTCATGGGGGGGTAGAGTGGCCGGTACGATAATTTACAATTTATCGGTGCCACAGAGCAATTAAGCGAGAGACACGGGACAGACAGACATACCCGTAGAGAGGAGAAGGTCAGAATAGTGAAAGAGGACATAAAAATAGAGGAGGAGTGGAAGGTAAAGGTCACACACACACACACACACACACACACACACACACACACACACACACGCACACACTTTGTCCTCCAAAGCTGTGACATGCTGGGCTGGTTGCCACGGTTACCTGGCCTGTTGTTGGTCTCCATGGTGGCGGTCGGCATGGCGACCAGCAGGCCCGTGTCCATTGGCTGGGTGTACTCCTGGCTCAGCGAATCGTCCGGGGGCATGTAGGCAGGGGGAGGGGTGTCCGCTGGGGAGGGGGCAAAGGGCACACCCGCGTGCGCATGCACACACACACACACACACACACACACACACACACACACACACAGAGTATGTAAGTGATTAGACACAACACAGGTTTTAATGATGACATCTGGTGTTTGATTTATGCATTTCCATATTTCATCTTTTTATGTTTAGTTTAAATAAAGATCTATGAGCTCACAGTGCGATGCGGATGAGGGGTGAGACAGACAGACAGACAGACAACTACCGTATGTACTTCTAAATCCTGACCTAAGTTTTCTGAAAAACTTCAAATATTTATATGGCAGCATCAATATTTTTGAATACTGTACATACTGTACAGAACCCCTAGGGTTACAAATAGGGGGTACCCACTAAAATGCGTTAAATACTAAGTAGCTATAAGAAATAATATGTGAAAATTGTAATGACTTTTTTAAGTTTTTGTATTCAGACAGCCAGCAATGAGTTAAACGCTACCAAAAAGTGTTTGTCTTTGTGACACATCTAGGGGCCACAATCTGCATTCAAAGATTTTCCTAGAAGCTTTGTCATTGGTCGGAAAAAACACTGCTGAAATGACCAATCAGGAAGTAGACGAGCAAATGGACCAATGACAAAGCTTCTAGGAAAATCTTTGAATGCAGATTGCGGCCCCTAGATGTGTCACAGAGACATTTTTTGGGGGAACATTTTACCCATTGCTGGCTGTCTGAATACCAAAAAAAACAATAACAAATGTCATTAAGAAATACTGCAAAAATATTGCTTATAGCAGCGTTAAGTAAAATTGTGAGGTATTTGCTCTTTACTTGAGTAACCACTTCAACCCTAGTATCTATATACATTTCGGGCCATATTTTCAAAAGACATTTATACATTTGAAAACTCTTTGAAAATGTTCTACTTTTGGTACATTGATTCTGATGACAATACTGTACTGCAAGTACATTTTGAATTCCGGGCTTTTACTTGTAGAAGAGTATTTCGATATAGAGAGTATGCACAGGCATGATTTTCCCATGAGGACACGCCACCCTCATCTAGACTGAGTGGTAAAACATTGAGCAGCATGTTGGAGTGTTGGAGTTTGGAAGCGCTCGTTGGAAATCACTCAACCGTCCTGCGTACCACCTGTTTCTAAATGTCACATAATGCAGGAGGCAGCGAAATGTTGTGTTATTGAAAACAAGCACTTCCAAACTCTGACACTTAGAAAAATAATCAAATGCAGGGCATTTCTTGACAGAAAGTAGCTCATAACGTTTCTATGGTTGAGTTTTCTGAAACAAAAACTTTGCAGATAATTCAAGCTTTTCGTACAGCTGCAATGTTGGTGAGTTTAATATTGTTTAATGCAATCAGACAGGACTTTTCTGTTTGGATGAATGGGCTGTCGAGGCCAGAAAGTAGTTTTTTGCCACTCAGTGGGCGTTCCCGCATAACTTCCAGGTACGATGATGTCACGCGCATACCATCTATTGTAGTATTGATACTTACTTAAACAAGTAAAACATTTGAGTACTTGTTCCACCCAATGGAGACAAGGCAGTGGGCGATAGACAGACAGACAGACAGAGAGAGAGTGAGGGTGAGACAGTGGACGATAGACAGACAGACAGACAGAGAGAGAGTGAGGGTGAGACAGTGGACGATAGACAGACAGACAGACAGACAGAGAGAGAGAGAGTGAGGGTGAGACAGTGGACGATAGACAGACAGACAGACAGAGAGAGAGAGTGAGGGTGAGACAGTGGGCGATAGACAGACAGACAGACAGACAGACCAGAGAGAGAGGGTGAGACAGTGGGCGACAGACAGACAGACAGACAGACAGAGAGAGAGTGAGGGTGAGACAGTGGACGATAGACAGACAGACAGACAAGAGAGTGAGGGTGAGACAGTGGACGATAGACAGACAGACAGACAGAGAGAGAGAGTGAGGGAGAGACAGTGGACGATAGACAGACAGACAGACAAGAGAGTGAGGGTGAGACAGAGACGATAGACAGACAGACAGACAGACAGACAGAGAGACAGACAGAGAGAGAGTGAGGGCGAGACAGTGGACGATAGACAGACAGACAGACAGACAGAGAGACAGACAGAGAGAGAGTGAGGGCGAGACAGTGGACGATAGACAGACAGACAGACAGAGAGAGAGTAAGGGTGAGACAGTGGACGATAGACAGACAGACAGAGAGAGAGAGAGAGAGTGAGGGTGAGACAGTACCTGGTACATTGAAGGGACTGTCGGCGTCGGAGCTCAAAGGGGACGCTGGGTAAGCGTTCTCGGGGGAACACGGGTGAGGGAACGCGCCCAGGTTGGCCCCGTGGCCGACCGGCGCAAAGGATTCTGGGTAGGTGGCGTTGTGGGGCATGAGGGGCTCGTTGCCGTCCCCATGGAAACGGGAGAGGACGCAAGGTCGCGAGATCATGTCGTTGTTCCTGGGGACGAGGACAGGGGGCAGCACTGTGCACACACACGCACACACACACAAAATATGGTTTAATGCAGTGGTTCACAAAACTTTTAGCCTATGACCCAAAAGACAAATTAGACGTTGGCTATTTTCACTACTTCTTAAACATTCGTTTTCTAATTTATGTAATTTATTTGATTTTTCTTTGATTTCTAGTTTTTCTACATGAAATTACGGGGGGGGGGGGAAACAACAAAAACATTTAATTTGTTTTTAATTTACTTGTTTTTAATTTTAATAAACATTTTGCTATTTTGGGAATGTTTTTCCTTAAAGGTTTTGAAATAATAATTACAAACTAAATGTAGGAAAGAAAAAAACCAGTGGTCTATTAGACAATAAACTATGAGGATGATGATGTGCAATTTGTGCAGTATTAAAAATAACTTGTGTCGATGCCATGGTATGGTTGTTGTTGCGAACGCAGTGAGCACTTACTATGAGACCTAGCAGATCATGTCTGTGTGTCTGTCTGTCCCGCTATACGTCCAAATATGGAGTGTGTTGCATCAATACGTCCAAATATGGAGTGTGTTGCATCAATCACAAACAAATCACTCAGCTCCATATATGGGCACAAAAGGGGCCAGGTCCACATATACAGTAACAGCAGGACAGACACACAGACATGATCTGCAGGGTCTCAGCTGCGTTCGCGTCCGCGCGTCTTACTGGTGTAAGGTGTTTGCAAGAGAGAGAGAGAGCTTGGTGTGTGTGTGTGTGTGTGTGTGTGTCAGAGAGTGAGGCTGCTGTGTAGGACAAAATCAGCTAAAAAAAAATTTGATTATGTAATAATTTGTGACAGGCCTAACTCCCTAACTCCCAAGGGTCCGGCTTCCAGGGAATCCCTTAGAGGCTTAGTAGAGACAGCACCGGATTCCTCCTCCCACCCACTTTACATTAAGTTGCTCAAAAGCACATGAGGCGATTTCACTCCTCCTTCCGGGTATAGGAACAGAGTGCATTCTGGGATGGATTGGACCCAAACACATGAACGCGCTGGTCGTTGACTATCATTGTGCCGTTTGCGCGCGTTCGCGTATGAAACATTCGTTCGCGTGTCACGGGCCCAATAACATGAACGTGCGCTATGATAGTCAACGGGCTCGAGCTGCAACGACAAATTCGGCCACTATGTCCATTTCGCCTCAGGTTTTCCTCCGTCTCTATTAACCCATTCTGACCTGAGATCAGATTCATATGAGGTTTCCACTGGACACACACTGGTCTGATGAACCCATTCTGACTTGAGATCAGATTTAAAAAAATGTCAGTCGTTCTTCGATTTTTCAAAAAATAGCAGACCTACAAGCTCGTAGCGCGCCACTCGGTGGCGCGCTACGAGCTTGTAGATCTGCTATTTTTCAATAGCTAAAGCATAACATGATGCTGACACCAAAACGGGTTCCCGTTCAGAATGGGTTAATATATACTCTAAGGGGAATCCCAGTGTGTGTGTGTGTGTGTGTGTGTGTGTGTGTGTGTGTGTGTGTGTACGCTACATTTCCCTATGCGTCGGCGTGTGTAAATGTGTATAAATAACTGAACCAAATGGACTGTATATACTCTGTAACTCCTCCGACTAACAATATAGTATAATCTACCCCCACCCTAGGAATGGTGTTGTTCACGTGGGAGTGCTTCAGTTCACATGCGTTTTAGTTCCTCTCCATATCTTAAGAGAACCTTGAGCTCATATTCAATGAAAGAGCTTGTTTATCTCTGTGTTCAAAAGAGAGTATATGTCTCCCCAGATGTTCTTTTTGTTGTACTTTTTAATTAACTAAGTGTTCTCATTCAAGGATGTGGCCTTCTCAAAGTGATTACCCTAAGTATTCCTATATCTACAGACACTTCTATCAGTATGCAGTGTTACAAATCTGGCTTTAGTAACTTTAATAACAAGTAATATCCTACACTATAATTAAGCAAGCCTGTCACCAAAACCTCTCTGTTCTGCCTGCTTCTGCTCAGTGGCTGGAGGTATTGATCTGGATTGGCACACGTCGGGCATTGACCATTAGCATTATGAACACACTTTACCAAAGTGAAAGCTGTATTCGACAAACTTTCAGGCCAAATCAATGGCAAATGACGTCTTTGTGTGACATCATGCCTGTCAATCTAAATACATCTTCACAACTGAGCACATGCACATTGATCAATCCTATAAAAAGATCACACTCGTGTGAAGTGAGGGGCGCTCTTATTGTCATACATCACATTCCGTGCTCAGCCAATCAAGTCATCTCAAACTTGGTACACACCCGAGTGGAATAGTAAGAGAGTGGCGACGCAAAGCGGGTGTCCTATGGGCTATAGTTCCAAACATTGGAACTATTCCAGTGAGATAGAAGGAGCACTTCCGCATTCCATTGTTACAATGGGAGTCAACGCTAGTGTCGCCACTCTCATACTATTCCACTCGGGTACACACAAACACACAAAGCTGGGCATAGCGCCCCTCAGAAATCACCATGATAAAAAGGTCACTATTCAACTGATCCCTTGTGGGTCCCACCCTGGGCAAGACCTACGCTGTAGTGTAGAGGCTATCATTTGTTTGGGCGGAAGTTGCGGGATTTTAGCGGAAGTATATCGCCCAAGGAAATTACATTGATGCTTTACAAATCAGTTTACATTCTCCGCGAATGAAACAAGTGTTGTGATTGGTCGGGAAAATATCGTATCCGGGGGAAAATACATCTGACGGATAGCTTCTCTGCCTTACGTTGTGCTTGAGAGTCCCATAGTGTGAAGGAGAAGTTATTCTAACGCTATGGACCAGAGCTAGAGTCCCATAGTGTTAAGGAGAAGTCCTTCTAACGCTATGGACCAGAGCTAGAGTCCCATAGTGTTAAGGAGAAGTCCTTCTAACGCTATGGACCAGAGCTAGAGTCCCATAGTGTTAAGGAGAAGTCCTTCTAACTCTATGGACCAGAGATAAAGTCCCATAGTGTTAAGGAGAAGTCCTTCTAACGCTATGGACCAGAGCTGAAGTCCCATAGTGTTAAGGAGAAGTCCTTCTAACGCTATGGACCAGAGCTGAAGTCCCATAGTGTTAAGGAGAAGTCCTTCTAACGCTATGGACCAGAGCTACTGGGCACAGCACCATCTTGAAAACAAGGCAATTGTAGTGGTATAGTCGCAGTATAGCGTAGTATTCAGAGGTATTGTAGTAGTTGTTGTAGTGTTGTAGTAGTACTATAATTAGCATAGTGGTATTTGGTAGTACTTACTGGGACTATCGACTCGTTTATAATGGTAGGGGTTGATGCACACATCCTTCTGTTTGGAGCCGAAGGGAAACTGACAACACTCCAGAGCCTTCAACTCGTGGTGAGACTGAGAGAGAGAGAGAGAGAGAGAGAGAGAGAGAGAGACAGAGACAGAGAGAGGGACTTCAGGCATGTGCAATTGTACTTGACCCCAATAACAAAAACAACAGCAACAACACATGTGCATGTATACACGCACGCATGCATGAACGCACTCACACCTGTTGTTTGTTTGGATAGAAAATGTTATAGCCCGGCTCTTCTGCAGAGCTTACAGTATTAGAGGACAGGGGTTTTGAAGTCTTCTAAAACAGTGTGAGAGCGTCATGACCCACATGACTGTGTTTTACATAGAATCGCCGGGCTCATAATTCATTCAGTTGTTGTCACAAACACATTCTGTAATTTCTGTTGTGTGGAAAGAATGACCATTATATACTCCTAATGAAAAAGTCATATTTAATCTCTGAGTTAGTCTGTAATACGTGATTGACTGGTTAATGTTTAACTGGTGTGTGTAGGCGTACAGAGCTACACCCGCCATTCGACATTGATTGATTGATGTAGTCAATACTTAAGTACATTGGACACGTCACTCCACTGACCTGCAGCGGCCAATGAGGCATCTATTTATTTTTAAATACCTATGATCTTACAGTAGATGACATGGCAGACATTACCTGTAGATCAGGCCTTACAGTAGATGACCTTACAGTAGATGACATGGCAGACATTACCTGTAGATCAGGCCACCTCCAGACCTTACAGTAGATGACATGGCAGACATTACCTGTAGATCAGGCCACCTCCAGACCTTACAGTAGATGACATGGCAGACATTACCTGTAGATCAGGCCACCTCCAGACCTTACAGTAGATGACATGGCAGACATTACCTGTAGATCAGGCCACCTCCAGACCTTACAGTAGATGACATGAGGAAGTCCTTTACGATGAGACACTTGTAGGCGACCGTCCAGAGACCTAGGAATGGTCACACACTGACCTACACACACACACACACACACACACACACACACACACACACACACACACACACACACACACACACACACAGTACATGCACACGTTATGAAACCATGAATGGCAAAAGGAGAAAAAAAAGGCCAAGATCACCGTGTGTGACCAACAATCACACACATTGATATTTCACTGTTAACCACTATATGAACCCTTGAACGACACTTGATGGAATTGACGGATTGAATCAATAAATCCAAACCTTCCGTTGACGGAATTGACGGGTTTGTTTTATTCCCTATAATCAGGGGTTTAATGTGGCATAATGTAGAGAAATTCAGCGTGTTTTATCCAACAATGACAACAATGACAATTCTAACTAACTAGCTAGCTAGCTAACAAACATACGTACATTACCTAAAAGCTATCCATCTCTTTGTATTGTGGGTCGTTTTCAGGCAAGCCCTCCGTCATCGCTAATCAATCCATAACTACTTTATATATTTAGTTGAACGAAGTGCCCCAGCAGTTCATACTATGTCACTTCCTTTTTTCACTCTACACCCAATATCCTTGACAAAAATAGCTGATCTGCGAGCCGTTTTCGTCCCCAGAATATAGGGACGCTGAAGGCAAAACAAAATAATCCTTTTGAACATAAAAACATGTTTATGTGTGGGTCTATGGGTGTACAGTCTATTGGGCAGCAGTGGTCTATGTGTGGGTCTATGGGTGTACAGTCTATTGGGCAGCAGTGGTTTATGTGTGGGTCTACACTACAGTATGTGTGTACAGTCTGTTGGGCAGCAGTGGTTCAGGAGCTAGAGCGGCACTTGGGAAACGTGTGATCCCTGCCTGCTCTCCCTGGATTAGTGACAAAGTGACCTTGAGTAAAGACACTGAACCAAAGAAATGCTCCTGACGATGAGCAGGCTAGTGCCTCGTGTGTGTGTGACTGTGTGTGTGTGTGTGTGTGTGTGTGTAATGCACATTGTAAAGCTCCTTGGATGAAGGCGCAATAGAAATGCACTTTACTAGGGTATGTGACTAGAGATAGCTGATTAATTCTGGGTCTTTAATTTCTTTACTAGAGACTAGGAATCCCCTTGCACGTAGTAAGACATATCTCTCTCTCTCTCTCTCTCTCTCTTCTGTTCTCTTCTCTTCTCTTCCCCCCCCCTCTCCCTCTCCCAGTGCTCACTTATTTGTCCGGGCTGGCTCAGGGCCTTCTCCAACTCCTCCATGGCGCCTTTCTTCTTCTTCAGCTTTTTGACCAGCGCGTCCACCGCCTTCTCTGCCCACTTCTCCTCCTCGTCGCCCTGTTTCCATCCCAGCAGCCTCTTCACCGCCGGGCTGGTGAACGAGAAGAGGGACGTCACGTTCATCCTGGACACCAGGAGGAAGGCAGCGGAACGGAGGACGGAGGACGGAGGGAGCGAGAGAGAGAGAAAGAATGAAAAACAGAAGGTGGACGATCGGAGGTTCTCTCTCTCTCTCTTCTGACTGGTTGTCTATAGGTCAGAAGGTCCAACGGTCAATATGGCTTTGGTCTTGGACACACCTGAGACACGGAGAGAGGGAGCGAGAGAAAGACAGAGAGACAGGGGAGAGAAAGAGAGCTTCAGAAAGCTTACTACAACAACAATGTTGCAAGCTTGTAGACCTGCTATTTTCACTACATTTTGACATCTTTTGAAGAAGAACATAGAATAACCCTTTTTAAAAATATCTATCTAAATTCTGACAGTGTTCATGTTTCTGTATCATTCAGTGGTGCTCAATATTTCATCTGAAAATCTGTTATTTCAGGAAACCCCCCCAGAAGCAAAGATTTTACTTAAAAACGTTGGCTCTGAAAGAAAGATTTGTGCCACATTTTCACTATTTTTCTAAAATAGCAGACCTACAAGCTCGTAGCGCGCCACTCGCCACTCGGTGGCGCGCTATGAGCTTGTAGATATGCTATTTTTCAATAGCTAAATTATAACATAATGTTTAAAACACCAAAAGGGGTTCCCGCCCAAAAATTTGATAATGTGCCCAAAATAGGGATGCCTTATGTTGTCAACTAAAGAGCTGACCAAAAATATTTTAGATTTAAAATGTCCTAAGGCCACAGACAAGGCGCACGCACACACGCACGCACACAATTATCTGACACCCCTGTTGCCACTCTGCTGGAGAGAAAATCAATGAGTCTTTCTAAAAGGAAGAGGAGGATGATGGGATGAAAAGGAGAGCAAAGGAACAAGAGATGGAGGGATGGAGAGATGGAGCTAATGGGGAGAAAGACCCAGACTGAGAGAGAGAGAGGAAGTGAAGTGATGTTTCCAGCCAGATAGATGAAAGGATGGATTGAGATGTAGGCTGTCACGATTTTGAGTTGATGATTAATTACAATTTAACAATTAAGGCATTTAGCAGACGCTCTTAATCCAGATTGATTTACAGTAAGCAAGAACACCACAAGGTAATACAGTAACCAAGCACACAAGGCAATACATCAAATGCACAGAAATAGGATAGGATCATAAGTAAACTGATCTGTCTAACAATGTAACTGTATACACTATAGAATGCTATGGTCTACATCTTAACCCTTAACCCTTATCCCTAAACTCATTTGCCATTTTTGACTATTTAAAAAACAACTTTTAGCCAATCTACAAGCTCACAACAACTTGTCGATGTAGAAGTTTAGGGATAAGGGGTGATGTTTCAGAAATAGTTGATCTACAAGTTTGTAGTGCTATATTTCTGCTATTTTGGAAACATGTTAGAAAATGTATGGAATAAATTGACGATTATGCAAAAAAGATTGCGATTTATCTCAAATAACTGCGATTAGGCGATTACGTAATAATTGTGACAGGCCTATTGAGATAGAGAGAGAGAGGGAAAGAATGGAGACCGAGGGAGAGAGGGAAAGAATGGAGAGACCGAGGGAGAGAGGGAAAGAATGGAGAGACCGAGGGAGAGAGGGAAAGAATGAAGCAACAAGACAGCTAGAGTTGCTCCAATCCATCAGCCATCGATCTGTGATCTTCAAATGACCGATCGGTGATCGGCAATTTACCCAATCTGGAGAAACCAATCTTTCATACCATTCAGGACGGGAACCCCTTTTGGTGTTTTAAGCATCATGTTAAACTTTAGCTATTGAAAAATAGCAGATCTACAAGCTACGAGCTTATAGATCTGCTATTTTTGAAAAATCATAAAAATGTGGCGCAAATCTTTGAATATATATTCTTTCAGAGCAAACGTTTTTAACTCAAATCTTTGCTTCTGGGAGGAGGTCCCTGGAACAACATATTTTCAGATGGGGGGGGGGGGTAGGCAGCCAATTGCATATATTTTTGGGGGTCCTTGACATGAACACCAATGATTATAGAAACATAGGGTTTTCAGAAAACTCTCAGGATTTAGAAGAGACATTTTGTAGAATCGAGCTCAGGTCTAAATGGGTTTAGTATAAAAGTCAATCAGATATAATTTGAATCTTAAAAAATTGTAACAGGCCAAAACATTCTCCCGTTCCTCCCCACACACACACACACACACACACACACACACACACACACACACAGGAACAGTTTAGAGTAGGGGTAGGCAACCTTTGGCACTGGTGCCAACCTTGGCACAAAGGAGGGTGATCACTGGCACACTGGCATGGAAATAAAATAAAATACCGGTAAATAAACAATTAAAAAAAATGTAGTCAAATAAATGAATTCACTCATATTTGTATGTAAATTACATCGTGCACATCATTGTACAATCATTAAAACTGTGAACTCTGACTGGGGGAGGTAGATAGGAGGGCTCTGCTCAGTCTAATGATCATTATAACAATGTGAATGAATATTTAACAAGGGAAAAGTTATATTCGTGGACAATCAAAACATGTGTCATTAAAGTGACACACTGACCATCTAGATTAGAAACTAAAAACATGGCACTTTGTTTCAAAAAGGTTGCAGACCCCTGGTTTAGAGTAGACGTGGGTTTTGACTTTTTAAAATATTTTTTATATTTATTTAAAATGTATGGAGGGACAGACAGTAGGCTGAAATGGGGAGAGAGATGGGGGGAAGACATGCAGTCAGACACTGCCAGACTGGATTACCAGCCACGGTGCCTGGACCATTGAGCCATGGCCCAGGCCTGGGTTTTGACTTTAATTCACTCAAATTCACGAATCCACTTACGCACAAGATCGGTGTAACCGGTCCCTAAAAAAAACCCTGATTGGAGCACCTCTAGAGACAGACAACATGTATAAACGTATAGGATGGGGAATGACAGACGGATGAAAGGAAAAGGAGGCGTACGATTATCAGAGGAATGAGGGAGGAGGAGGAGAGCGATGGAGGGATGAATGACCTAAGGGAGGAGGATGAGGGAGGTGTTGAGTTGCACACTCTCCACTACAGAGCACTGCTCTCTCTGTAGAAGCAAATACATTATCCCATTTTGGGCGGGAACCCCTTTAAGCATTATGTTATACTTTAGCTATTGAAAAAATAGCAGATCTACAAGCTCATAGAGCTTGTAGATAGACCTACAAGCTCACGAGCTTGTAGATCTGCTATATTTGAAAAGTCGTGAAAATGTGTCGCAAATCTTTGAATATATATTTCAGAGCGAACATTTTTAACTAAAATATTGGCTTCTGGGGGGGGGGGGGGTAGTTGGAACTACATATTTTGAGATGGGGTCAGTGAGGGGGTCCTTGACCTTGACATGAAAAAGGTTGAGCACCACTGACATAGAAACATGGGTTTTTCAGAAAAATGTTAGGATTTAGAAGCCTTTTTTTGTATCGACCTCAGTCCAAAATGGGTTATTTATCACAGAGAGAGAGAGAGAGAGAGAGAGAGAGAGAGAGGGGGGGGGGGGGGAGGGATGAGGAGAAACTGAGGCAGAGAATATGTTGCATTTATCTGTACATAAATGTGTGGTTTACATCACACAGCAATTTTAAAATGTATACACAAGTACACTAGTTTTGTCATATTGTATACACTTGATTCATACTGTCTGTATGTGTATACCGGAAATTCTTATACTACCCCCCAATTCTGCATATTCAATTGCATATTCCCTGTTATCTTGTTTAGTTGTTTTGTTTCATAAAGTAAAGCTCTATTCTTATTATAATGTAGTGTACGTCATGTTGTTGGCAGGCACAGTCTTGACAATGTGACAATGTCACCTCAGCATGATGGAGAGAGAGAGGCCTGTCGAATGCTATCATTACATAGTAGTTGTGCTGTACACACACACACACACACACACACACACACACACGCGCGCACGCACACACACGGGATCACGTGGTTTCCATAGCGATAAAGTGTGTCTGTGATTCACCACGGACACACAAGTTACTTTGCAAGAAAATAACGTCCGTCTTGCTTTTCGCCAACAATAGACCACCGAAAAGACCACGACAACTCCATGTTTAAGCGTTTCAACGACACCATTCCCTTGAACGACGTTCGATCAACGGCCGTGCACCGTTTGACGTTCACAAACGAATGTTTAAAGTTAGTTAAACAACTTACCTTGACGTGTTCTCCTGAAACGCGCCGCACACTTCGACTACTACTTGTCTATTCTACAACTCTATCACTCTGCTCCTCGCCCCGCCCACGTTCTCTTCTGCTGACGTCAAACCATACGAATGGGAGTGTTCGAAGCATTGCACAGTCCCTCCGCGGCGGGCGGGTCGGTTGATTTATTGATAGGCCTACTACTACTACTACTACTACTACTACTACTACTACCACTACTACTTTATAATAATAATAAATAATAATAATAATTACTAAAAATGCACTCGGCCTACTTGTGCACAAGCAGAGCGCGCAAGTACTGCTACTAACTCATGTCTATTACAACTGCTGTTCTAAATCCTTTGACCCGGTATTGATCTTAGTTACGTCACCATCAACAGCCAATAAGTGACCATTCCTACCCAGACAGACAGACAGACAGACAGACAGACAGACAGACAGACAGACAGACAGACCACAGCAGAATCGACAATCAGTAGAGTAGATCAGTTCACTTAGTGATGGGTGGGGCCCAATTAGGCACACCTGTGGTGGGCCTATTATAGGCAGAACACTCACAGTGAGCAGAAAGGGTTCACCACCACAACCGTGTCCACCTTGATGATGCATTAAGTAAGTTGAGTTCCTTTTCTGCTTCAGAGTGTATGTTCCTTTACCTATACCTGTTTGTTTGCCATTAAGTTATGGTTTTGTCATTTGTTGTATTGTAAGTTACCTTCGATCCTGTTGTGGATGTACTTTGGTTGATTTGTTTCCTTTGTCCATTTGTTTTCCTTGTAGTGTAAAATCATCATCATCATCAAAGGTGTTTCCCATGCGCTGCTCATCTTCACGCACTCTCACCATCCTCCTCCAGGCCGCTCTCTCAGCCAATCCCAGAGCTCGTCCACTTCCACTGGGGGCGTGGTCCATCAGGAATAAGAGCACCGCGGGAAGAGGTCTGCTTGTCAGCACCACCACCTTCTGGGTCAGAACCACCACCTTCTGGGTCAGAACCACCACCTTCTGGGTCAGCACCACCACCTTCTGGGCCAGAGCAGAGAACCTGAGCGCGTTGAGCGTTGTTTCGTCGGATACGGAGGCTGATTGGTTGATGATGAACGATCATGGAGGCATGGCCACGCCCCCTCTCGGGTAGTTCTGCAGGTACAGAGTGAGTTTAGACTCCCTGAAGGGGATGTGGAACTTTGGCCTGTTTGTGTCTCGGTGCATTGATGCACTAGAGGCGGTAGCAGCAGGCGGTAGCAGCAGGCGGTGCAGGCTGTGCAGGCTGCTCTGCACGTGGCCCTTGTGCAGGGCTCCCCTCTTCCTCTCCCTGGTCTTCTTCCTCCGTGGAAGGAGGGTGTTTCGCCAACAGACAGCGGTCTCCTCAACGATGTGTTGCTAGCGTGCAACACTTTCATCTCCCTCAATGTGCGCTTGCACTCCGGGTTCTGAGCCCGCCGGGTCATACAGAGACAGCTCGCTGATGCTGTTGACAGCTGGTTCGGTTTAGTGCAGGAGAAGCTATGGTTCCTCTTCACCACCTTCAGAGCTTCATCTGGGCCGTTTACCTGGACCCAATGGAGGTCTCTGACGTCCTGGGACAGCTGCAGGGCGGGTCTCCTCAGGCCTCCAGCAAGTCATGGATGTTCTCGTTGTAGATTTCACAGGCCTCCAGCAAGTCATGGATGTTCTCGTTGTAGATTTCACAGGCCTCCAGCAAGTCATGGATGTTCTCGTTGTAGAGTTCACAGGCCTCCAGCAAGTCATGGATGTTCTCGTTGTAGATTTCACAGGCCTCCAGCAAGTCATGGATGTTCTCGTTGTAGATTTCACAGGCCTCCAGCAAGTCATGGATGTTCTCGTTGTAGATTTCACAGGCCTCCAGCAAGTCATGGATGTTCTCGTTGTAGAGTTCACAGGCCTCCAGCAAGTCATGGATGTTCTCGTTGTAGATTTCACAGGCCTCCAGCAAGTCATGGATGTTCTCGTTGTAGATTTCACAGGCCTCCAGCAAGTCATGGATGTTCTCGTTGTAGAGTTCACAGGCCTCCAGCAAGTCATGGATGTTCTCGTTGTAGATTTCACAGGCCTCCAGCAAGTCATGGATGTTCTCGTTGTAGAGTTCACAGGCCTCCAGCAAGTCATCAGGTTCAGGTTCAGGTTCCTTTATTAGTTTGCTGGCAGGTAACATGAAACGCAAAAACACAAAAAAGGCACATAATACACATGGAACATTTAAAACAGGATGGCAGTTCAAGGTATCAGTGTAACATTATAATTCATAACTTTTCCAGAAAGTTGTATAAAGAATTAATACAATTAATTAATAAATTAATAAATATTAATTAATGGATGTTGGATGGATGTTCTCGTTGTAAATTTCATAGAAGGAAACCAACACTGAGAACAATAATTAGATGGAACTTTATGTAGACTTAGATAGCATTTTATACAGAATTGCATTTTATGTAGTCATAGCACTTTATAGTATGTATAGTTTATATGTATAGTTTAATTATATAGATATTCCACGTCTGTTATGCTCTATAGCTTACGCATGTTTTAACTACTTTTTATGTACCTATCATTTTATGTGATGCATTGCCATGCTTTTTGCTTATTGTAAATCGCTCTGGATTAAGAGCATCTGCTAAATGCCTAAATAATAATAATAATAATTATCGTTATCATAATATTGAATTTTTTTTTTTCTTCAGACAATGTAGCAGCATAGGTAATAAAATTAAAGCGGAGAGAGGGAGGAAAAAACTAGTGCAAAGCTGTAATTTGTAAAGCTGTTAATGCTCAGTATCGGCCATTATTTATAGCCTATAATTTATAGGTATAGCCGCTCAATTTGGAGGAGGCGTTGTTTCCTCTATCATGGTGTTTGACAAGCATCGAAGTATGTCAACTAGGGATGTGAATTATTGATTCATGCATTAATAGTTAATACGTTTTGATAAGCTTATCGATTGCATATTATATTCCTTATCAAATATTTATTTGACCATTGATGAGGGCTAGGCAATGGCATCTTTATATGTCTGTACGTTCCTCGGCCACACGCGTGCACGGACGGCTTTACATTCACAGAAGACCATGTTGCACCCAAAGATAAACCGCTACTGTATGTACAGTAACAGCGTTTTGGCCTTCTATGGACTTTGTAAATGGCTGTTCTCCCATTGTTTGACTGCACCGTTAGTGTTTATGTCCTAGCTTTGTACAAGGTATTCCTGTATAGTTCTGATTATGCAGACATAAATAAACATTTCAAACGTGCATGTATTCCAGTGTGAAGTGATTTTGGGGTGTCCTGTCATCTGCTGGCGTTGGTCCACTGTGTTTTTTTATCAAGTCCAGAGTCAACACATCCATCTATCAGGATATTTTCAATCTGGGTACCCATTGGAAAAACAGCACCCTCTTTCTGTCAACAGAGACTAGGATATTTTGGACTATAGAGCACTTTGTTTCGGTATGACGAGCTTTAGTTTATGGAGATAATGATTTTCTTTTCCAGCAGGACTTGGCACCTGCATCCCATGCAGTGTTGTAAAAGTTACTCAAGCGGTAATATATTACCCATTAAAAAAACATTACTTTGTTTATTGCCAAAAGTAACTTGTTAAAATTACACACCCTGTCCCTTCCACATCCACAGTCTGTATAGTACCTGCTCTACACCATTTATACCCGAGTTAAAAACATTCACTTTGAAAGAATACATATTCAAAGATTTGCACCACATTTTTACGATCTCATATGAGCTTTGAAATGAGCGCTATGAGCTTAGAAAATAGGAACTAGTTTTGGAAAATAGAATGAAATAGGAAAGTAATTATATTGCTACTGGGGAAAAAAGGTAATATTACATTAAAAAGTTAATTTAGTTACTTGCCAAAACGAATTGGTGTACTGACCATGGTAATACTGTGCTTTACTGACCACCAGCCAACTCCCCTGACCTGACAGAGACAATATGTTATAGACCTATTGTCAAGAGGAAGGTGTGAGACACAATAATAAAGATGAGCCTACAGCTGCTATCAAAGCAAACCTGGGCTTCCATAACAATACCTCAACAGTGCAGCTGAGCATGCCATGTTCCATTGATGATAGATCATAATAAATATTTGTCTCTTCATGCAATATTCTATTATTTTGAGATATGGAATTTTTGGTTTTTCAGGAGCCGTGTACATGCCATAAATTATGGCATATACAGCTCATGATCATGGCCCACAATCAAGACGAAAACAAAAAAGAATCTTTAATTTCAGAATTTATTAATGTTTCACTTTTTGAATTAGATTACAGGAGAAAATGTACTTTTCCACAATTTTTTTTAGATGGATTTGCACACACACACACACACACACACACACACACACACACACACACACACACACACACACACACACACACACACACACACACACACACACACAATACTGTGTACAGTACATGCACCTCCTGGTATTCCAACATCTGAATGTCACAAAAGAATAAGCTCCAGACCTCCCAGACTTTTGCTAGGACTAGGGCCCATGACGGCATGACCCACCTCTGTGCAACACAATTTCATAGCATAGGTTGGCTCAGTGTTGAAGACAGAGTTGAACAACTGAAAATGGGACTAGCATTCAAGATTGTAAATGCAGCTCTGCCATCCATGCCCACAGTGTCCATTTACATTTACCACTTATTGACTGATTACCTCAAAAAGGTGAGCAACTCCCACAGCCATAATACTAGAGGGAGCGTAAATAATGATCTGGTGCCATCCATTTTCAGAACAAATATGGGTAAATTGAACTAAATTCACATTTCACAGCACTGCCACTCAAGTGTGGAATGCCCTGCCCCCTTCCCTCAAAACAAGCAGCTCACTGGTTTCCTTTAAAAAAGGGTCTGAAAACTCACCTGTCACTGTCATCAGGTCAAAGGGAGAGAAGGTGATTGGCTTGCTTGATTGATTGAATACTTTATCGACAGTTTGCATGGACAAGCATAGGGAAGTACAATACAAGGTTCTGCTAAAAGGATGCATCCAAGGAAGCCTTTCAGCTAGTTTCCATTGGGGTCCTGCATACTCAGTTCATCTGAGAATCGAATGAATTGAATGAAGTGGTTAGAATCGGAACCTGACACCAGACACCATTCCACCCTGCTATACACGCACAAAAGGAAGAAAGAGAGATATTTGAAGAGAGATTAAGAGGAGAGAGAAAGAACACTTTTTGACACATGCTTTGGCAATGTAAACATAATGTCCCCCCCCGTGCCAATGCAGCCCCTTTGAGTGGAACTGAATAGAAAGAAGAGAGAGAGACATGAAATCAAACAGGATTAAGAGAGAGAGAGAGAGAGAGAGAGAGAGAGAGAGAGAGAGATCCTGGAGAGAGGGGGTGACAGCTGGTTCACATCCTGAAGAGGAGGAGAGAGGAGAACAATAATAGAAATAAATAGCATAGAATAGAGCACCGTTTCCCCAAACACTGGGGACCCGTTTGTGGTTCGCAAAATCGATTATTTTCTTTTTACAATTCTAAAAATGTCTTCTACATCCTGACAGTTTTCAGAAAAAGCTATGTTTCTATGTCAGTCGTTCTTCGATTTTTCAAAAATAGCAGACCTACAAGCTCGTAGCGCTATGAGCCTTTAATGTAACTTTAAACTTAATTAATGTAACTTTATGCGGAAGTGAAAATAGCCGATCTACAAGCCCACAACGCGTTGCAGAGCAACACATTGTGGGTTGGTAAATCTGCTATTTTCACTAGTCTGCGTCCCGGGGGGACATTCAATTATTATTTTGGGCTGCATGAATCAACCTTTACAGTTTTGCAACAATACAGTATTGGCAATTCTATCTACTCTGGTTCTATAACTGTGAGGAGGCCCATCCTGCCCCCCCAACACACACACAGAGAGAGAGAGAGAGAGAGAGAGAGAGAGAGAGAGAGAGAGAGAGAGAGAGAGAGAGAGAGCGAGAGAGAGAGACAGAGACAGACAGACAGACAGACAGACACGAGCACACACAGATCAATCTTCCTCAAGCCTCCATCCTGTCCTCTTGCACATTTTAAGTCTCCACTTTTCAACTTTTCTTGAGTTTCAACCTGCGACACACACACACACACACACACACACACACACGCACACACATACGCACACGCGCACACACACGAAGAAACCCACACCTCAAGACATAGATGAGTCCAGGAGGATATGGTGTTTTCATACGCACAGGACTCCTATACAACACATGGTAAGACATTCACTATAGCAGTAGCCAGTAGGTACCAAACAACGGGACCAGTGGGGGACACTAACTATAACTAACTACATTTACTCGTGTTCTGTAGGCCTACTTAAGTACATTGTTTGAGTATCTGTAGTCTACTGTACCTACTTGAGTGTTTGTATTATGGATACTTTCACTTCACTAATACATTTTAAAGAAGCTATTGTATACTTTTGACTCCACTACATTTCTGTGTCTGTGTTTCTGGGTCATTTATACATCAGGCTTACGTGAACACCCCAGACAGTTTTTAAGTCGCTTGATTCAGTATTTAGATATTCGATATTCATTTTAGCTGCCCTACATGTAACTGCCCCCTTCCTATACAAACCCATTGTAACTTCAAACTTCATTTTAGCCATGTTAGATTCATCCTACTATCACTTCTATCACATAACTTGCCTAGTATGCCTAGTTTGTCCAGATGGCATGAGGTTGAAAACAGGGGATGATCAGTGTCATTTGATATTGAAAGTGCTATGGTTGTGATGGTCATATTGTTCATATCATAAAGCAGGCCGAGAATGGCAGTAGCATCACAGTATTTCAAGCATGTGATGTTGGTTGGTGAAGGGCTAATGCAGACATTTGTGTATAGTGTGTAGAGGTCAGAGGAAAGGACTTGAGGACACAAACCTGTGTGTTGGTGATAACAGTTGGTGAGAATGATGAGGTAACTACTTTTTTGTTTGTGGTCTATTACTCAAAACGCTGTGAGTCCAGTGGATGAGGAGTGGAGGAATGTTGAGGTGATGGTGGTCATGTGGTGGTGTTGAAATTAAGAACTACATTATTGTTAATGGATTGTGTTAGGGACAAGATGACGTAAGTTTTCCCTTCATTGTCAATGGCGTTTTTAAAACAAACATTGAACTAAAAACGGACATTAAACCTGTATATAGGAGGGGCTAGCGCCCCTCAACAAAGAATAATAGTGGCAAAATAGTCTGAAGATCTAGAATCCAGATGTTGGAGAAGGAGGCATGCCACCGCATCCTCTGTAATAATAATTGCATGTAAATGTGTGTTACCTTCTCTCAGAGATGAGGCCGTTCCCTCTCGCGTCCTGTTTCTGGGTGGGCGTGGTTTTGTCTTTGGCTCCTCCCATCCTGGCCTTCTCCAGAGGAGCTGGCCACGCCTCCTGTCGGGATATGCGTCCCGGCCATATCAGCGCTCATCCGCTGGAGCCACAGCACGGCTCCGTGACGCTGCGCGCCTCCGCCTCCTCCTACCGGCCCGGACAGTTCATCACAGGTACGTTAGGCTCCGCCTCCTCCTACCTGCCCGGACAGTTCATCACAGGTACGTCAATCTGTTGTGAAGGTGTGAGTCATGCCTAAGACTTCACTCACACCTTTCGATCTAGCATACAACATTGATGCATGCTAGATGTATGAGACTTGTTTACTGATGCAAGCTCTGTGTTTCGACTGCCCCCCTCCCCCTCATACAACAAAAATGTTGTGTCAAACCATGTGACTCCCACTGGAAATATCATTGCGAGCTTGCATCAGTCAATAAGTCTCATGCATCAGCTATACAGCTATATAGACACAACATTTGTGTTGTATGAGGGGGAGGGGGGCAGTCGAAACACAGCTGAAAGCCGTACAACACAAATGTTGAGTCAAACCATGTGACTTCCATTGGAAATGCATTGGGGCAAGATGTAAACAAACCCTTTCATACATCTAGCATGCATCGATGTTGTATGCTAGATGTGAAGGTGTGTGAGTCAGACACTAGGCTGCAGTGCACACCTCCACCTGCCCGGACAGTTCATCACTGGGAACGTTTGTGTTTTTGTCACATTCCTAAAAGTAAAAAATGTGATAACAGACGGAGTCTCAAGTAGGAGACTCACTTATAAATATAGTCCTTTTATCATGATGAACATGTATGCTGAAAGAAAACATGCTAAAAGCAAACATTAAAAGTCCATAGACTTGGCTGCCACATGATGTCACGTCACATGTTTTCTGATGGGGCATAAAAGTCCATACAGACTTGGATGCCACATGATGTCATTTCTGAAAGCCAGACGTTGGAGGGGCTATAGCGACCCTCAAAGAGAATATCAATAATAATAAAATATGATCCATTAGATAGATCACTATATGCACTCATTTTAACATCATTCCTCCCTCTCCCTCCTTCTTTCTCTCTACTCCCACCCCCCCCCCCCCCCCCTTTCTCTCTGTCTCTCTCTCTCTTACACACACACACACACACAGTGACGGTGAGAAGCTCTCGTGACTTCATGGGGTTTCTCCTCCAGGCTCGGGCTGTGGGGGGCGGACCCGGTGTCGGGGGCGTGGCCAGGCCCGGGGGCGTGGCCGCGGCGGCGGTGGTGGGGGGCTCCTGGATGCTGAGCCCTCCGGGGACACACGCCCTGGGCTGTGTGTCGGACCGAGACACCCTCACACACTCTGACAAGCAGCTGAAGAGGAACCTGTCGTTTGTCTGGAGGGCCCCCGACACACCCATAGGAGACATACGATTCTAGTAGGTCAATGACAGGTCTGTGTGTGTGTGTGCGCGTGTGTGTGGCGTGCATGTGTGCGTGGTTTCATTCCAGCTGATATTGTAATTTTATATACTTTGTCATACTTTAAACCTGCACACCATCTTCACTATAGTGGGTATGCGAGTGACATCATCATCATACCTGGAAGTTACGCGGGAACAATAACAACTAAAGTTTTTATTATTAAAAAGTTGCTTTCTTTTGCTGTTTGCTACTTTTGACATTTTTCTAAATGTACTTGCTTATATCTTGACATTCCTAAAGAATATGGATGCCATCCAGGTTTGAAAGTGATCCTGTTGATAATATTGTAAACCACTTTGGTTCATTCTATATGGATAAAAGATGTCATTATTGATCCCTTTCTCTCATTCTAGCATCACTGTGGTGCAGTCATATTTTGTGTACTGGGCAGGGATTGAGTCTCCTGTGCTGCATGATGGGAGTCGTAGTTCGCAGAGAGGCATGAACGGATGGGCTCCTGATTCTGAACTACAGGAAGAGACGAGACTGGCTGCTTCAGCAGGTATAAAATTAAATGTGAAACTTCCCTCATTCTCATTGTAGCCTATATCTATCTCTCTAGCCAATGGTGGAAAGTAACTAAGTATATTTACTTAAGTACTGTACTCAAGTACAATGTGTGGAAAAGCAGTTGGTCCTGATGATAGACGCGTAGAGGTATAAAGTGTCTTATAGGAGAGGTGGCAGTAGAGGTTTTTAACGAGGCCGTTCAACAGGATCTTAGAGAATGAGAGGACGCCTGTGGAATGAAGGAGAGGTGTGCTGGTGGCCATTTTTATTTTGGGGCGGGAACCCCTTTTGGTAACTTGTTAGCATTATGTTATGCTTTAGCTTTGGAAAAATAGCAGATCTACAAGCTCATAGCGTGCCACGAGCTTGTAGGTCTGCTATTATTGTTTATTATTGTTATTAAATCGAAGAACGACTGACATTTTCAGAGAACTGTCAGGATGTAGGAGACATTTTTAGAATCTGATCTCAGGTCAAAATGGGTTAAGAACAAGGGTGTCATGATGTGCAGAGTCGTGGGAATTACAGAGGAATGTAGCTGTACATTGAAGTTATGGGAAAGAGCAGTGGAAGCTAGACCAAGGCAGAGGTGAGCATCTCTGAGCATCAGTTCTCTCTGGGAGTAACAAGGATGGATAGGATCAGGAACGAGGAGTACATCAGAGGGCCTGCAGCGCAACGTCAGATGTTGTGGAGATAAAGCCAGAGAGGCCTGTATGCACAGAGGAGGGGTAGCGAGCATAAAGGTAGAAAGATGCTGAGGTTGGAACGGCCAGGCAGGAGGCCGGCCTATAGAGGAACACCAAAGAGATTTATGGATGGAGTTGAAAGAGGACTTGAAGTTAGTTGGTGTGAGAGAAGAGGAGGCTGTGAGGACCCCTGAAGGGAAAAGCCCAAAGAAAAAGACTTTTACTGTACTCCACTACATCTCAGAGGCAAATATTGTATACTTTTAACACTACTACAATTATTTGAAAACTTTAGTTACTATAGTTACTTTATATATTTCAGCTCTGTATACATTTTGGCCATTTGAAAACAGCCGATCTACAAGCTCACAATGAGTCGCGATATGACGCGTTAACTTGGGAGCTTGTAGATCACCTAATTTAAAAAGAATACTTTATCTTTTGGTACTTTAAGTACATTTTGAAGTATTAGTACAGGTTGAATTCTGGACTAGTACTATATATATATATATAGTACAATATTTATATATTGTAGTATTGATACTTTTACTTTTAAATGTACATTTTCCACCACTGCTTGTCTGTCCACAGCCCTCAGAGCCCACACAGCAACACCGACAGAATTAGACGGTCCTCCAACACGAGGACCCATACCACCACTGACAGGCAGGATGGACGTCCACACAACCCCTGCAGGACCCCTCAGAGAACTCACCAAAACAGGCAGTGAGCTGGGCAGCTATGCAACTTTTAGGCCCCTTACAAATCGGACGAGCAATTATACAAACTACGCTGCGATCCCAGGACCCGTAATAGGTACCACACAAAGGGGCAGTAAAATGGACACCTATATAACTTCAGTACTACAACTAGGTGTGACCAAACGCGCAGGCAATTATATGAACAACCCGTCAACAACAGGACCCCAAACAATGGCTCTCTCCCCTTCCTTGAACTCGGTCTCTCCCGACTCGCCAGAGAGTCAAACACACAGGAACGCATCACAACTAAAGACTGTTTTCATGCAGATCCATGCTGTGACTCGCCCACTGTATACACATACACAGCCCCTTTTCTCTAGCCAACCACCAGCCCAAACCCAACCCCTTACCTCTACCCAACCACCACCCCAACACCTTACCTCTACCCAACCACCACCCCAACACCTTACCTCTACCCAACCACTAGTCCACACCCAACCCCTTACCTCTACTCAACCACCACCCCAACACCTTACCTCTACCCAACCACCACCCCAACACCTTACCTCTACCCAACCACCACCAGCCCAAAGCCAACACCTTACCTCTACCCAACCACTAGTCCACACCCAACCCCTTACCTCTACCCAACCACTAGTCCACACCCAACCCCTTACCTCTACCCAACCACTAGTCCACACCCAAACCCTTACCTCTAACCAACCACTAGTCCACACCCAAACCCTTACCTCTACCCAACCACTAGTCCACACCCAACCCCTTACCTCTACCCAACCACTAGTCCACACCCAACCCACCTCTACCCAACCACTAGTCCACACCCAACCCCTTACCTCTACCCAACCACTAGTCCACACCCAACCCCTTACCTCTACCCAACCACTAGTCCACACCCAACCCACCTCTACCCAAACCCTTACCTCTACACAACCACTAGTCCACACCCAACCCCTTACCTCTACCCAACCATCAGCCCAAACCCAACACCTTACCTCTATCCAACCACTAGTCCACACCCAACCCACCTCTATCCAACCACTAGTCCACACCCAACCCACCTCTATCCAACCACTAGTCCACACCCAACCCCTTACATCTACCCAACCACTAGCCCACACCCAACCCCTTACCTCTACCAAACCACTAGTCCACACCCAACCCACCTCTACCCAACCACTAGTCCACACCCAACCCACCTCTACCCAACCACTAGTCCACACCCAACCCACCTCTACCCAACCACTAGTCCACACCCAACCCCTTACCTCTACCCAACCACTAGTCCACACCAAACCCATCTCTACCCAACCACTAGTCCACACCCAACCCACCTCTATCCAACCACTAGTCCACACCAAACCCACCTCTACCCAACCACTAGTCCACACCCAACCGACCTCTACCCAACCACTAGTCCACACCCAACCCACCTCTACCCAACCACTAGCCCACACAAAACCCCTTACCTCTACCCAACCACTAGTCCACACCCAACCCACCTCTATCCAACCACTAGTCCACACCCAACCGACCTCTACCCAACCACTAGTCCACACCCAACCCCTTACCTCTACCAAACCACTAGTCCACACCCAACCCACCTCTATCCAACCACTAGTCCACACCCAACCCCTTACCTCTACCCAACCACTAGTCCACACCCAACCGACCTCTACCCAACCACTAGTCCACACCCAACCCACCTCTATCCAACCACTAGTCCACACCAAACCCCTTACCTCTACCCAACCACTAGTCCACACCCAACCGACCTCTACCCAACCACTAGTCCACACCCAACCCACCTCTACCCAACCACTAGCCCACACAAAACCCCTTACCTCTACCCAACCACTAGTCCACACCCAACCCACCTCTATCCAACCACTAGTCCACACCCAACCGACCTCTACCCAACCACTAGTCCACACCCAACCCCTTACCTCTACCCAACCACTAGTCCACACCCAACCCACCTCTATCCAACCACTAGTCCACACCCAACCCACCTCTACCCAACCACTAGTCCACACCCAAACCCTTACCTCTACCCAACCACTAGTCCACACCCAACCCCTTACCTCTACCCAACCACTAGTCCACACCCAACCCACCTCCACCCAACCACTAGTCCACACCCAACCCACCTCCACCCAACCACTAGTCCACACCCAACACCTTACCTCTACCCAACCACTAGTCCACACCCAACCCCTTACCTCTACCCAACCACTAGTCCACACCCAACCCCTTACCTCTACCCAACCACTAGTCCACACCCAACCCACCTCTACCCAACCACTAGTCCACACCCAACCCACCTCTACCCAACCACTAGTCCACACCCAAACCCTTACCTCTACCCAACCACTAGTCCACACCCAACCCCTTACCTCTACCCAACCACTAGTCCACACCCAACCCACCTCCACCCAACCACTAGTCCACACCCAACACCTTACCTCTACCCAACCACTAGTCCACACCCAACCCCTTACCTCTACCCAACCACTAGTCCACACCCAACCCACCTCTACCCAACCACTAGTCCACACCCAACCCACCTCTACCCAACCACTAGTCCACACCCAACCCCTTACCTCTATCCAACCACTAGTCCACACCCAACCCACCTCTACCCAACCACTAGTCCACACCCAACCCACCTCTACCCAACCACTAGTCCACACCCAACCCACCTCTACCCAACCACTAGTCCACACCCAACCCCTTACCTCTATCCAACCACTAGTCCACACCCAACCCACCTCTATCCAACCACTAGTCCACACCCAACTCCTTACCTCTAACCAACCACTAGTCCACACCCAACTCCTTACCTCTAACCAACCACTAGTCCACACCCAACTCCTTACCTCTAACCAACCACTAGCCCACACCCAACCCCTTACCTCTACCCAACCCCTTACCTCTACCCAACCCCTTACCGCTACCCAACACCTTACCTCTGCCGAACCACCAGCCCAAACCCAACACCTTACCTCTATCCAACCACTAGTCCACACCCAACTCCTTACCTCTACCCAACCACTAGCCCACACCCAACCCGTTACCTCCACCCAACCCACCTCTATCCAACCACTAGCCCACACCCAACCCGTTACCTCCACCCAACCCCTTACCTCTACCCAACCACTAGTCCACACCCAACCCACCTCTATCCAACCACTAGCCCACACCCAAACCCTTACCTCTACCCAAACCCAACCCCCTTACCTCTACCCAAACTCTACTACTACTACCTCTATCCAAAATAAACACCTTACCACTATCCAAACCCAAGGTAAGGGGGCCTCTATCCAAACTCTACTACTTACCTCTACCCAAACTAAACCCCTTACCTCTGCCCAAACCTCTACTACCCAACCACCAACTCTCTCTGCTCAATCACCAGCCCAAATCCTCATCAATGAAATCCACCCACCGCACCTTCACACCCAAACTAATTTACCACCCAGTACCCTGGCCCAGGTTGAGTGCCAAACTGGTGTACCACCTAGTACACTGCCTGAGCCTGAGTCCCAAACTGGTGTACCACCCAGTACACTGCCTGAGCCCCAAACTGGTGTACCACCCAGTTCACTGCCTGAGCCCCAAACTGGTGTACCACCCAGTACACTGCCTGAGCCTGAGTCCCAAACTGGTGTACCACCCAGTACACTGCCTGAGCCTGAGTCCCAAACTGGTGTACCACCCAGTACACTGCCTGAGCCCCAAACTGGTGTACCACCCAGTACACTGCCTGAGCCTGAGTCCCAAACTGGTGTACCACCCAGTACACTGCCTGAGCCCCAAACTGGTGTACCACCCAGTACACTGCCTGAGCCTGAGTCCCAAACTGGTGTACCACCCAGTACACTGCCTGAGTCCCAAACTGGTGTACCACCCAGTACACTGCCTGAGCCCCAAACTGGTGTACCACCCAGTACACTGCCTGAGCCTGTGTCCCAAACTGGTGTACCACCCAGTACACTGCCTGCGCCCCAAACTGGTGTACCACCCAGTACACTGCCTGAGCCCCAAACTGGTGTACCACCCAGTACACTGCCTGAGCCCCAAACTGGTGTACCACCCAGTACACTGCCTGAGCCTGAGTCCCAAACTGGTGTACCACCTAGTACACTGCCTGAGCCTGAGTCCCAAACAGTTTTAGCACCCTCTGACCTTTCCCAATTTGAACCACAAACCATTTTACCATCCACTATCTTGCCTCAGTTTGAATCACATACCGGTGCACCAGCCACTGTCCTGGCCCAGTCTGGTCCTGTCCACGCCCCGGGTCACACTGCAGCCTCCTCTCTGTCGTCTACGTCAACACCTCCTCCAGCCTCCTCTCTGTCGTCTACGTCAACACCTCCTCCAGCCTCCTCTCTGTCGTCTACGTCAACACCTCCTCCAGCCTCCTCTCTGTCGTCTACGTCAACACCTCCTCCAGCCTCCTCGTCCTCACCTCTCCACCGTGAACCCTCACCTGCTCCTCGTCGCTCCGACTCCGACCTCCTGACCTCCGCCCCGCCGTCCACCGTCCGTCCACTCCCCCCGGGTCAAGGGCAAAGGTCGCTCCCGCTCGACCCCAAGAACCCCCCGGCCGAGCCCGGACCACCGGTGTCCGACCGCGCCCCTATAGTGTTCCGCCCGCCAAACCCCTTGACCCCTAACCCGGGGGGCGGGAGACAGAAGGTCGACCCCAAAGCGAAGCCCAAAGCGAAGTCACCCGACGACCCGCCGTCCGGCTCGAGTCCCCCGGACGGCGGGGTGAAGTTCCCCGGGGCGGTGGCCCGGCACGGCGCCTGGGAGCTGGCCATGCTGCTGGGCTGCTCCGCGGGCCTGGGCGTGCTGCTGGTGGCGGGGCTGCGGCGCGCGTACCGCCAGGCGTGCGGCGGGCGCACCGACGAGATGAGGCTGAGGGAACGAGAGCGGGACTACGGAGGGAGGGGGAGGGAGAGGGAGAGGGAGCGGGGGCTCATCCACGTGCAGGAGTGCGGCGACCTGGTCCGAGTCCGCAAGATCCGAGAGAACAGCTTCGTCCTGCTGGCGGAGTACGACATCCTGAGTCCTCCCAGACGAACTGACTCCCAGACGGACTGACTCCCAGACGGTTCCTCCAAACATCCATTGCCTCTGGTCCCCCTATTGCTTAATGGCTTCAAAGAAAATAGTGAAAATAGCAGATCTACAAGCTCACAATGCAAACACGTGGTGAGCTTGTTAGATCCACAAATTGGTTTTTTCAAGCTTCGAAAATGTTTGAGACATTAGGAAAAGTTGACAATAACAACAGGCTGAAATAGGGATGCACGTTGAAAGTGGTTAAATTGGCATAATGGTATGAATTGAAACACGTGTGTGTGTGTGTGTGGTCTCTGGGGACTGTGTAGGCCTACTATACCAAATAGAAAGCAATGCACAATAACAGATATGTACATAATAGTCAGACAGATAGATGGCACTTATAGAGAGAGACGCAGGGCTGTTTGCTCTAAGTAAGACGATATGAAAAAGGTCCATTTTAGAGTCATTTATTACATGGCTCTGGTTTTTTTCTCCACGCCTCCGTTTCGTTGCTATGGAAGCGGAGCCTTATATAGAAAATGTTAAAAATCTGTGGCGTACAATGACGTGGTCATTATTAGTGGAAGGGCTTTTTTTTGTGTCTGCCCCTGTTTGCAATTTTAAATTGCACATTCATGGCACAATCGAACCTCTGATCTGGCTAGACGATATATATATGACTTCAAACCTGTTTCATGATTATTTAAATGTAAACCTTTGCCTCGATTACGATTAATGAACGATTGTTTTTTTTATAAATATTTAGTGAAAATAGCAGATCTACAAGCTCACAACTCTTTGCGATGAGACACGTTGTGAACTTCTAGATGGGCTTTCATATTTATTTTGTACGCCACCATTGTACAACAAATTGTAATACAGGGTTTCATAATTGATTTAGACGATTATAAAAAAAAACTTCTATTCGTGGATATAATTATAAGAAGTAGACATCACTTAAGTTGATATTATCATAATTCAGAAAACAGCACTTTTGTGTCGGCAAAACTCTATACCCAACTTTGCCTGGAAAATGTTCCTCAGATCACTGGATTTGTAAAAGAACCCCAAAACCTCAATATATTATATCATGGATTGTGCAGGCCATTTACTGTTTGTCTTTACCCATTGATGTACTTTTGTAGGCCTACTCTATGTGCTGTCTAGTATTTTTCCTGATGAAGACAAGAGCAGATAACCTGAATAAAGTCCCTGCAGTTCCTGTATCCAACCACGAGGTGTCAGTGTTGTACAACCAGAAGAAAACTAGTCAAACCCAAGCAATAACATCAGCAACATGTGAACATTGGAGTGGAGTGGGGACAGACGAGACAAATTAACACTTCCATGTATTTTATTTTATATTAAACGTATGAACAGAGACGTTTCGACTCTCACTCTTGGTTCCTCTTCACGTCACTCACTATTTTCCTAACTTTTCCAAACATTTCCCATGAAGATGAACACTCAAAACTCCTGCATTGTCCTTAATCTAGCCACAAATACATTCTTTGTTTTGGTAACGGCAAGAAAATGAGACTGTAAAAAACAATACAAATCAGTCATACGATAAAAGTCGGTATAATAGAATCAAAACAGACCCGGTGTGAGTAATGCCCTAAGTTAACGACCCCCGCCCCCCTGCTGGTTCACACACACACACACACACACACACACACACACACACACACACACACACACACTCTGTCTTTAATTCACATCAGTGGTTCCCAAACGCTTTAGCTCAAGACCCATTTTGCCCGGGACCCAAACTAGTGAAAATAGCAGATCTATAGAAGAGCACAATGCATGGCTTCGCGCCGCATTGCGAGCTTGTAGATCAGCCGTTTTCACTTCTTAATATTTTTAGGCTACTTTTTTTATTCATGAATTTCTTAAGATTCTTATTTTTTTTTTATATACTGTATATATATTTTTTTTTCTAAATGTAGGAGGAAAAAAAAGATTTTTACTTGAGTCGTGACCTGTAAAACTTGGTCCAACCTACATATTGGGTCCCGAGTCCTGAGCCAGTGGTTTTAGGAACCAGTGCTTTACATGGTCTCTATACATTTGTAACTGGAAAATTGTAAAACCTTTTTGTAACGATAAGCATCCGTACACCCCCAGCAAAGTAGCTGATAACAGTGTTGTTTTTGGCACAACAATTTTGATTTTAGTTTTAGTCATAGTCTCTTCAATAGCTTTAATTTAGTTTCAGTCACATTTTAGTCACCTGGAATGTTTTAGTGTTAGTCGACTAAATATCATAAGATTTCAGTCGACTAAAATGTATTTTGGCGGGCCTTGATGCAGTCGTAATGACTGCTGAAAATAGCCGATCTACAAGCTCGCAGCGCGACGCGTTGTGAGCTTGTAGAGTGGCTATTTTCAGCATGCAACAAAGTGTAAAATGACTTATACTGGATCTCTTGTCCATTAGTCCCTTCCTATCATTTTGGTCTAGTTTTTATTTGTTGACAAAATTGTCAGTATATTTAGTCTTAGTTTTAGTCATCATATCTTAGTTTTCATTTAATTTCCATTTAGTTTGTCAGTGAAAAAAACGTGGTCGAACATTTTTCGTCTTAGTTTTAGTCGACAAAATCAAAATCAACACTGGGTGATAATAAGCATTGTAACAATTAATATGTACAGTACAGGCTCTTATTACCCATCTACTGTACAACAGACTGGTATGTTAGGCCCGTGGAGAATAAAACTAGATTATGTTCATTAAATTCAGTATAATAGTTTAATTTCAGCATGTATTAGACTGTACAAAACTATAAGGTTGATTTAAATAGAAAACATTAGACTCCTTCACCAATGGATATATTTTAAATGTTTGTTTCTTGGAATGAAAACACTAAACTCTCTAAATAAGCAGCTTCCCAAAAAGATCATCATAAGTTAAACCCAAGTGTTACTGGAAAAAGGGCTTTATTGTTCTAAATGAGAGGGGGGTGGGGGGGAATTGTATATTTTCAAATGTGCTTTTTTTTTTGTTTTTTCTTTTAGTTTTTAATGGATTTTACGGCAAACTCAGTCTCAAAACACAACACAAGTCAATTTTCCCTGGCAGCAACTTCTAGTAGAGAAATAACTGCTGCGTTTTTCTGATATTTAGGCTGTGTTTTTCCGAAAGCGTCAAGTCTGCAAGGACTTTAAAAGAAAATAAAAAATAAATAAAAACCCACCCCTCCACCTCCCACGGTAGGGACACGCTGAAAGAAAAAAAAAAAAACAAGCGCTCCCCCTCCCTGCGTCTCGCAGGAAAAAAATAACAAGCGCTCCCCCTCCCTGCGTCTCGCAGGAAAACTGAGTTTTTGATACAAAAACAACAGAAAGCACTTTGTGAGTTTGTCTGTGTTTGTAGAAAACTACAGCTATGGAATTCTTAAAGAGTTTTTTTCTATCATGGTGCTCATCTACTTGCGCGGCGGTGCGCTGAGGTCTCTCTCGGTCAGTTGCGATAAGGCACTTCTGTCTGGAACTGTTGTATTCCTCCGTGGGAGAAGAAGCTAGTCCCCATTGGTCACAGTATTATGAAATACACACTCGTGCATGTACATGCATGCACGCGCATGCACACACACACACACACACACACACACACACACACACACACACACACACACAATCAAGACAGTTGTCACAGAAACGGCTTGTTCTTCTCAGACAGGTTGGAGGGGAATTAACTTCACCGCCTAGATAGAGAGACAGAGAGAGAGAGACAAGACAGGAGGGTATAATGAGAGAAACAACATATTTTAGTTTGATGAAAAAAAAGTTAAAAAACATAATCTGTAGAGGAGAATGCCTTTGTCGCAGAGCTTTTGCCCAGGTTATGCCTAAACCTAACCCTAACCTCACAAACTGTATATGTTTCTTTCCCTTTTTACCTCCTTTATGATGAATTCCTGTTCTCTTTTCTTTTTGGGCTATATAGATTTTAGAAGTGTCTATATGTGTGTATCTAAATGTTTTAATGATTTGAACAGGGTGGACCCTCTTGTAAACAAGTGTAATGCTTTATTGGGTCGTCCACTCACAGCTAACAGTCTTTTGAGTTGTGCTTGAAATGTACTGTAATTCTGCAAAATATTTCAATCAATCAAAAACACTATGCCTAAACCTAACCTTAACCTTAACCCTAACCTCAGGAAAACTATGCCTAACCCTCTAAACCTCACAGAATAATAACCTCAAAACCACGGCCACCTGGGAAAATGCTCTGAGAAAAAGGCTCTCCCATCTGTAGAGAGGAAGACACAACCTTATGGAAATTACCAAACCTCCACCTTCATCAACAGCAGCAACAGCAACAACAACATTGTTGTTTTTGAAGAGAAATAAAGCCTGCATGACCACAACACAGCAATGTAGGCAGGCAGAAATACCCAGATCCAGCAAACAATTACAACACCTCCATTTCCGCTATTTTGTACATCGTTTGGAAACCCTGTGTGGGGATCCGGCACCCAGGGTGCCGGCCCGATTACGGCGAGCCGCCCCACGTCCGAAACGGTTGAGAAATGACAGAGTTACAACCATGCTGTTTTCGTGCTCAGACGCACCCACCCAGCCACCCACACACCCACCCACCCACACACAGTCACTTAAGGAAGTGGTTGCACCACTTAAAAAACAAATACATTTTTTAAAGTTTTAGATCTAAAGTGAGGGGTTTTCTTGACCGTGTTTAGACGTGTATGGTACGGAGGAACGTCAACGTAACGTATAATTGTGACAGCCCTAGTTGTTACTGGATACAGGCTGCTGTCAAATCAGCTCAGTATCCACAGCAGCACAGGAACAGTTTAAATATATACAGAAGTGTCGCGTGCCGAAAAAATACCTGTTCTACAAGCTCACAACGTGTTGCGCATGCGGCGCATTGTGGACTTGCAGATCAGGTCTTTTCCACGCCGTGACACTGACTGCTGTATGACTGACAAAGCATCTAACCAGGCGACAGGCGTTACAGGACATCTGTTCAGCAGACGTCATTTCTTTCACAATAGAGCAGTTTATTCTGACCAGAGAGATTATTATTACATGAGATGAGACATTCGGATCGGTCCACCGTTTGGGATTATAAGCAGAATTAAAAGGCTTCGTTTAAACACAGCTGCTGACATGTTGGTAGCTAAATGCCAGTGGTGGAAAGTAACTGAGTACTGTTTTGGTATTTGTACTTGAGTATTTCCAATTTTCAATACCTTTACTTCTACTCCACTACATCTCAGAGGCAAATATTGTACTTTTACTGCACTACAATTATTTGAAAATGTTTGTAGATTTTCATTATTATCACAAAACATACATTAACCACTTAGGCCCTACTGTATAAATTATACATTCCATCCATTTGACAATAGCTGATCTACAAGCCCACAATGCATTGTGAGCTTGTAGATCAGCTATATTGCAGTATTGATACTTTAACCCATTCTGACCTGAGATCAGATTCATATGAGGTTTCCACTGGATTTTTAGAATCTGATCTCAGGTCAGAATGGGTTCATTCTGACCTGAGATCAGATTCTAAAAATGTCAGTCGTTCTTTGATTTCTTTTAAATAGCAGACCTACAAGCTCGTAGCGCGCCACTCGGTGGCGCGCTATGAGCTTGTAGATCTGCTATTTTTCAATAGCTAAAGCATAACATAGTGCTAACACCAAAATGGGTTCCCGGACAGAATGGGTTAAAAGTACATTTTTAAAATAAAAAAACAAACTTTTTTTCCACCGCTGGCTACTGCTAGCCGAGACATGGCAGCGTATTATTGGTTACACACAATATGAAATTAACATTAGGATAAAAAATACAATGATCCATTTATGTGAAAATGTGCCTTTAGGCTTCACTGAAGCAGAATTAAACAAGAATCACAAAAGAATAATAAACGTAAGGTAATTAAATTGAAGCATAAAAGTAATTAATAAAAAAAAACATTCAGGCGTTTGACAGTTCTCTACTCACTCATCATGCATGGCCGCAGTGCTGAAATTGCGACCCTATCTCAACAACAGACTAGACTGTAGAGGGAGGGAATAAGTTAGTGAGGGTTAATGTTGGAATGTGGCCCCATCTAAAGAACAGGTAGAGGTTAGACTGTAGACAGAGGAATGGAATAAGGCCCTATCTCAGCATCTGACTCACTGAGAGGCCAAGTTGCCAAGTCCCACGCGGGACTCTAACGTGAGCAGAGCGCATTAAAAAGCCAAACCAGATGGCACGGTGGCATCACTGTTTAGGATTAGCCTTCCAATCCCAGTGCCTCGGGTTCGAATCCTGTTCTCATCGCAGTGTTTATTTTAAGGTTAGGTCTTAGGCCCACTCGGCCCACTTTAGTGAGAAAAGACTATAGCAATAAGAAAAGAAGGTAGCAGTAGTTAGGCAAAAATAATGACAGAGTCTCTGGCGGGCCATGAGCAACGTTACGAGAGGCACCGCCAAGCGTTGTTTAGACGCCTCAATAAAATGATGTGCAGATCGAGAAGCAAGTGATTAGAAAACAACCTGCGATATGTCTTCTTTTATATTCCTGAACCGATTATATGACAAAAAGTGCAGTGTATTTCATCCAACTTCCGGTTCAAGATTTGCCACCGATGAGCGTCATGGCGCAACCCCGGCATCTAATCACATGACCTCAACGCCCCCACACAAGGGGGCGTTGCCAATTGTGTGTGATTATGGGGAGTTAAAGCACGAGACTCGCAACTAGGAGACTAGAGGTTGGTAGTTACAACGTCAAATTTGTGTTATTTCAACATCAATTAGTTACTACACTACAAAAGGAAGGGAACAAGGTTTCCAGGTTAGTGTTGGCTTATTTCAACGACAGACTAACTGGGACTGGAGTGGCCACTTTGGATTCGGAAGATTCCCAGTTCGTTGCCGGCCTCTCCCTTAGCGCCTGTCTGTCTTTATACTCTATGGGTTACTGTCGCAGTGTCTTTGAGCAAGACACTGAACCGCTAAATAAAAGAAACAGCTAAGAAATTCCATAAATTAGGAAACAAATGTTTATATATTCTTTCCTAATGAATACTGACTATTGTGTACGGTATGTGCTGCTCGCCATTTTATTTTATTTTTTTGTTCGTTTGTTTTGTCTTGTTTCTGTGCTTTTTTTTTTTGTCCGTTTTATTGTATTGTGCTTATAATTTATACCTTTCATGATTCATCTACTGTATGTGAAAACGTAAAAATTCAATAAAAAGTTATTTAAAAATAAATAAAACATTTGTTTAGAATCTTTGTTAAAATAGCAGATAGTGTGAGTGTTCTTCTAACCTTCTGCCTGGAGGCCATCCAGGTTTTGATGCTGGGCACGAGGATGGAACCCAGGAGGATCTGGGCTGGGTGGTAGATCAGCAGAGGAACCGAGATCACAGACAGATGCTCATACCCGGCAAACACTATCTTTAACATGGGAATACCTGCACAGAGAGAGAGAGAGAGAGAGAGACACACACAGAGAGAGAGAGAGAGAGAGAGATATGAGAGAAGTAGAGAGAGGCAGAGGAAGTTAATAAAAGGATGAACTGAAAGAGTCTCGTGAAGATAACATGGGCATGTACGTGTGTGTGTGTGTGTGTGTGTGTGTGTGTGTGTGTGTGTACCAACCCAGTGTGAGTGATTTGTGTGTAGAACAGAAGATGATGGCCACAGTGTCAGCGGGGGTGAAACCAGAGCCAGCCCTGCGACAGGACACAGACACACACACACACACACACACACACACACACACACACACACACACACTGTTGAAAAGGGCAGTTCAAAAACTAAAATGAACACTAAAACTAAACTAACTAAAACTAACTGAATTAGAAGGAAGAAAACTCAAAACAAACTAAAACTAAACTAAAAAGAAAAATCCAAAACTATTATCCGACATACTTCGTTAAAGGGGAACTTTGCCTCTATTTTTTGCCATCTATATGAATGACATTTCACTGCAAGAATCATTATAAAAGGATCATTATAAAAGGATCATTATAAAAGGCCATTCAGAAATGGAGGATTGGTCATTATAGTGGAACTGTTAATCAGTTGGAATGAGTCTCACCTGGTAGAGAAGGCAAAGGTCAGCAGCATGAAGCTGATCTGTATGAAGAATACTAGAGAGACACACACACACACACACACGGTCAGAACAAAGAAAAGATTTTACAGGCAGTTGTAGACGTTCCTTCTCTCTTTTTTTAAAACTAACCCTAAACCCAAAGAATTGTCGATCTACAAGCTCACAGTGTGTTGCAGTGCGACAGGTTGTTGTGATCTGATCTTTTCCTTATTGTAAGCATTTATTGATTGAAATATTTATTAACAGTTTGCAGAATTACAGTAGATTTCAAGCACAAAACCAATACAAAGACTGTTAACTGTGAGTGGACGACCCAATTAAGCATTACACTTGTTTACAAGAGGGTCCACCTTGTTCAATTCATCAAAACATTTAGAGACGTACAAATAGACACTTCTATATAGTCAAAGAGCAGAACAGGAATTCATCATAAAGGAGGGAAAAAAGGGAAAAGAAACATATACAGTGCGGGGGAAAAGGGGTGGGCGGTGGGGGGGGAGGGAAGCATAACTCCACAAATCTTATTTAACTACCAGTAAGACACCTGAGGGAGAGAAGCGACCTCGCGCCACGCGCCATATATGGAGCGTGTCTTGAGTGTACAGGGTGCGATGAGGTCAGATCAGCACATGAAATGTGAGACACTGCAGCAACACTGCCCCCGCTGAGCGAGTCTTGAATGTACAGGGTATTTTTTTCCATATCGTGCAGCCATCACGCGCGCACACACACACACACACACACACACACACACACACACACACGCACACACACACACAGAGCAGTTGTTCTTACTTATGACGACCACCAGCAGCAGGCTGCTCCGGTCCAGGGTGATGTTGTCACTGCTGAAGGTGTCGCAGAAGGTGGAGTAGATGATGAGCAGCAGAACCAGAGAGTTGATGTTGGCAAACGGAACCTTCCGACGCTCCAGACACTCTCTGAGGAACTGCCGACACACCTGCACACACACACACACACACACACACACACAATATACTGTAACTACCGTATATTGCAATTTGATCCAAAGTAACTCACAGTAATGAAGAACACCACAAGGTAATACATCAAATGCATAGTAAACTAAGAACCTATCGTCCGTCTAGCGGAATAGAATATCCATACATTGAAAACTATAAACATCTATAGAATGCATAGATCAATAATGACCTGGCATCTGAAGGTGCCCAGATTGTTTTGACTTGAGAGCTACTTTCAAAATGACCGGCTCAACACGACCTACCCACCAAAAAAATATTATCCCATTGCTGAAAATAGTTCAAGGGGGCGTTGGAATACACAGGCTTTGTTACACTGTCATTTCTGATCAGGTTTCCCTACATTGGTGCTAATGAGCCAAAAAAAAGAAAATAGGGCTTCCAACACCCTTTTCTGCTTGTAGAAAACTTTACTGTAGTAATGTTTTGATCCCTTTCAGATCTTTAAAGCCTGAATTTAGAGCCTGAAGAAAATCAGAAGGGATCAAAATATTGTTTCAATAACATGTTTTCTACAGAGTGGAAAAGTGAGTTGCGAGCCCTGTTGCACTCACAGACAGACAGACAGACAGACAGACAGACAGACAGACAAGAGTACCAACCTGACCCAGGATCAGAGGAACGACGACCGTCAGGGAGAGCTGAGAGAAGATGGAGGAAAAGGGAACGGAGGAAGAGGAGCCGAGCTGAGGAGAGGAGAGGAGAGGAGAGGAGAGGAGAGGAGAGGAGAGGAGAGGAGAGGAGAGGAGAGGAGAGGAGAGGAGGAGAGGAGAGGAGAGGAGAGGAGAGGAGAGGAGAGGAGAGGAGAGGAGAGGAGAGGAGAGGAGAGGAGAGGAGAGGAGAGAGTTACACACAGTACTGTATATATGCGGCAGTAGTAGTACTATGTATAATGTGAGGTTAATATGTTTGTAAAGTTGATGTGGTTTGTGAACTTACAAAGAGCAGCAGCAACACTGGAGTTATAACAATACCCTGGAAGAAAGACACAGCACTGTTAGACACACAGACACTATAGGCCTGTCATCGCCTAATTGTAATTATTTGAGATAATCACATCTTGCTTATTACACGGCTTGGTTGAATGCTTGATTCCGATTGCTGAATTGTTGAATTCAGTTATTTCTTGATAACATACCGCTCCTCTCTATAACAGACCGCTGCCTAATCAATAACAGACAGACAGACAGACAGACAGACAGGTAATGAGAGTAGGTCTTACCAGGAAACTTCCAAATGCTGAGTTAAAGATGGCCGCCGCCTGGAGAAACATCACATGTTAACATACATCTAGAATCTAGATGTATGTTTACAGTACATTTCAAGCACAAACTCAATACAAAGACTGTTAACTGTGACAAGAGGGTCCACCGTCAAAAGATCAGAGGGTTCCCAAACTTTTCAGGTCGAGACCCAAAAGAGAGATTTAGACGTTTGCCCGGGACCCAAACTAGCACTACTTCTGAAACATTTGTTTTCCAATTCATGAGCAGTAAACCACGCCAAAGGGGCAACTCCTTGGGTCCAAACGGTTGCAAGGAGTTGCATGGCGACCCTTTGGTGTGGTTTGGGGCCATTGAATTCCATGCGTTGGAATCATTTGGGACGACGTGCATCAACGTGTGTCAACGTGCAACAAGACATATCACACCGCTGGGAAACCGTCTCGACCCTTTGGTGTGGTTAGGGCTTTACATTTTTAGTTTGTTCTTTTATGAAATTACCTGGGGGGAGGAATCATTTAATTTAGTTTTTAATTCATGAGATTATTGCTTTTTTTGTGGGAATGTTTATTGAAAATGTTTTGAAATAATAATTTGAAAACAAAATGTAGGAACCACAGAATAAAGTGGACCCATAAAAATGTCCTGACCCACTGTTTGGGAACCAGTGATCTAGCATGTCTGCAGGTTTCCTGCATTCACGCTCATGCGTGCGTGTGTGCGTGCGTGCGTGTTACCTCATTTCCTCCTACAGCCTTGGTCAGTATGACAGCAGAGGAGACAGGGGGGGGCATACAGCCCACCGTCTGGATCCTAGGAAACCACAACAACAGTCTGTCAGAGGTCAGAGGTCACACCTGATACCAGTGTTAATTTCGGGGACCAAAAACTATGACAATAAATCCATCGACAACCTTCAATGTGAGAATATTGAAAATCTTCTGGAAGATCTCCACCGTCTCTCTCCCAGATCTGCAATATACAACTTGCTCAGGGCAGTCTCTGCTCTATATGTAGAGTTTGTGACAGCTTGAGTTCTTGACATAACTTGTGATTTGGCGCTATAATAAAATGTAATTGAGCTGGAAGATGACTTCAGTCTGAATACATTTTGAGTGACCGTGAAACGCGCGCTGCGCGCCAGAGCCCCACACACACAGTACAGTGAATGGAGACCTTTGTAGGGGTTGCATTCAACCCATGACACACTTAAGGTAGAGTTCTGCATAAAGAACTATATTCATCACATACACACACACACACACACACACACACACACACACACACACACACACACACACACACACACACACACACACACACAGAGAGAGAGCGAGAGCGCGCCTACCCTTTGAGCAGCCATTGGTCGATGGCTGTGAGCGCCAACACTTTTAGTAGCAACCAGACAGCCAATGGGAAGAAGAGGAGGGTAAAACACTGGACCAACAGATGGAGACGGACGTGAAGAACAGCACTGGTCAACTCCTGAGAGAGAGAGAGAGAGAGAGAGAGAGAGAGAGAGAGAGAGAGAGAGCGAGAGAGAGAGAGACACACATTCATGGTCTTCAGAAAACATGTTCTATCTCTGTCTGTCTTGATTGATTCATTACTTTATTAAATTCGTTTCAGACGGGAAGCGACCGACGCGCCTTGGTACTTCATTTTCAATCTCCCAGGCGGGAGATTATGGGAGAGACCAATGGTTAGCAGCTTTATCTGCTGTGTCTGGCCATTGCATATTCAGGGTTGTTAGTTCGGATGGCGGTTTTGTGTTCTCCAATGCGTAATAATAATAATAAAAAAAACGATCCAAACAACCCTGAATATGCAACGACCAGACACTATAAAGCTGCTAACCATCGGTCCCCAGCCTCCCACAAATGTTGGGGAATAGAAGGAAAAATATCACAGCCCCGCCACAGGGATATGATTAACAAATTACTCCGCAGAAAAGCACTGTGGATACATACAGTACATACACTACACTTTAGAACCCAATGGCCTTAACGAAGAACAGAGCCTCTCATGTATTTTTATAGACATGCTTTTTAGACAGTCCCAGAGGTTTTCACTTCTTTCCCTGAGAGTGTTTTATTGTAATGTTTTCAATGTGCCCTTGTATTTCCTTTCTTTATTTATGTGGCCTCATGGCCCTTATTTGTGTATGTTCACTGTTGTTCCTATATTTTTTCATGGCTTTTATATGGTTGATTCACTGTTTTACTTTATTTAATTTACTGTTATTGTTATATGTTTTTCCATAGCCACACTCATAACTGTATAGACTGCTGACAGTATGTGGTTATTACATGTAAAATGGCCATTTGTCATTGGCTCATTGATAGCCCAGCCCTCACCTACCCTGTATTTCTATGTCAGTGGTGCTCAACCTTTTTCATGAGAAGGACCCCCAGAATGATCTCTATTGGGCCACGGACCCCCATCTCAAAATATGTAGTTCCAGGAAACCCCCAGAAGCCAATAGTTTAGTTAAAAATGTTCGCTCTGAAATATATATTCAAAGATTTTTATATATATATTTTTTTTATAATATTTATTAACAGTTTGCAGAATTACAGTACATTTCAAGCACAAACTCAATATAAAGACTGTTAACTGTGAGTGGACGACCCAATAAAGCATTACACTTGTTTACAAGAGGGTCCACCATGTTCAATTCATCAAAACATTTAGAGACGTACAAATAGACACTTCTATTATAGTCAAAGAACAGAACAGGAATTCATCATAAAGGAGGTAAAAAGGGAAAAGAAACGCATATACAGTGAGGGGAAAAGGAGGGGGATTCAGATTTTACGGGGGCCAGTTTCGAATTGCACTGTGTCTTACCTCAGTCTTCAGAGACAGTCCGCTGTTGAAGAAAATGATGGCCACAGCTAGATAGGCTATGGTGATCTCTGGCTTCAAAGGACCTGATGGGGGGACGACAGAAATGGAGATATATACTTTTAAAATCTAATAACTTAATGAATGCAAGCACGCATGGAGCTCTATAACTCTGCTTTTGGAAAAAGGGGGCATTCCAACCAAAACACTCGGGTTGATTAAGTTACCGAATATACACACAGTATGTATATTGTATAGGCTGTGGCGTCAGGGAGGAATGTGACCGGTAAGATGGTAAATTAAATGTTTTAACAATTTGTGCCATAAATACTTTGTTGACCGGGGTCCCCCAGGGCTCTGTAATTGGTCTGCTTCTTTTGTCTCTCAGTCTGCACCAAATCTCAGAGACACCCCCTCCCTCCTTACCTTCAAAACCGCCCTGAAAACCCTGCCGTTTAGACTAGCCTTCCCGAGTTGTTCACCTTGTTTTGTTTCTTTTAGTGTTTTATTGCTTTTAATTCTTATTTTACTCCTTTATCTTTTCATAATAAAGTTGTGATCTCTCCCCTGCACCCCACACATATAAAGCGTCTTTGTATTGAATACTTGGAAAAGCGCTATATAAATCCCAGATATTATTATTATTATTATTGATTTCGCAACAGTGACAAGAAACATTATCAGGATTGGTTTTCAAAACAGTGGGAGGTTTTTTGTTAACGACGCTGTTCAATTCATATCAGGTCGAGACAGAGGTAGTGAACTGGTTAGTTCTAAATTGTTGAAGTTAGGTTGTCATGTAATTTACTGAAAAATAGACTCAGATATTGATTCATTTCAATTCATGAGCCAGCACAGAGTAATACCGCCATCTACAGCATACAAGTCAGCTCACCCTGCCTCACACCCTGCCACTGTACTGTACTGTACTGTACTGTACTGTACTGTACTGCACTGGCACACCCAAAATCATACTGTACATACAATGCGGGTTCCATTGATATGACAATGGTTGAGAAACACTGTTCTATATTGTTACTACTATATAGTCTACAACCCTAACCTTGTATTGAAGTAACCACAAAACAGAAGTCAAACAGAAGCTTATCTCCTGTGTGATTATGAGACGGATATGAGACGGAATTCAATACCCCAGGGCAGACAGAGAGAGAGAGAGACAATAAAGCAGCCAGGCTTCATAACTCAAATGTTATCAGTTGAGAACTTGAGACTTTCAGAGGCAGATTGAATTTAAAAATAACATCACTGTACATGTATGTAAACATATCAGTATACACACACACACACACACACACACACACACACACACACACACACACACACACACACAGTGAAGTCTCTCATCACTGCTGGAGTGTGTAATATATTCTGTATAATATACATATATATGTATGTGGCCCACATACATATGTATGTGGGCCACCGAGGGGGGCGTATGTTTACATCACTGCCAACCTAATGCAACGTGTCACTGGATTCATAATCACGCGTCACTACCTGCCTAACACACACACACACAGTCACACACACACACACACACACCACAGTGAAGTCTCATCACTGCCAGTTGATGTCGAAATACTCAGCTAATGAAGTCAGTGAAGTTTCAAATGAAGACAAAAGTGTGAATACCAAATAAATACATAGATAATCACAAGTCTGTGTCAGGCCAAACAATATGACATAAACAACAATAACATAAACAAGAGGTGATAGATAACTATAGTCTGTGAGATAACGAACAGTCATAAAAGAAGACGTGATGATAAGAAGAGAGTTATTCCTCACCTCCTATAACGCCGAAGCTGGGCTGCAGTTTGGCCGATAAGATAACCACCACTATGCCGATCATAAACCATTCCTTGCGGATCCTGGCCACCAGACCCATATTCCTGTGCCCGTCACAGCCGCAGGTCCTCGTCCTGCCCCCGGGGAGCGTGTGTCACACACCCCCGTCCCTCCTGGAGCACAGTTGGAACTCAACAACTCCTCCTCTGTGTGTGAGGTACTGAGGTTCTACTGAAAAAGCTTCTTGTCTCAGGAAAGGAAACTGAACCTACTTCCTGATACATTTGCAAATCCGCCGTAGTTACCGTAATGGCCGCAATAATCCGTCGCTGGTACCGTAATGACGGTAACAACATCGCACGAGGCTAATCCAGGTACGTTTGGAACCTCAGTATTGCTCTTATTGATTGATTGAAATATTTATTAACAGTTTGCAGAATTACAGTACATTTCAAGCACAACACAATACAAAGACTGTTAACTGTGAGTGGACGACCCAATAAAGCATTACAGAGGGTCCACCTTGTTCAATTCATACTTTAGCTGTATTAATTTACAGTTAATACAGTAAGCAAGAACACATGGTAAAACATAAAACACATAAATAGTCAATATTGGTCATCAATAATCACAAGCAACCTAATATCTAGATTATCTGTACAGTGAGTACTATATGTATGAGTATACACATTATAGAGTACTATGGCTACATAAAATGATAAATTATACATCTGTATAGTAGTGTATATTTGTATGTCTTTAAATGCTCTGATGAATTGAAAATGGAGGACCCTTATGTATTGACCTGTAATTTCCCTGAACTGGACCCATTCTACAATTGATGGGTGCAGTGGAATTAGGAGTCCTAATTGGCGGAGACCAATATTGGAAAATGGTCACAGGAAAAATGGAGAGACTGAATGAAGGACTAGTAACAGACTAGTTGCACTGGAAAGTGTATTTGGATGGCTGGTGCAAGGAGAAGTCACCACGCTAAATATCATAACTGAAGTTGTGGACATTGAAGTGATGCACATCAGCGTCGGAGAGGAACAGGCACTGTCAGATCAGTTACGCAACTTTTGGGAAATCGAATCCCTTGGAATCCACATGTGTATCGTGCAAATCCACGGCTTTATAAATCAGCCTCATGGTGGCGCTACAACAGGCCAAGTTGCCATTCTAGCCTACTTAGGTTCATCTTATGGTGGACATGTTTGCCTGAAAAGGAATCTTTGAAATGTGTCATAGTTTTAAAATTCAAATGTGAGACTTTTATAATGGGGCTCAATGGCAGATTTTGTCAAAAATCACTTTCACCTAGAAACTCCATTCACACTTTTTATTATTCAGCTTACTGTGGAGACACATGCTGGAACTTTTTACTTGTTTTATAGTTTCTGAGTTATTTAACTTAAACGCCCAATGCATTCTCTATGGCAATAGCACAAACTTTGGCATGCTACTAGTCCTACATGAGTACGGGACTTCTACTTGTAACAGAGTAAATCTACATCGCAGTATTGATACTTTTACTTGAGTAAAACATGTCAGTACTCTTTCCACCACTGCCAGAACCAGTAGAATATGATGTGGTTTTGGGTCGTTGTTTCGCTCCCATCACAGCAGACCGTCTCGCCTCTGCTTCCACGCCAACAACCGCTGGAGGGACGCGGGCGTGTGCTCCTCCACATCAGTGCTGTGCTTCTGGGTCAGGCTGTGAGCGCGTGCACAACCCACCAACACCATGCTTCTGGGTCAGGCTGTGAGCGCGTGCACAACCCACCAACACCTGAGGACGGACAGGACAGGACAGCAGAGAAGCACAACCCACAGCGGTCAGGAGGATGCTTCTGACACGTGAAGACGAAGAGGTGTAATTATGAGCTCATGGATTATGATTGGTACTGGATTAACAGTCTGGATTAACATGACAGACAGACAGACCTGTGCTTTTTCCACCAGGTCCATCACTCCCAGACTACAGGCGATGTCATAACCCTGTTGGAAATACTCACAACTCTGATCATACTGACCCTGGAGAGAGAGAGAGAGAGAGAGAGAGAGAATAAAGCAGGCTTCATAACTCAAATGTTATCAGTTGAGACTTTCAGAGAGGCAGATTGAATTTAAAAATAACATCACTGTACATGTACGTAAACATGTCAGTATATACAGAACACACACACACACACACACACACACACACACACACGCATGGACGCACGCAAGCACATGCACACAAACCACATTGCTCAATCAATTTGCTTAGATTTTATTTTTTTATTCTTTTCCCCTTTTTTTTCCTTGCTATTTTTTTTGTTACTAATTTTTTTTAATGGTTTTTCCTGGTGAAATGCAAGGAATTGTTTCTGTATATTGGCATATTCGAAATAAACATGACAAACAAACAAACCAACCAATGATCACAAGAGTCTGTTCTTCTGACTTCCAATCGCACCTTTCTCTGTGTGTGTGTGTGTGTGTGTGTGTGTGTGTGTGTGTGTGTGTGTGTGTGTGTGTGTGTGTGTGTGTGTGTGTGTGTGTGCATGTTACCCTGCGGTAGTAGAGTTGTCCCAGGCACATGCATGCATCCTGTTGGCTGTATTGTAGCTGGTTGCTAGGGGAGACAGCTTCCTGGTTGCTAGGGGAGACAGCCTCCTGTTGGCTGTATTGTAGCTGGTTGCTAGGGGAGACAGCCTCCTGTTGGCTGTATTGTAGCTGGTTGCTAGGGGAGACAGCCTCCTGTTGGCTGTATTGTAGCTGGTTGCTAGGGGAGACAGCATCCTTCAGGGTGCGGTTGCTATGGGAAACAGCTACAAACTTCTCCATGTACTGAAGTGTCTCATCTAGCCTGCCCTCACTGACAGACCCGCACGAATGCGCGCACACACACACACACACACACACACACACACACACACACACACACACACACACACACACCCTGTGGTGAATTGCATAGCACTTTCACCAGAGAGTGGCTTTAAATTAAGAATTAAATTGTCTGTGTGTGTGTGTGTGTGTGTGTGTGTGTGTGTGTGTGTGTGTGTGTGTGTGTGTGTGTGTGTGTGTGTGTGTGTGTGTGTGTGTGTGTGTGTGTGTAGTACCTCTCCATGCACATGGCCAGGGTCTTGTAGGCTTTCCCCAGACCAGCTGCATCTCCCAGTGAACTGCTGATATCCACATATATGTTCAGGAACTAACACACACACACACACACACACACACACACACACACACACACACACACACACATGCTATGTCACCTTACCGTAGTCACGAAAATCACCTGAACATTTTCATTATGATTCAAGGTCGTTGAGCAACAACAGTAACTACTATGAGACGGATAAAATCAGGAATAAAACAAACACACCTTCCGGGCTGTGATCAGGTCTCCTGCTGCCTGATAGGCCAATCCCAGCCTGTAGGCGGTGTCTCCCTCAATGATCACATCTCCAGCTAAACACACACACACTCACAAACACTGTAACAAACACTCAAGCATAATACTGTGCCGTGACAGAGTAGAAAAACACTGTGGCATTTTATCATGAACATTAGTGAGGACCGATTATATGAAGGTATATAAAAGTGGTGAAATGTTGTACTTTAGTTACTTTACACCCCTGGATTTGAACCCTTGGCTTGACAAAGCTCCCTCACGTTTACCCTGGGTGGTGATGTCATAAGCCTTGTGGAGGTGTTCGTTTACCCTGGGTGGTGATGTCATAAGCCTTGTGGAGGTGTTCCACTCCCAGCGGGAGCTCCCCAGCCTCCATGGCGTCCTGGGCCAAGCGACAGTGGAGCCTCCACGCGGACACACACACCCCGGCGTCACGCACCTTCACCTGGGACAACATGTCAGTCATCTGCCTGGCCTCGTCCGCCCGGCCTGAGAGAGAGAGAGAGAGAGAGAGAGGGAGAGAGAGAGAGAGAGAGAGAGAGAGAGAGAGAGAGAGAGAGACAGACAGAGAGATTTGATTTGATTTTAGTCATTTATTGCGCACTCCCGAGTATAAACCATTATGATCTCAAGTAACTAGATGCCTGACTGATATGCGAGCAGAAGAAAAGGGATAAAAAAACACAGAAACACAGCCAGCCTCCAAAACCAGATCAGAAAGACAAGAGCAGTTCGTCATCATCCTCCACTATGTACACAATACTCCCCCTAATGCCCACTTTACACAGAAATCGTCAAGATTCTCCACCATTTTATAGTAGGAATGCTTTACCCTGAGCCGTGTCGTGTGTACTTGTGTGTGTGTGTGTGTGTGTGTGTGTGTGTACCTTGCTCCACGTACACCTTAGCCATGTTAGCGCAGGCCGCGGCGTGGGTTTGTTGGTCGTGGATACGGCTGGACGTCTGGAAGCTCCTCTGGTAGAAATGAACCTTCAGCCAGCTGTCCTCTGGACTGGAGAAGTGCTCTGCTAGACGGACCTGATGGGCATACACACTGCGCCACAACCCTGCATGCACACACACGCACTCACGCACTCACACACACACACACACACACGCACACACACTCACACACACACACACACACACACACACAAACTATTTTTACATTGTTTGCCCATATTTAACCCAAAACCTAAAGCCGAAAGTAGCTGATCGCATGACATGCTGCTGGTGCATGATTCAGGCATAACTGCACAAATCAATTAAGTAAACATCAATCAGGAATAATTCCAACCCCCAACCGGTATATATAGACACCTCTGTGTGTGTATGTTTGCGTGCAATGCATGCCTGTGCGTGCACGCGTGTGTGTGTGTGTGTGTGTGTGCGTGCGTACCGCTCCTGCTGGCCTCCTCAGCCTGGGTCAGGTGGTGTTGCAGTGTGTTCAGATGGGCAGGCTGTGAGTCCAGAGGAGTCTGCAGCCACAGCGCTGACCCTGGACCTGCTGCTGACCTGCTGCTCTCCCACTGCTGGAGCAGAGAGTGTATCTCACTGAAGGACCTGACACAGAGAGAGAGAGAGGGAGGGAGAGAGAGAGAGAGAGAGAGAGAGAGAGAGAGAGAGAGAGAGAGAGAGAGAGAGAGAGAGAGAGAGAGAGAGAGAGAGAGAGAGAGAGAGAGAGAGAGAGAGAGAGAGAGAGGGAGAATCTTGAGTCAGAATCAGCTTTATTGTCACAACACAGTTTTGCAGTTTTGTAAAAACAAAAGTGGTTGAAATTCTTTTTTGTGCGTATAGTTCCCATTGTGTCGTTTTCTTCCAAGACAAAAATAAAGGGAAGAAGAGTTGAGGGGAAAATAAAGAAAGTTTGAACCGCAAAATTAGTAAGTAAAGGCTTTCCTTTATTTCACAAGCCTTTGCTACAACTAAACGTACAACTAAATGTTTTTATGTGTTTTTAAGGTCCAAAAAACAAAAAGAGAAGGGGGAAAGAGAAAACGATCCTGCTAGGTTCCTCCTTGCGTGCATGCATGCGTGCGTGTATACCTGTGGTAGCCTTTCCGCAGCATCTCCACACAAACGTTGTGTTTGTTACTGTTTCTAAACCTAAACAGAGAGAGAGAGGGGAGAGAGAGGAGAGAGAGATGGAGGAGATATTTATCAAACTGACTGACAGATTGATCATCAAACAGCAAACAGAACGGTTATACTAGGGTTGGACAAAATAACAGACACTCAGTAGGAGAGCTGAGAGACAGACAGCAGTGCATCTGGGACAGTGTACTGTATATAGGACAGTTGAGAGAGAGACAGTGTAGGAGAGACAGTGTAAGACAGCTGAGAGGAAGACAGTTTAGGAGACACAGACAGTAGGACAGTTGCGAGGGAGACAGTGTAGGAGAGACAGGATAAAAGTTCATGTTCAACTCATACAGGTTACCACAGTGACCAGACTCACCTCTCAATGTCATCCTTGGAGATGGTGTGTGAACGAGGCGAATTCTGGTCTGAATGTCTGCACACGTGCACGCACGCACGCACACACACACACACACACACACACACACACACACACACACACACAGTGGCAATCAAGCATTCTGTCCTAAGATGAAAGCATGTTTATCTCATCTATAACGTGTAAACAGTGGTGTAAAGTAACTAAGTACATTTACTCAAGTACTGTACTTAAGTACAATTTTGAGGAATTTTGACTTTACTTGAGTATTTCCGATTTCGAGTACTCTTACTTCTACTCCACTATATCTCAGAGGCAAATATTGTACTTTTACTACACTACAAATATTCGAAAACTTTAGTCACTATAGTTACTTTGTTGATTTTGATTAGGCTACAAAACATATAGTAACCACCTCAGCCTATATACATTTCGACCATTTGAATTGCAATGCATTGTGAGTTTGTAAATCTGCTATTTTCAAATGATGTTTATACATTTGAAAACGTTTGATACCAATAGATTTGTACTTGACTCCAGGTCCCCAGCTAAATCTTGAACTCTAACAAGTACTGTACTTTTAGGCAGACATAGAATAGTACACCAATAGACAACAGACAAACAACTAATTTCAGTAATGGAGGAATGGAACACCTTTCCAGAATGGAATTTCAAGTACTGTACTTTTGGTCAGACATAGCAGAATAGTACAACAACAACTAATTTCAGTAACAATGGAGGAATGGAACACCTTTCCAGAATGGCATTTCCAGAACAATGGAGGGGGGTGAGCCATTCATTATCCATGCATACTTTTCAAGCCAAGCCGTATATATCCACGGCTTCCGGTCTTTTACTTATTTTACGTATTTCTACATTGCAGTAGGATATTGATACACACACACACACACACACACACACACACACACACACACACTGTGCTGTTGGGTGGATTTGTATTTCTCTCCAGCTTTTATTTCGGGTAGAAACGACCCTGCTTTTATACTCATGATCCTTCTCTTCCTGGACAGACAGACAGACAGACAGACAGACGATCAGTTACAGTTTGCAATCTCCACAACGTTACTTCAGTTCAAACTTTGTAAAAGTTATAATTGTATAGGCTACTCTGAAAGCTATATTTGCATACCGTGTCCGTGAGATGCATATAGCTCGCTCAAAGGAGAATTAAGGAATATCAATTTATACACTCTCGCACAAAACATGAAGAGTTTAAAAGTCCAACCTGTTCAGTACAAATCTTCTGTGCCTGTTGTTGCCGTGACGACGGAAAATAGTCTACTTTACTTTCAACAAGAACGCTTCTGGCGTTTACGGCAGTGACCACCAGAGGTCGCTATAGTTGCAATGGAGTACAACATGTAGACCCTACATACATATCTTCCTCTGAAATGTAATTGTGTAGAAATATTAAGAAACTGATGTACACAAATACATTACAAATACCTCTTTTATACAGTATGCACTTATTTCCACCACTGTAGATCTGCTATTTTCAAAAGGTTTTTTTTATGCTTTTGAAATCTTGAAATGTGACATTCTGTTTAATGAGCACTTTTTGGTACTTTAACTACAATTTGATGCCAATACTTTTGTACTTTTACTGAATTACAATTTTGAATTCCGGACTTTCACTTGTAACTGAGTAGCCTACTTCTGTATTGATACTTTTATTCAAGTAAAACATTTGTATACTTTTTCCACCACTGTCCATAAGCAGCTTGTAGAGGCTATAATAAGCAAAGACCATCCCCTCAACAATAACAAGGGTCAACGGCCCCACTTCTATTCACTTGACTTTCCCTTTATACGTCAATGTGGCCAATTTTAAATTTAGCCCGATCATAACATAACATTATAAGGAATTCATTGCTTTTCCCAAACTTGTTCAAGGACACTTTGAGAGAGCTGCCGCCAGCATGGCGAGAACTTCTGGGAACTCAGATTTCACAGTAACGCAAGCAGGGACAAATTAGCCATTGGGCCAGTGGGGCTGCCTGTGGCCCCCAGGGGCCCTTGGCTCTCAGGGGACCTTCAGGGAAATTGGACCGCGCGGTACTAGGTTTGACGCCCTGAAAATGGCTCCTTCATTGGCCATTGATTTTGTTAAATTTAGGTAAAAAAAAGATGATAAAAACGACAAAAATTTAGAGCGCACGCACCCTATGGGGGCCCTGCAAAAATGACCGGCCCAGGGGCCCTCGTGGGGGTTAATTCGTCCCTGAACACAAGGTCACGCACCAATAGCATCTTTTACCATCGGGACTACGGTACACTACACACTCGCTGCAGACTAACTAGGGCTTCAAGATTGTTTGTTCCCATAAGTATAGGACTTATGACCAACAGGCCCCTGCATCTATGTTCTGTGCATAAAATGTAATGCAATGTGATGCCTCTTGGAACTATGACTGGTAGCCTTGTGTTAGCATTTAGTTCTTGTTCCCTCTCTGCAAGAGAGGAGCTGTAGGCCTATATTGTCAATGTATTGTGTGATCTGTTTGTATTGTGTATATGTGTTTTTGAGTGGTGCAGCCACTCCATTGCCCAGCAATGTGTGTCCCTGGCTGGGTCCAAGCACAGACTTTTTGTGTCACTGTTGCGCAGCCTAACACACCCATATTTATCATATAATGATGCATATGCATTTTGATCTACCGGCATGTGTATATTATTACTCTGAGCCAAAATGGAAAGAAAACTGGCTATCATTTCAAAGTGGGCCCTGTGTAAATCTGCATGGATCTTTCTTATTGTCACGTCACACGTTTACAGGTCTAAAGAAGGGGAAGTTATTTTTTTAACCATCTGAGGTCAATGCTTAACGGTTAAACCAGGCCTGTTCAACGGTGGTTTAACAGAGAGGTGTGTTTGGGTGAGCGGTGAGTCGCTTACCACGCGGTGTAACGTCATGTTGTAGTTTCCGTTATCAACTAAAACTGGTCATTATGAGAATATAAGGACATTGCACCGCAAGTATGAATAGCCTCGACTCGTTATCACCGTTTACGTGATAAGATTATCACCTGTTTAGGTGATAAGATTATCACCTAAAAGCTGAGTTGCGTATCACCAAAAACTGAGTATGAATGGGCCTTAACAGTCCATGTGGCTTCCATCTGTACACACTCAGAGTTAACTTAACACAGAGACAGTAGGAATACACGGTTGTATCATCTGTGTCAGTCCAGAGAGAGAGAGAGAGAGCGTGTGCGTGTGCGATATGTGTGTGTTCGTGCGTGCCTGTGTGCGTACAGTATGCGCGTGTAACGTGTTTTGGGTTAAGCATCAGTAATTCCACCTTCCGCCATTTGTTTTCTATTGGCCGTCACCACAACAGGAAGACGGAAAACAGTACCTCATACTCGGGCTAATAAACATGGTGTTCATCGGAGCTCATATCACATCAAACAGGCAGCAGGCTCATTGAAGTGGCGGGTTCACTGGATGTTATAACACTCCTCTGGTTTGGGGCTTGCTTTCAATTTGTTTGTGTTGTCGGGACTTGTTCGGAAGGCAACGCGCATGTTGAGGTATTAGAATACACATCTGGTGTGTACACATGGAGAGGGAGAGAGAGAGAGAGAGAGAGAGAGAGAGAGAACGAGAGAACATGTTTGGTACGGACAGTACTTTTGAGCTCTCCGCGTGGTTTTCGCCCTGGCTAACTCACTGACCGTGAAGGGACAATCGTTGATGTTGAGGTTCTGGAGGAATGGTAGGGTGAGTGTCTTCCTTATCTCCAACTGTGTCCAGCAACCTTTGGAAGTGGTAGAACCAGAGTAATCTAGTAAGAGAGTAATGACACTCGTTGTAACAATGGAATGCGGAAGTGCTCATTCTATCTCAATGGAATAGTTCCAGCCATAGGAGCGATGTTTGGAACTATCGCCCATAGGCACCCGCTTTGCTGCGAGATCAAAGCGTGTCACCACTCTCTCACTACATTACTCTGGGTAGAACCACGTTGTCACCCTTCCCTCAGGGCTGAGTCCCTCAACCTGTCCCTCCATGCTGGTCCTCTTCCGTCCAGTCATCTCATGGATGACCCTCCAGGCCTCCCTGCACTGCTTCTCACCTAGCACTAGCCTGGATTCTCTCTCCATCAGTTCCTCCCCTCTGATGTCATCGTATAGGTACTGAAGAGAAGCTGTCTGGCTTCATTCAGTGTCCCGCAGAGTCTCTCCGCACAAAGCCAAGCCGTGGTTGGTTCCCCGTGTGCCTGAAATATAAAATTTAAAAAAGAAGCGTTCAGCAAGAAACGCAGGAACTGATTTGTGATTCAGCTTTGATTAATAAAGATACGTGATGCCTGATTTACACTCTGCAACATTTTGGGGCAAGTGACACTGTAGTATTATTATATGGCAGAGCATTACTCATGCCTATGTGTCGCTACCACACCAATGCAGATATACAGTAGGTGTACACATTTTTAATCACTGGCAAATACTGGCAGGTGTGTGTGTGTGTGTGTGTGTGTGTGTGTGTGTGTGTGTGTGTGTGTGTGTGTGTGTGTGTGTGTGGTAGTAGTAATAAGGCGGACCTGCATTTATATGTGTGTTTGTATGTGTGTGAGAAGGGGTCAAGGCAGTTGTCTCTTCCTGTTGAAATTTAAAAGTCTAAGTTCAAATCCACAATGTCACTCATCAAAACATTCGTTCAGTTTCCCACCAATGCTCTCTCTGTCTCTGTGTCTCTCTCTCTCTCTCTCTCTCTCTCTCGAATCCTCATTACATCACAGCAATCCATTCACAGTATACTTTTAAATCAAAAGTCCAGCAGACCTCACACCTCCTCAAGCAGAGACGGATTCAATGTCTGAATGAATTGAAAGAATGGACCCCATATCCTCCCAAACCTATCGGAAGAACCATTTAAGGAGAGTCTAATCTTCTCCAGTTTTACACAGTACAAGGTGTCCCTAATCCAGTGAGTGTGAGAAGGGGAAGTGGGCGAATTCCAGTTGATCAAGATTAGTCTCCTAGCTAACAGAGTGACAAAAGCCAAAACATCCCTCTCTGGTTTAGAGAGCGACGGTACTGAGGTGAAAACACCAAACAGAGCCCCAAGGCATACCGACCTTTCTCCATGTATAGTACATTGTCCAAGTCTCTCTAAGCCACGTGCTGAAACATAGAGCTAGATTCTGATTGCCATTGTTGCAAAATCAAACGTTTGGCCAGCAGTGTGCACAAGGAGGTGGCTTGACCCTCAAATTAATTAATAGAGGTGATTAAATGCCACTGATCCAAACGTAGCCAGTAGTGCATCAGGTTAAAAATGTTTCTTCAATGCCTTTAAAGGACCTACAACATGAAATTCAACTTTTCCCATTTTTTGTGTTTCCCCACAAATAGTGCACTTTTGAACAATCAGGCTGTCTCACCATATTTGGGATATATTACCCAGAATTGAGTCCCAAACATCTTCAGAAATAGCAGTATATCCAAATCTCTCTCTCTAGAGTTGTCACTATAGAAACCACAACAGAAGCCTGCAGAATATCATAAAATAAATGGAAAAAGATCCCTTGAAACCTGGTGTATGCTGAAGAATATATAGTGTTCAGTGTGTTTATGTGTTGTATTGGTAAATGTTCAAAATGGGTTATGGGATGATTGGGATCTCTCCCTCTCTCTCTATCTGTTCAAATGTGTGTGTGCATGTACGTGCGTGTTTGTGTGTGTTTAGTTTAAAGAAGAGGTAAACAGTAGTAGGCTACAGTACGCAACACAGTACGTAGTACGTGACTTTAGACACAGAGGCAGCAGGAGTCACATGCGCACACACACACACACACACACACACACACACACACACACACACACACACACACACACACACACACACACACACACACACACACACACACACACACACACACACACACACACACACACACACACACACACACACACACACACACACACACACACACACACACACACACACACACACACACACACACACACACACACACACACACATGCATGCATGCACTCTCGCTTAATTGAATCCAGCTTTACCAATGCTCCATGGAAAATGGAAATTGAAGCAGTAAACTTTATTGCCGTACTTGAAGGTGACAATTCTTTATTGGTGTGTTTGAAGGCGACCAGAAGCAGTGCATTCTGGGTCGACTTAACGGTCTGGGAAGTTGCGTTCAAGATGAAGTATATATATTTTATATTTCACATGTTAGACTTGGTGCCGCATGGAGTCATAAAAACGTTTTATTCTCACATTTTGTATTGTATTCATCCGAGACTCAACCGCACAGACACGTTCGGCACAGTTAATTAGAACAGTTCGACTGATGCCAGATCCTTTGGCCCGATGCAAATGTCGAGTCCTAGAGCCCAGTGATTTCCATGTTTTGACCGAAATGTATAGGGCTGATGTGTTTGGTTTTTAATAATATTCAAAGTAACTAGTAGTCCAACTAAAGTTTTCAACTAAATGTAATTAAGTATTTGGCTCTGTGATGTAGTGGAGTAGAATAAGAACAAATAACGTACAACAAAAACTTAGCTTAGCTGGAAAAAAATAAAATAAGAAATAAATACTGCACTGTAAAAAGACTGAAGACCCTTATGGCACAATGAATGAGGGATCCTAGTGGTCCTTGAGGGAGTTCCAGGGGGTCCCCAGCTAAAGTGCATACACATTGGTTGTGTGCGCGACTGCGCGTGCATGCGTGTGTACGTGCGTGCGTACGCGTGTGGCTAGGTGTGTCCTAACTTATCTTGAATTGATAGTGTGTGTACGTGACACAGTTCCACATGTCAAGTTGATTGTGTGTGTGTGTGTGTGTGTGCGTGCAAGTGCGTGCAAGTGCGTGCGTGAGTGCGTATGAGGAAAAGTAGAGTGTGCCTTTAAGTGTGTTTATGAAAGAATGCCAAATAATGACAGAATAGAGAGTGTGGGAAAAGAGAGAGAGAGACACACACACAGAGAGAGAGAGAGAGAGAGAGAGAGAGAGAGAGAGAGAGACACAGACAGACAGACAGACAGAGAGAGAGAGAGACAGACAGACAGACAGACAGACAGACAGACAGACAGACAGACAGACAGACAGACAGACAGACAGACAGACAGACAGACAGACAGACAGACAGACAGACAGACAGACAGACAGACAGACAGACATATGGAAGCGGAAGGGAGAACAACATCAGAGATAGAAGAGGAAGTAAGATGATAGAAGAGAGGAGAGGCGACAGGAGAGGAGGGGCAATCAAAAGATACTTAAGTTGTTGACGGGAGGAGGGGTGTGCATGGTCGTCCTATCAATGAGAGAGAGACAGAGAGAGAGAGAGAGTGAGAGATAAAGAGAGAGACAGAGAGAGAGAGAGAGAGAGAGAGAGAGAGAGAGACAGAGAGAGAGAGAGAGAGAGAGAGAGAGAGAGAGAGAGAGAGAGAAAGAGAGGATAAAGCAGTCTTCATAACTCAAATGTTATCAGTTGAGTCTCTGTCAGTCTCCGTGGATGCCAGGAGCCTTCACACTGCTGAGGAGGACAGACTACAGACAAGAGGCAAAGACAAGAAACATATGGTGAGAATATGACTGAAATATAATGTTGGTTTTCAACTTTTATAGAACAAAGCGGAGATTCGGGCATACACTTAATGTTAAAAAGGAGGAAAACCTTTATCCACATCGAGGTCCATTATTTATTGGGCATTTCAGCCACACCGACCACCACTTGATGAGATTCAGCCTCTCAGACCCAAGACTTCGAATATGTTGTCGTCATTGGATAAGAAATATTATTGGATAATAATTATTCTATCTCTAATTGTGTAGACTTGTGAATTAAGTAATGCTTTTATAAAGATCTATATGGGTCCATTTGGTTACATTTGTTTGGTTACATTTCTGGCGTGAAACGAATTGTATAAAAAAGTATTATTGCATTTTTTTTTAAATTGCAAAATTTCAAAAGATTAAAAAATATGGTAGATCTAGTAGTTTTAGTAGGCATGTATTTAACAGTGAACACAGCAACACAGCAAAAAGTAGTTTAAAGGTGGTGACAGTGGTTTAGAGTACTATAGAGTTCAATAACAGTGGTCTGTCTGTCTCTCCAGCGCTTTAGTGAATGCTGAAAGTATTTACGATAACACATTTAAATTGGAAGTGATTAAACGACTGGAAACATCTTCTAAAAAGTTTTGCCTGATAGTGACATGCCCAAATAGAGACACCATGAGGTTGACATTTAAACTTTATGGGCTAAACCAAACTACACATGAGATGAATTAGTAAACTCAAAGCTGTAATATGGAACTGTTCTTTGTGAATAGAGGTACAGTATATAGGGTATGTAATGAATATACCATAACTTATACAATTGGGGCGGTTGTATTTGCTCTCCCTGGCTGCTCTTCTATTGAGACATTTGTCTCGGTTTAAGACACAACCTTTGACACGATCCTGGTTTTACACAAATTTTGGCCAAGATTATGAATTGCATTTTTTAATGAATTGCATTTTTATAGTGCTCAAAGTATGTGCTTTACAATGGTTCATTCATTCATACATTGGGAGGTGAAGGTTCATTCATTCATACATTGGGAGGTGAAGGTTCATTCATTCATACATTGGGAGGTGAAGCTGCGAACAGTCGACGCCAGCGTCCTCACTTCCCACATTCACACACCAATGTTGTCAAGCTCACACCGACCAAATCATTGGAGGCAATGTAGGGTTCAGTGTCTTTCCCAAGGACACTTCCACATACCTCCTGAGCCACAGCCGCCCTAAAATTCAGTATCTCCCATAAAAGAGAGGCCGGCCGCGGCTCTATTAGCTCAGTGGTAAAGCATTCCAGCACTTCCAGGTTCAAATGGGGTGGAACAGGAAAGTAACATCGTGCAGCTTTCACTGTCTGGACCGTACCGTAAACAGAGATAAACTCCCTTGAAATGACCACTTCTCCCTTAAACTTTAAACTGGTGATCACCCCCCCCCCCCATTCCTTCCGTTTTTCCAATTCTGTACATACAGTGTTTTACTTTTTCCTGTGATGATATTGACTTTTTTTTCTTTTCTGTGATGATATAGAATGTTGTTGTTATTCTTCATGTCATGTATATATGAATTGATTGCATAGGGCCAAAATGGAAACAAGTCAGCAAGGCCTTTTTTTTGGTGCTATGATCCCTTTTGGACCTAGCTAGGGGGTGTTCACACTGAGTCTGATTGATTCAAACTGTTCCCGAATACGGTTGCTTGGTCCCCCGACTCCCCGCTGTCCATGATTCACATTGGCCTCGATTCTTTCCCACCCGAGTACACTTCATTCAACTGTTAGTAGTTTTTACCTTTATGTCTAATGAACTATTCAATCAATCAATCAATCAATCAATCAATTCTCTCTCTTCCTCTCTTCACAGGACGTTCCCACATTACTAAAGAATCCAAACGTCCTTCCATTCGGAAACCTCTAGTTCGAACGGGTCCTACCCGTCTATTACAACCTCACGGTACCTATAGAACCTTCTCCGACACCTCCTGGGACCAGAAGACCTCCGGAATGCGTTCCGTCGCTAAAAAACCCTCCCTCCCTTCGCCATGGCGACTGATGATGCTGATGTGGCTGCAGATGGGGCTGACCAATCACGTCCAGTCCCAACAAAACAAGGACAAGGACAACTTCTCATTGGATATTTCTGTGGACGACCTGGTGATGATGTCAGACACGCACCCTGCCTTCCAGGGCACCGACTCCCCCCTCGTGGGGCTGCTCGTCCGGGTCGGCGACCCCAAACGAGAGCCCGGACTGGGCCAGGAGACCAAGGTTAGAATATAGTTTTGGATGTTTCATTATAGTTTGGTTTTAGTTCGTTTTGACTTTTTTTTCCTCCTAATTCAGATAGTTTTAGTGTTAGTTAGTTTAGTTTTCTAGCAGTTAGTTTTTGTTTCGTTTTTATTAGTTTTAGTGTTAGTTGTTGCCCTTTTCAATCCTGCACCTGACAAATAGGTCAGGTGAGGGTTGAAAAGGGCCAGAGAGTAACTATTGTGTAACTCATGAAAAGATAGGATTCAAGAAAAGAATATTCAGTTACAGATTACGCTAATAAATAAATTGCCAAAAAAACTAAAACTAAGGGCATTTTGTCATTTCAGTTAGTTTTAGTTCGTTTTGTAAACACACAACACAGTTTCAGTTAGTTAACGTTTATCTTTTCTAGTTTTTATTTAGTTCAGTTAATGAAATTCTTTATCTCTAATAACCTTGCAGGAGACCGAGGAGGTCCCCTTGCTGCCGTCTCACGGTGGGGGTAAAGTGGAGCCCAAACACGCCAACAAACACAAACACAAGTACGGCCGGAAGCACCAGTCTCACTCCCGCCCTTCCCCGCCCCCCTCCTCTTCGTCCAACGCCTCTGTCTGGAAGCACGCACGTCCAGCGGCGCACCCCAGATGCCTGCAGGTAGGTCTGGCACAATAATCACACAATCTCGGATCGACATTTTGTGCTTTTACTCTGCATTTATTTGAAAAGTCTAGTTCTAGAATTCTAATTATTATTACCAGTAAGGCATCCTGAGATCGCGTGCACATTTCCGCCTGGGTGACGGCACACTGCTGGGTGAGCGCTGGCGCTTTGGAATGGGGGGTCAGATCAACATGGAATTAATTCTGTACTGGCCATATATGGAGCGTGTCTTGAGTGTACAGGGTTTGATGAGGTCAGATCAACATAATGGAATGTCACTCAGAACAGGTCAGCTCCATATATGGAGATCTAAGGGTGGCAGCGGGGGCAGTGTCTTGAGTGTACAGGGTTTGATGAGGGCCCATGGTAGGGCCAGGCATTAATCTTTGGGCCTGTTTGCCGGCTGCCGGTGGAGGTCAGCTCCATACAGTATATGGAGCATTTGAATGGGACATTCTGCATAATGAGTAATTTTTACTTTTGGTACTCCAACTACATTTTGATACCAATACTTTTCCAGGAATTCCAGGAAGTGTACTTGTAACGGAGCATTTCCATATTGCAGCATTTACCCTTTTACTTCAGTAAAACATTTCAGTACTTTTTTTCCCACCCCTGCCTACCTGCCTGCAGGTGACGTCCATACAGGTGGCGTTCAAGTACATCAACACGGTGCTGTCGTGCGTGATCTTCGCGGTGGGCATCGTGGGCAACGCCACGCTGCTGAGGATCATCTGCCAGCACAAGAACATGAGGAACGGACCCAACGCGCTCATCGCCAGCCTGGCACTGGGAGACCTCATCTACATCGCCATCGACATCCCCATCAACGTCTACAAGGTGAGAGACAAACAGACACACAGACAGACACAGTGTGTGAGAGAGAGAGTGCGAGCAAAATAACCTAGTTAGGCCTACTGTCATCAAACACATGTTTATACTGTATATTGTTTATTCCCCACTGTGTCTGCGTGTGTGTGTGTGTGTGTGTGTGTGGCTACAAATGTAAACTACTTGTGTTCATATTTGGAAGCCTCGGTAATGTCCATAAATAAGTCTGCATATTGCAGGCCTGCCCAAGACGAGAGCTATAAGGCATCGGCACAATTCTGTTCAGTGTCTGCAATAATTGGCAGTTGCCATATATGGAGAAGGCGATGCTTTCTGTACCCGTGATCTGTATCCTGAAGAGTTTCTTTCAAGCTTGCGCATCCACTATTGTTTGTATTCAAGACATTCCTTGTAAAATGTGAATGCAAATAAAGATGTTAAATGTGTGTGTGTGTGTGTGTGTGTGTGTGTGTGTGTGTGTGTGTGTGTGTGTGTGTGTGTGTGCGTGTGCATTCAGCTCCTAGCGATGCGCTGGCCGTTCTCAGACAGCATCCTGGGGTTGTTTCTGTGTAAACTGGTTCCATTCCTCCAGAAGGCCTCAGTGGGGATCACCGTGTTCAACCTGTGTGCTCTGAGCGTAGACAGGTAACGCACGCACGCACGCACGCACGCACGCACGCACGCACGCACACACGCACGCACTACATTGTGATTACTTTTTCCACCACTGGTATTTTAACTATTGTAAAACGTTTTTTCTAAATAGTAAAAAATGGCAAATAAGTTTAGGGATAAGGGGTAAAGCCCTAACCACACCAAAGGGTCCAGACGGCTGTGGCGTTGTCCCTGCGGTGTGATTATGTCTTGTTGCACGGTGACCCACGTTGACCCTAGTGATTCAATGCATGGAATTCAATGGCCCAAACCTACCCAAGGAGTTGCATGGTGACCCTTTAGTGTGGTTTGGGCGTAAGTGCTATATTTTGTGCCACCCCTTATGCCCTAACCACACCAAAGGGTCACCATGCAACTCCTTGGGTCCAAACGGTTATAAGGAGTTAACGCTAAAACCGTCTTGACCCTTTGGTGTGGTTTGGGCCATTGAATTCCATGCATTGAATGATCACTAGGGTCAATGTGGGTCAACGTGCAACAAGACATACGCTACAACCGTCTGGACCCTTTGGTGTGGTTAGTCTACTAAAATCTTACGATATTTAGTCGGCTAAAACCAGACTAACTAACTAATCACTTCTAAAATGTGACTAAAACTAAAACTAAAATGTTAAAAGACTACCGGAATATGACTATAAAACTACCGGTAATTTAAAAATGTTGCTGTCAAAATCAATAACATCCGCTCCTCCAGATACCGCGCGGTGGCCTCGTGGTCCCGCGTGGTTTCTGGCCCCGGCGTTCCCATGGCGACGGCGGTGACCATCGTGGCGATCTGGCTGCTGTCGGTGGCGCTGGCCGTGCCGGAGGCCGTGGGCTTCGACATGGTCTCCTTCGACTACAACAACGTCTCCATGACGACCTGCATGCTGCGGCCGCACACGCCCTTCATGACCGTGAGTGTGTGTGAGTGTGTGTGTGTGTGTGTGTGTGTGTGTGTATGTGTGTATGTGTGCTTGCGTGCCTGCCTGTATGTATACGGGCAGTGGTGAAAAGTAACTAAGTGCACTTTTCAGGTAGTGTTTTTTGTGTGTTCCCTGCTGTGTGTGTATCCAGTTCTATCGGGACGTGAAGGACTGGTGTTTTGTGACTGTATCTGTGTGTTCCCTGCTGTGTGTGTGTGTGTGTGTGTGTGTGTGTGTGTGTCCAGTTCTATCGGGACGTGAAGGACTGGTGGTTGCTGTTCCTGTACTTCGTCGTTCCGGTGTTGTGTTCCGCCGTGTTCTACGGCCTGATGACCTGCGAGATGCTCCGGCACCGCAAGGGGAGTCTGAAGATCGCCCTGAGCGAACACCTCAAACAGGTACACAGTACTTGAGTAAATGTACTTGTTACCGTTATAGGCCTCACTCACACCTTTCGATCTATAGCATACAACATTGACGCATGCTAGATGTAAGCAAGATGTTAAGTGTCATGGCCGCCCCAATGCATTTCCAATGGAAGTCACATGGTTTGCTACAACATTTTGGACTACAAGCTGTTGTACGGCTTTCGGCTGTGTTTCGAACTGCCCCCCCTCCACCTCATACAACACAAATGTTGTGTCAAACCATGTGTGACTCCCATTGGAAATGCATTGGGGGGAGATGCATCACACCCTTTGTATACAACAAGCATACATCAGTCTGTTGCGAAGGTGTGAGTGAGGCCTTACTTTCAACTCTTTCCTCCGTCTCTCCGCAGCGTCGTGAGGTGGCGAAGGCGGTGTTCAGCCTGGTGTTCATCTTCGCTCTGTGCTGGTTTCCTCTGCACCTCAGCAGACTGCTGAAGAACACCGTGTACAGGTCACATGACGTGCACCGCTGTGACCTGCTCAAGTATGTGCACACACACAGTGTCACACACACACACACACACACACACACACACACACGAGAAGAGATCATTTATCATATCATTACAGCATGATTCTGTCAATCATGTCAATCACAGATTTAAATTTAAGGACAAGAGTTCCGAGTTCAATCCCTTTGTAGATATCACAGTGCAGGAGAGAACAGAATAAAGTGGTGAAAGAAGGTTCAAGCCGTTATGTTCAGTTCAAGTAAATTGGTACTGAACATAATTGGTAAATGTGGTGGAAATTAAGCAGTTTAATACTATTATTCTTTACAGTTTCAATATAATTGGCCATAATTTGAATGTTGTCGCTTCTTCTGTGGTTGTAGTTTGAATATCATTACTAAATAAGCTCTCTTCTTCTGTGGTTGTAGTTTGAATATCATTACTAAATAAGCTCTCTTCTTCTGTGGTTGTAGTTTTCTGCTGGTGTTGGACTACTTCAGCATCAACCTGGCAACTGTCAACTCCTGCATCAATCCCATAATTCTCTACGTTGTCTCCAAGAAGTTTAAAAACTGCTTTAAGGTAGGAAACTTAGGAAGGTACTCTGTGTAGTGTGTGTGTGTGTGCGTTTATCAGCAAATGTCAAAACAAGATGAATGTTTGCATGAGTCATGTTGTCATCAGTGACGATGTGACGTTCAAAAAGCACGAAGCAGGGAGATGGAAGAGAGAGAAAGATGGACACACAGCGGAGCATCAGGGAAAGATGAGAGAATGCATGATAAGTGAACTTTAGTTTACATTTTAAGGAAGTGAAAGGAGGGAGGGAGGGAGGGAGGGAGGGAGAGAGAGGCACCCTGTCTCTTATGCATGAGCGATGCCTTACAGAGAACAGGACAGAAGTTACAGAACAGCCCAGACACTAGCTGGAGCCGGCAAGGACAGTGTGGGAGTGCTGTAACTGTCCAAACATAGAAAGGTCACGACCTCTGATACAGTGTTTGTGGAAAGAGAACTACACGAGTGTGTTTAATCTAACTGATCTGTCTGTCTGTCCGTGCCTCTCTGTCCCTCTTTCTCTGTCTCCGTCTGTCTGTCTGTCTGTCTCCCCCCTCTCTCTCTATCTCTCTCTAGTCGTGTCTGTGTTGTTGCTGGTTTTCTGAATCTTTCAACAGCAGCATAGCCCCACTGCATCATGGGACGAGTCTGCAGTACAAACACCCTGACCACTGACACCCGCACGCCTGTGTTAGTCCATGGGCCATATGAGATGTGACAATACCGAAAGGTGGCAAAGGCTACTTATTTTTGAGAAGCTCTATGTTGTGTGTGTGTGTGTGTGTGTGTGTGTGTGTGTGTGTTTGGGAGAGAGAGAGAGAGAGAGAGAGATAAAAATGAATATCATTCATTGTAATGTACTATATTATATGATACTACTCAGTGTTTTATAAACTATTGTTGTATACTTTTGTAATGTAATGTTTTTTAACGTTGTTCAAGTGTTGATTTCAACATCTGTGTATTTATTATTAAAATCACATTGTGAAACTTTAAAATGAAAACTTGCCTAATTTGTGCGTGTGCATGCATTGTACTAGCACTTGCAGGCTGCCTCTGACATCACATAGGCTATGCATGTAAATGCTATAATGTAAAAAATAAAATAAACATGCACTCTACATAATATGTAGCATAATCACACAACATACATGCTAATGAATCCACTATGATGAATTCTGAAGAACAAAAATATAAAATGTCTCATGATAAAGAAGAAGAAACAGATGAGGCCAGTAACCTCAAGGTTAGGATGTTGCCATTGGGGGTGAAAACGGTCCCTTGTGACATCTAGTGGCCTAGGTGAGACATGACAGCCTTCACCTAGTATTATGACTGACTGTACAGTTCAATGAAAGTACAGGTCAATATCCTCTGCCAAGAGGATAAACCCAGAAAAAGACTTGTTTGCATAAGGGTCCTCCATTTTCAATTAATCAGAATGGTCACCTCTATGATTCAATTAAAAGTGTTGTAGGGCCCCTATGATCTATTGATTGCAATGAATTTATTTCACAGTATGCAGAATGGGTACATTTCAAACGAAAGCACAAGCCTATTATTACAAAAACTAACGGTCCGTGATTAAGCATTACACTTATTTACAACAGGGTCCAATTATTAGTGTTGTAGGGCCCCTATGATTCAATTAATAGTGTTGTAGAGCACCTATGATTAAATTAAGTGTTGTAGGGACCCTGTGATTAAATGAATAATGTTGTAAGGCACCTATGATTCAATTAAGTGTTGTAAGGCAACTATGATTCAATTAATAGTGTTGTAGAGCACCTATGATTCAATTAGTGTTGTAGAGCCCGGGCCTCCAGCATGGTGTTCCTTGCACCATAGGCTGCAATGCTGATAAGCTGTTGACATAAAAATATACTATCTAGTGTTGTAGACTTTGTCTAAAAAAAATTCAAATTAAATCTGGTTCCCCTCTATGTTAAAGAGTTTGTTTAGACCAAGACAGGGGAACATGACTTTGTAGTTTAATAAACACAAATACTCTATACTAGACAATTTATGATTACTATCACAATATAGTTACTTGGCTGGGCACGGTGGCACAGTTGGTAGTGCCGTCGCCTCACAGCTAGAAGGACCTGGGTTCGATTCCCGCTCGGGACGCTGTGGGTGTTGGACGGCGTGTTTCCTCCTCCGCGTCATCAGTGCCCATACCCGAGGCGGGGTTGGCGAAAGGGCCTTTCTGTGTGGAGTTCTCCCCGTGTCCCCTATGGAAGGTACCCTCACAAAAAACAAACTACCTCCCCCTGGCCAGGATCACATTAGATAATTGACACAGGGGTGACACAGGGGTGAAAAATGGGTTACAAAATAGTGGGGAAAAAAAAAAAAACCCAATATAGTTACTTAACACTTAATTGAACAAAATTAATAAATAAATAATTAATAAAACTTAATTTTAACCAATCTCAGACAGAAACACAAGATGATATGAACTGAAGCAGTGCTGTTTTTATTGATGCCAACGAAGCAACACAAATCTGTTAACACGGCATTGACACGCTTGTCCTCTGCTGGACGCAGTTGGCACAGCAGTCTGTGGTTCATGATTAGCAGACCATTCTTGCTGTTGGCTGGAAACCTTGTATCTCCATAATATATATTTTATTCTTTCCTTTTTTTATAAATCTATAAATCGATGCTATTGGTCACCCTTTACATGTGTCCGTCTGTAGGTTTTACAAATATTTAACAAATTAAAAATAATCTACACCGTTTTTATTTTACCGTTTTAAGTGATTTAATTTCCTGACACCAAACAGCAATGCAATTTACACGGATAACAACAGAACGACAATTAAGTTAATTCAAACAACACAAGTTGGAGTCAAATTAGTTTGGCACTGGAGTTAAGAGTAAATTAAGGCATTCGCAACGAGAAGACTGAACAATACAACGCAATGTTTTATATAGGATTAATTTAAGTTAATTTTCAAGTTAAAAGCGCAAACATTCAGGCACGATGTGAAATCAGTGGAGGACCAGCCTTGGGCAGACGGGTTGTGTTCAGAGCAACCATCGCTTCTCGCATCACGCCGTGACAACGTGAAGAAGCCCCATTCATACTTCTTTGTACCACGGTGTCGCATTCCTAACATAGCCGATCTACAAGCCCACAACGCGGCTTGTAGATTAGCTATGTTAGGAATGCGACACAGTCATACGATGGCGTATAAATCTGGCATAATGCTCTGATGGAAATGTTGAAAAGACTGCAGAGGAACATGTGTATGTACAGTATCTTTAAGGCACTGCCTTCGTCTTCACTGTGAGGTGTTGACCGGTGGGAAGGCCTTCGTCTTCACTGTGAGGTGTTGACCGGTGGGAGGCCTTCATCACTAGTGCACCAAATACTCCTGTAGGCAAAGGACATGGAGAATGACGTGAAATGAAATCACAGGAATAATTCAGCATTTCATTCATTCATTTCTAGGTAGATAAATATTGATTATTACCCCCCCGTAGTTTATCACAAACCCATGGACGTATACAAGTTCTCATCATGCATTTGAAGGGCAATATCAGTCACCAGAAGCTTTTCAATGAGTCTAACATAGGTTTGAACTTGAATAGGTTAATACAGTAGGAGGGTCAAATGCATATCAAATATCGAATAAAAAATGTCTGGGGTCGACACAAAAGCAAGAGTACATGTTAAAATGACCCAAGAAATGTTTGAAAATAAGACTAAAGACTAAAAAAACCTTTCGACTAACAACTGTGCAATGTATGAATGTATGTCTTCCTTCCGAAAATAAACTGAACTGAACTGAACAACCAATAAAATAACAGTGGCTGCCCAATTCTCGCGCGTGAAATGTGAATTATGAATAAATAGATACAATATGAATGGATATAAGTACAATATGAATAACTACTATATATGCGAGAGCTCACCTTGCGCTTGTTGAGTTTGATCTGGCAGAAGGAGAAGGCTCCCACCACCACATAGACCCCCGCTGCTATGAAACAGTTGTAGCTCACCTGGTCAAATAGAGCGTACACCGTGTTGGGAGGGTTCTTACTGTGGAGGGGGAGGACATTATGTAAACACTGGGTCGGGACGCATTTGGACATGTGATTGAGAATCCCACCAACGTTCTAGGATAGACCCGTCTTACCATGGGTCTGATTGGCAGGCATACTTTTACTGAGATTAGGCATAGTTTTACTGAGGTTAGGCTCAAGGTTAGGTATAGTTTTACTGGGGTTAGGTTTAGGCATAGTTTTACTGAAGTTAGGTTTAGGCATAGTTTTACTGAGGTTAGGTTTAGGCATAGTTTTACTGAGGTTAGGTTTAGGCATAGTTTTACTGAGGTTAGGTTCAGGCATAGTTTTACTGAGGTTAGGTTTAGGCATAGTTTTACTGAGGTTAGGTTTAGGCAAAGTTTTACTGAGGTTAGGTTTAGGCAAAGTTTTACTGAGGTTAGGTTTAGGCATAGTTTTACTGAGGTATAGGTTTAGGTATAGGTTAGGTTTAGGCATAGAAAAATCTAAGAAAATGCATAAACTAGAAAACGGTAGTAGTGAAAATAGCTGACCTACAACATCAAGTAAACACTTCAAGTAAAATGTCATGATTGTGAGTTTGTGACAGCCTAACAACTATACCTTTAATAGGTAAGAAAAGACATTCATAAAATGACCATTCTGGCCGTAGGCCTATGTCTTATTGGGTTGTGTTGCACATGCACGTGGCATCACTGAAGCTATTCTTGCACTGTGACTCACACACAGACACTGTGACAATGTGTGTGAGTGGTTATTTTTAGCAGGGAAATTACATTATTAATGCATTATTAAGGTACTACATTTTGTCACATTTTCTCCAACACTGAAATATCAGGATAAAAATCCAAATCCTCAGTCTTAACCTAACCAAGAGAGTGTACATGGGGGAGGGATACTACAATTTAGCCCCAGAAGTGAATGAAAAGTAGTTTGATATGAGACACTTTGGATTACAGTGTGAGCATTGTTTTGGAGGATATAAACAGATTTTTTTAATAGTTTTGCTGCTGTTCATCTTGGACGCTAGCCTACTAACTTTTATCCATCAAGACTTATAAAGGAATGCGACAGAATCAACAATGTTCAAGGCTTCACACAGACAGGATTATGGACAGGTTAGATTTTGTTTGGGGTGAACCATCCCTTCTTTCAACAGGTCTTTTTGGATGGGCTCAAAGGAGTAACTCACTCTTCATGCATGTCTGCTTCTGTGAGAGGAATGTCTTCGATCAGCACCGCAGAATGAGTTTTAAAGAAGATTCCAAGCATGGCCTGCAGGTGGAGAGAGACAGATAAATATAGAAATAATTGTATATTAATGATAATCCATCCATCCATCCATCTTCAACTGCATATCCGTAGTCGGTCGCGGGGGCAACAGCTCCACCAGAGAGCTCCAGACTTCCCTCTCCAGAGCAACATTAGTGACTTCCTCCTGGGGGATCCCGCGACTTATATTTATTATTTAAATTTATTATTTTATTTATTTATATGATGGCAATGATTTTGAAAGTATGAAATAGCAGATGTACAGGTTTACAATGCTTCACAATTAAAGTGACGTGCTGTGAGCTTGTAGATCTGCTATTTTCACTATTTTTGCATGACACTGAAATAGGGCTCCAGTAATTAATCACACTAATCAATGTGGAGGATAGGGGATAAGTTGCATCTTGAACATGATCAGATCCTGTGTCTAGACATGACCTTTGACACGATCTGAAGGTATCAGAAGAAGAGCAGGGAGACTATATATTATAAACAACCACCCCGATTGGATAAGTTATATTGTATTAAGTAGAGCCATGTAGGCTATTAACATACTCTACCATACATATTGGACAAAATTACATTTTATTCATAAAAACCTTACATAGAATATTAATAGTCTAATTCTACAAAGTAGCTGGTATAACTACAGCTGTCAAATAATTGCAGTGGAGTAAAGAGTAGGCTACAATATTTACCTCTGAAATGATTATGATGAGTACATATAACTTTTAATTTTACTTAGGAACTATACTACAGTAGGCCTGCCTGCGTAACTATACTTTTTTGTATCTATATTTGCCTGATTGCCTCCGAGAGATGAAGTAGGCCTATGCTATCAAAAATGGGAAATACTCAGGTAAAGTAAAAGGCCCTCTAAAAACTGTATTTAAATGCAGCTGTTGAGTAAGAAGTACTGTAATTTTTCACCACTGGGTCGAATATACACAGCATATGCTCTTTGAACTTCAAAGGAATAATGGTCTAAATAAAATGGGCTACTATAAATATAAGTTAACAGACAGACAGTAGTGAAGTTACTTTAAAGTAATGTCCATGTATACAATAATAATAGGCCTACATATTAAAATATGAACTTATATACAGTAAAGTAGACTAGTACTTACCAACATAATTACTGCCCAGAGACTGATCACAATGCCACAAGTAGCTATTTTCGGTCCACAAACCAACACCATGGCTGTAAAACACCGTGACGACGATGTAAACAAAAACTATAAGTTTGTCCGTAGTTTTCCAGGTTGTTCAAGTGTTAAACAACGTATTAAATCAAGTATTCAATCGGTGAAACTCCTCGGAGTTTAGTTTTTCGGTCAAACTTTGTGTCACACTTGTAGAAAAGTCAGCTGACTCCTGCTCATTACTGCAACGGGGAAGTGCAGTTGCGAAGTTGCACCAGACTGTGTCGCTGTAACAAAGAGATCAGATCTATACAAGCTATCAACGTGTCACTCTGCGCATGTCTATGGCTCTGCGGCACGTTGATAGCTTGAAGATCTGATCTTTTTAGACGAGTGGCTACGGAACGTCAAAAGGGTCAGGTTGCAAACGTTCAAGAATGCCAACGTGTTGTGTTTGGTTGTTTGTTTATTTATTTTCTTTTTTTAAAGTTAAGCCAGCCTAAATTAAAGTAGCCTAATATTAATTATAGAAAATACGTCAGACAAGGTATCTAAAAACTCTTTATTTAGGGTAGTTCCATAAAAGTACTGATATGGATGGATAGCCAGGTAGTTGTGTACGCAGTGCAGTATGAATTGAGTCCACTGGGAGTCAGCATCTCACAGGAGAAAGCCTTGATTCCAGTCTATGTAGAAGTCCTCCTGATAAGCAGGGTTGTTGTAGGTATAAATAACAAAGACTAAAACTAAGTAGCCTACATTTCTTAGTTAGTTAGTTAGTTATTATTGTTAGTTAGTTAGTAACTAACTAACTAACTAACTATCATTGTAAAGTTATACAGTTTCAGTTATAGTACTTTTTCTCGTATTTATTTTTATTTGCTTTAACATCAATGTTTTGTCAATTTAGTTTTTTCTCATTTTGGTAGTGTATATTGTCATTGGTAAATTATACCCCGACTTGAAAATGCATTTTCAGTTTATTAAAGTTTCAATAAAGACTATATTTTTACCATAATCATCTATCTCACGTTTTAAAATGCAGAAGTAGCTCCAGCACACAACGAATGTCCTTTTCACATGGTTTATTATTAGCTCAGTAAGCAACAGGCGTTTTGACCTTCCACATCATGTTTTCGCGTCACTATGCCTTGTGATTAGTATTAAACAGTCATAACAGGTTGAAGATTACATCAAGTCTACTCTAGTAAAGAGCTCGCTGTCAGTCTGATATAAATGGTAGGCTATATTAAGTAATATGTAATGTTCATCAAATTAGAAATACAATGTTCTCCAGATATAAAGAAAACTGGTGTAGGGACCTATGGTATAAACCTAAGTTGTGAATGTACTGCCTTATAAAGAACATATACACCGTAGAACCTTATGTGAAGTATAATTTAAACAAAAGACAACGATCTCTCTGTGCACAAATACGGTCAGGAACATTAGCACTGGAGACTGGCAGGTTTAATGCCACTCCTTAAGAAGAGAGATAGGCTATTGCTTGTTCTGTGAACTTGGTGAAATTGAAATCGAAGTTCACTTTTTGTTTTACTGCTCTAAATATGATGACATACAGGATATTTTGGTTAATAAGATGTCTTCTATCTGTGGGGATTTCCTAGATTTAAATGACTACGTAAAAATGGAGATATGTTTTGCCAAAGGGACTTTTGTTGTGGCAGATTTTATTTGTCAAGCTTGGGAAAGAAGACAGAGTACTCTGTATAGATCTGAGTTGTTTACATTACATGAATTATGTAATGTAAACATGCTGTAAATGCAATTGTGAAATGGTGTCTTATAAACCCATGAGGGTTGGGCACATTGTGTGCAGGACACGGAAATAAATAAACAATCAATCAAAAAAATATTAAGTAGGCTAATAAGTACTGCTACAATAGTATGACTTTAAGAGGAAGGGAGATCGGCCTCAAGTACAATATGCCAAGAAAACAAAAGTATCAACAGTTAACACATTTTGTCCATCACTGACAACACAGATAGAGGTAAAGTGGGCCATTATTTTATTTGTTACCCAACCTTAGGAGGACTGACACTGCATATCTCCTGCATAGATGTATGCATATAGGCTACTGCACCTTTTGATGCATCACAAAGTCACATATAAATGCAACACATCATAATTGTATTTAACTATAGTGCAAGTGCAACTATAGTTTTTTTTTTGTCGGCAGTGTAGCCAAATGTAACCACCATGCAGGTGTGAAAAGGACTTAATTAAATTAAATTGCCTTTCTTTCACATCTTGGGAATTGAGAACACATTTAAGGCCCAAACCACACCGATGCAACTCATTGCAACTGCTTTTGGGGATAAGGATAATGGTTTCATGCAACTACTCGCAACGTTTGGTTTGCTAGTAGTTGCATCATGGCGAATCATGGTGCGGTTTGGGCCTAAGGAACAAGCAGCCCAGGAAAATCGGCCCAGGTTAAAACAAACAAACAAAACAAAAAAAACTAGTGTATGAATTTCACATGACTATATGGGCCATAAATAATACATCTTAGGAAGGGCCATAAAGACTGATTGGTCCCCAGGCTGGACTTTGGACACGCCTACAACTACTATGCAGAGTTATTTACCTACATGGCTGGTACTTTAAACTAGAGGACAATCTTTACAGTCAAAAAATGGTTACGAAAGAAATAAGGAAAGTCAGCCAAAGAACAAGATTTCTATTCAGGATCTTTTCGGTGGTCAGTTGGAACACTGAGGACACTATAGCTGAAGCATGGTGGTACTAAAGCACCACAAAGGCATTAAAAACAAGTCTTCAGAGACCCCTCAAAAACAAACTGGTCCGGTTACTACTTGGCCTCTCACCTACAACTAACCTATACCCCTGGGCCCTGCTCATTATATGCTACGGTGGGATGGCTCTGGGTAGAACTCACCTAATCTTTCCTGTGATAAAATGGCTACTAATGTAATCAAAAAAGTCAAACAATAGAACAAGATTCCTGTACAGGAACTCCTCTCTGGTCAGCAAAAATACTTTGAAGACCCTAACAGGAGGCATCATATACAAGGTTTCTTGGACTATGCATGCACCTCATGGTACCACAGAACCTTGGCCCTAAAAACAAGGCTCCAAACATCCCAAAACAAACTGGTCAAGATACTACTTGATCGAAAGAAAACACTGAGGAAGGCCCACTAGGCCGCAACGCGTTCGCTGTCTGTTGGTCAGAGGTAAATAACTCATGGTCATGTATTGAGTGCTGGCATTTTCTTCTTTCTATCATGCATCATCGAGCCTTGCACCTATAAGGAGATCTTCTCTAACTTGGAGTGTTGCGGGTTGTCTGCTTCGGCAGTCTTTTTCTTCTCAGGCTACTTGGCCTTACTCCCAGAGGCCAGAAGCCACCTCACCCCTGCTCATTTTGATGGGTTGGAAATTTGGAATGACAGAGTACAGAAACTTGCAATGAGCCTGGTCTACAAGATCACAAGATTCACTACACCCATGAAACAAACTTTTCAGTATTACCCGTATTGCTTTCAAGATGATCGGACTTCCCACACTAACACTAACACACTCTGATATTCATGAACGATAAGGCGATCACACGGCTAGCACTCTCAATATCACGTGACACTCATGTCTGATCATCCCCTGTATCACTTCTTTAACCTCATCCCATCAGGACAAAGATACAGAACCTTACCATGGAAAAAGGTTCGTTTCAGTAGGAGCTTTGTCTCCTCAGCCATCGCGGTATTAAACAAACTGCCCCGCCGATATAGGATGGTGCTGTACACAGTGGGGAACTCATGTTTTTGTATTGTCTTGGTGTAATGTTTTTCTGTACTATGTGTTGTTTTTGTTGTTGGTGTTGAACAGACCTGTGAAGATGAATATCCTTCGGGACAATATAGATTATTATTAGGCCTACCTGTCAAAATACTTCCTTAATGTGAACAAAGTCTATGATCACAACACCAGAGGGAGTTCCACAAACCAAACAAGGGGTTAAATTAATTTTCGCTCCTAACAACAGCCGTTAAACAAGAATGACTCAGTCATAACTGCCAGGTACAACAAGCTCGCTCTGTCTGTTCCTCTTGCAGACTTGCGACAGCGTTCCACTTCTCACTTGCGTTCCACTTCTCACTTGCGTTCTCATACAAACCCAACACAACAGCAGCCAATACGGCCAACCCTGACTGTACTGTACTGTACTGTACTGTACTGTCCCTCCTCCCTGGCCTGTGTGTGTGTGTGACGCTGCTCAACAGTGCCATCGGCAAGGTGTTTTAGCTGTTCGTGCTCGGACACAGGGACACCTATAGGGACACACATAGCTGTGTATATTGGCTAGCACCACTAAAAAAGTGTCCACTAGGGTCCTCTTAGCCAATTTTGTATTGGCCTGTACTTTCCTTGAACTGGGCCTACAGTTCTACAAACTGTTAATACATTTTTCAATCAATCAATCAATGATCAATCAATCAAACCCCTGCTCATATGCTATAAGGTGGGATGGCTCTGGGTAGAACTCACGTATAACCCCTGCTCATATGCTCTAAGGTGGGGATGGTGGGAGAGGACAGAGCATAGCAACTTGCAATGGAAGAGAAGATATAGTGGAGTGGAAGTATAAAGTATCAGACAATGGAAACACTCAAGTAAAGACAAGTAGGCCAGGCCTACCTCAACTTGTTAACTCAGTACTTGAGTAGGCCTATACTTGGTTACTTTCCATGACTGATTATTACTGTCATACTTTCCATCATAAGTTCATCATAACTGCAAAAACCATCATGCAGTGCAGACACACCCTACACTTAAATATGACACACACACACACACACACACACACACACACACACACACACACACTGACCTAGCCGCCCCCAATACGTTCCCTGATTGATCAGTCCCTCCCTACGCTCATTTTAGCTCTACAGAATGAGCATAGGGACTGATAAAACGTATCGATTCGGTGCTAGTAGTATTGATCCAGTGAAACAGGACACCTCCTTCTTTCACTCAAGTTCTTTTACCTACTTAATTCCCTCCTCTGCCCCCCTCGTCTCCTCCCCTTGCCCCCTCGTCTCACTCTCAGTGAGTGTTACATTCCTCAAGAGCTTGGCTCTTTTGTTCCCAGTCTCTTCTCTAGTCTAGAACGAATGGATTTTAATACATTTCTGACCTCAACAACAAACCCACCACGACATCACACCGACACCAGGCTACGTTATCAGCGGCTTTAGATGATCGGCGCGGTTAAACATTTAAACTGTGTTTTGTTTGAGAAGTTTACAAAAAAGTTTAGTGTGAAAAAGCAGCGGGGTGTGTGCATATAGGCTAGATACCGAGCAGGACAAAACACTACAAGAAGAGGAGGAAGGAGAAATATTCTAAGGAGTCAAGGGCGAATATAAGGACACAATAAGAGTGAAAGTAATGTGGAGAAATACTCCCCGTCGCTGAGATTTATACACTGGGAGATCTGGTAAGTTAATTAGTAATTACTAAGAATAACAGTTTAATACTTGTCTATAAGTTGCGTCATGATCGCCTTGCAGGCTGCGTTCAAGGAATCGATGTAGGCTAACTTATTTTCAAAGGCAAAGCCGTTATATAAACCAAGTCTGCAAGGAAATTATGTGACTTTTGTTTCAAACTGTACCCGGCCTGTATACATTTGTTTATTTAGTGAAATCACGGGCCACTTCATGGTGTCTACGTTGCACGATGAATTTTGCCTCGAAGCGTCCTTGTAAGTAAGGCACGTTTAAACTTACAGACAGAGAACTGAGAGCAAGTTCGCCCCAATTTCGCCCCTTCTCTAAGTTTTACAATAATGATTATAATGTACAAATGTAATCCTAAATATTGACGGTCCACTACTAAGCTATATATAATGCAGTCGACTCAATAATGCCGTCTGTCTTCATGCTGTTATGTTAAGAAGTACTTCATGCATTTACAAACACAATTTCAAGGCATAACAGCGTCTGTATGGCAGCCATTGCAGGAACTTTCATCATCAAATCAAACTAGTAGAACTAATCAATTATTTCATTGTTTATCTGACTCTACGTGTACACTTAACAGCTGTGGAATAACGAGGCCTATAGTTTTTTACTTAAGTAAATAGCCGATTATTGACCTGACTAAAGGTACAAAAGTATTGCAATCAAAAAAAGGTAAATAGCCTACTCATCCTTGGCGTTTGTGTGTGTAATGCATTAGTGTGCATCACTTCAATATTGTAGTAAATGTTGTAATTACTAATGCATTAATGTGTTTGTCACTTTAATAATGTTAGTAATTACATCAGTCTATTCCAGTGGTTCTCAAAGTGGGGTTTTGATTGATTTGATTGATTGAATACTTTATTTTTGTTTGCAAATAGTACAGTGGTACTTAATCTAATTAGGCTACTTAATCTGCAAGAAGTATACAATCTACACAATTAGAGAATGTTATTTTGATCAACGTTATCGCCTGTTATCTCTATATGGTACCAACATCAATACAGCATGGAATTGTGGACACAATCTTATCCAACAATAACCAAATATTATAAGTCTTGGGTCTGAGAGGCTAAATCTCATCAAATTGTGGTCCAATAAATAATGGTTCTTGATATGAAAAAGGTTGAATACCATGCACTGGTATATTGAATAGATAGACCACAGGTCTACAAGTGGAATAGACTCTATTCCATGTAGCCTGCCCTACATAACAGCTATACTCAGGGATGCTGCGGACACATTTTTTAGTTTTTCGTTGTCCTCATTCAGGGCTCAGGATCAGCTTTGTATAGTCACTGTTTACAGCTGTTGATAAGTGGGTCAAATTCAGTTTGACCCAGACGGTCCAGACCCATCATTTATAGTATTAAGCTAAGATAAAACCTTCATTAATCCCACAACGCAACACCATCAGTAATTGACACATGGCACATGCAGTAAACATGTCAGATAGAGCCCATGCTGTACTGAACTGGTGTGTTCAGGGAAGAAGAACAGAGATAAGATATAATAAGAGCAAGGAAAACAAGGATAATCACATGTTCCTTATTAGTAAAACGAACAAGGACAGCCATGTCACAGTCTTGATATTGAGCTTATAGAAATCAAATGTGTGTCCAATGGTGTAATCTAATGCATGTTTCTCAAACAGTGGGTCAGGACTCAGGACCCATTTGTGGGTCGTGCATTTGTCATAAGTAAATACATATCCCTTTATTTATAGAATATTTTATAGTTTCCTATTTAGTTTTGAGTTATTATTTAAAATCTGTTCATCAATTTGAAACAAATTCAATGATTTAGAAAAAGAAAGAAAAAACATTAAATAAAACATCTAAGTAAGTAATTCCATAAATTAGAAAATAAATGTATCGCGACATGGTATAGGAGGTGTAGATCTGCTATTTTCATTAGTTTGGACGCATAACGGGGGGCCCTGCGCTTCTCTTTTCGCTCTCGAACCAGTGAACCACTGATCGAATGCATACCCATTATCCAAGTGGACGCCGGTCGATCCTTGAAATGAACAAAAAAGGTTGACAATAAATTAATAATCAATCTAATCTCCACCGTACTCCAGCTGTATCTCCTCTGAAGCGGACACAGGAGGAGGAGGATGGAGGTAGAGAAGGAGCGAGGGATGGAGGGAGAGAAGGAGCGAGGGAAGATGGAGGGAGAGAAGGAGCGAGAGAGGGAGCAGGGCGAGGAGAAGGAGAGCGACGAGGCGGAGGAGGAGTACGAGGAGGACCAGGAGGACGAGGAGGAGGAGGAGGAGGACCCCGAGGGCGCCGCTCAGCTGTGGCAGGAGGGCCAGCAGGACGCGGACGTGGACGAGCTGGGCCTACCCATAATGCACTGGGAGGCGCTCAGCCTGCGCATCGCCGAACTGGAGAAGCAGGAGGAGGAGAAGAAGAAGAACGCCAAGGTCAGTGCATGGGGTCACGCCACGGTGTCTGAAAGTATATTAACCCATTCTGACCTGAGATCAGATTCATACGAGGTTTCCACTGGACACACACTATGGTCTGATTAACCCATTCTGACCTGAGATCAGATTCTAAAAAATGTCAGTCGTTCTTCGATTTTTCAAAAATAGCAGACCTACAAGCTCGTAGCGCGCCACTCGGTGGCGCGCTATGAGCTTGTAGATCTGCTATTTTTCAATAGCTAAAGCATTAACATGATGCTAACACAAAAATGGGTTCCCGTTCAGAATGGGTTAAAGAATGTTGTCCCCCCCTCTCTCTCTCTCTTTCTGATGTGGTTTGAATAGGAGACGTGAGAGATTAACATGATCAAGGCCAGGGTAGTGTGTGCGTGACGTGTTTTTTGTGTGTTCAGTAACTTTCTCTAAATCTCATTACTTATAGCAATCAAATAAATTGAATCAATCTTTCAGTTTCCCAGTTCCAATTCTGCTACTTTATTTGCTTAATCATTTCTCTCTCCTGAATGGATGAAATTGGTATCCCTGTCCTGAAAATGTATTTTCTGTTGAGAAGCTTAATTAATTTGCACATGGATAAACTGCAGTGTGTTCATTCATTGTTCTGAGCTGTTTGACAGCGTGGGGACGACAGGGTGGCTGGGCCACATGTACGCACTACGCAGTGAGGTCACACACTGCTGACCTCTCAGTGTGTGGTGGGGTCAAACTGATCCAGTCCGGAGTCAAATATTTATAGGATCCTGTCAGAGAGTGTCCGGCCATGTCAATCTTCTCTGTGTGTGTGATTGGCTATCCTTGAGTCGGGATATGAGTACCGTATTGCGCCCCACCGAGATTGGCCTTTCCATTAAGGTTTTGAGCGTGGCACGGTTCGGTTCGGCGTGGCGTGGTGGAGAACCAGTTTCAACGTGGTGTCTTTTATTTTGGGTATGTTGTTATATGTGACAGACGCAAAGGGAGCACTGAGGGTATAAATAGAGACAAGAAGGTCAAACTAGACACAGGTGAACTCAATAAAATCAGGAACAGGCTGGGGTCGTGACCGGTAAACAGTGGTGGACAAAGTGTTCAACCCCAGACCTTAAGTCAAAGTATCCTGGTCAACAGGTCAAATTTGACGCAACAGGTGAAAGCGGCTCTGTCACATTTGTACTGGAGTTAAGGTGGTTGCACAATAGTGCGTTTTTTTCCCGCTGCGTTTTGCGGTTCTGAAAGTAGTAGGCATATATCAGTAGCTGTCAGCCTGCCACCAACACCCCATAACTGATAAATTAGACCCCTGTCCGTAAAAACTTTATACAGACGAAATATTCATGATTTACATAAAGTGAGTTTGATGTTTTACGTCCTCCGAAAGTCGCTCCAATATTCGGCCCGAAAAAACGCACCAGTGTGCAAAAACCTTAAAGTAGTGGAGTACTTGGTACTTTATTCCAGTACACCACAACACTGCTGTAGATGTGCTATTTATGGTATTTCTATGTTAACATTTGTTTAACAAATATACTATTTGTATAACCATGGTTCAACAGAGATAGGGATAGAGGAATGTTATGTCTCAGTCACAAGCTGTTCTCATAACAATGCATCTTACGGTATACAGTAGGCAGCAGGTCAATATCTGAGAGATTAGGAGACCAAGGATGACACACTGATGTCACTGTGTCATCTGATAAATTAGTTTACAGAGTCTAGTACAGTGAGTGATTCCTAAACGTTTTAGCTCAAGACCCAAAAGAGAAGTTAGACGTTTGCCCGGGGACCCAAACTATAGTGAAAATAGCAGCTCAACAACCTCAGAGACCAGAATCTGATCTCAGGTCAAAATGGGCTAGTTTAGCGCTCAGCACTCACACATGCAGCAGTTGATGGTAATGGTGATAGACGCATAGCTGCATGGCATGTACAGCCAGAGGTATGGACATTCATCTACCTACACGTGGCTGTAATCATCCTGTCACTGAAGTTAAACACAGCCTTTAATGACAACTGTGGGAGGTTTTTTAGAGCAGCTGGTGGATTGATCTACTAAGGGGGAGGGGGGGGGGGGGGCAACTTCTACTGAAGTTAGAGTGCAATGACACTTTGGTAGAGTTTCAGGTTTGTCATGATGTAAGTGGATGGGTGGGGGTTAATTAAAATGACAATGGGTGCCCCTTTTTGGTCGATTTGATTGCATTTCAATGCTGATGATTTGCATTAGTTTCTATACTATAGAAACTAATGCAAATAGAATCTATAGGCTTTGTGTTTGTGGCATACTGGTTTCTACAGGCTGGTCAATGCAGTTTATTTGGTGGTTTCAGAGAGTTGCAGGTCTGTTATGGTAGGGTTTATGTGGTCTCCTATGTCAGGTAATTTACGGTAGGGTTTGTATCTCCTCTATCAGGTCATTTACTGTAGGGGCTCCTAGACCTTTTCACCTTTTTGATGGTGAAAATCATGTGGGGGGGCCCCACATAATTTTGAGGGGGTTCCCAAGTGACAATTTAAGGACTTTTATTAAGACTTTTTAATACCTCAACAACAAGAAAGAAAGAAAGAGGCCATTACTGCATCAAAAGTAATCAACAAACTATTGTCAAACATTGGCCAAGTTGTCAAATAATATAAGAAAGAGGAAAAAATGATTAAATCAGACGATCTCTATTCTAAAAGCTCACAACGCCTCCCATCGCGAGGTGTTTTCACAATAGCGAGTCAAACTAAATTGAATACCTCAAGCCCTACATTCCACGTGCTTGTCACGGTGCGTGGTCCCCAGCTCAAATATTAATTGTGTGACATGTTTTGAGCTTGTAGATCAGCAAAAACAGCACAACAGACCACTGAGGTTTTTATTTTTTTTAATCTTTTTTGAAACAACACTAAAACCTATCTATCTATGTTGTGGTTGTTTGTCCGTATATACAGCAGCACAGCAACAGCAGTCTAGAGCGAGGCAGCTGTCTAGAGCGAGGCAGGACGCCGGTCAGTTGGATGGACGACAGAGACCGAGGACGGAGCCAGAGGGACGTCACGGCCACGTGCTGGGAGGACCCTGAAGACGACTGTAACAGCAGGGTCAGCGCGCTCACGTCACGGTCAGTGTGTAACAGCAGGGTCAGCGCGCTCACATCACGGTCAGTGTGTAACAGCAGGGTCATGGGTCAGGGTCATGGCGCTCACGTCACAGTCAGTAACAGCAGGGTCATGGCGCTCACTTCACGGTCAGTGTGTGTCAGTGTAGTGCTGGAAATTAAGTAACTAAGTGCATTTACTTAATTAACACCCCGAACGCCCACGGGATATTTGGAACCATTACATCAGGGCACCCAGAGATTTGCAGCTTCAGAGCCTATTTCAAGGTTGCTCCGCGCCATTTTGGAAGTAGCTAGATATAGCCAAAACACTCCTGAGGGGATCGACAACAACGTGAAGTATGATTACTTCTAACGCGACAAGTGACAGGACCGCGATGGGCCGTCAAAAACACAATTGAATACTTAAGTATAGAGACACCAGACAATTCTGTCACTCAATGTGATTCACACTCCCCCAAACCGGTTGCACACCGACCGGCATTCCGAATCCCGCTATTCCGACGCATCGCCATTCCGTCTCGCCGCATTACTGACCCGCCACAACCCTATAACCGCACGCGAAAGCCACAGGTGCGTCGGAATGCCACTCTAAACCTATGGGGAATTAAAGTATATACTGTACATCAGGGGTGCCCACTCTTCTTTGACTGTACAGCCACTTTCAAAATGACCAGCTGGACAAGATCTACCCACCGAAAAACAATATTATGCCATTGCTGAAAATTGTTTAAATATGTACCCGAGTGGGCTTTGGAATAGCGGAGCTGGCGTTGCATAATTATTAGACAAATGAACTTTGAATGGGAAATTGAGGGGGAGAAATGGAATAGGTAGGATTTTTTTGTATTTAATTTGTAATGCTATACTACAGACAGCAACACTCTAGCAAACTAAATACTTGCATTGTGGGTTTGAGCTGACAGGCCCTTTTGATGTCAATCAATCAAGTCACCTTAATTCAAGTGGCAGATGTCAACATATTTTTTTTTACATTTAAATTAAATATTCTTTAGAGGTCATGTGATCTACCTGCACAGCCTTTGTGATCTACTGGTAGATTGCGATCTACATTTTGGGCACACCTGCTGTACATCAAATACAAGATGGCTTGTTAGATTCCCTCGCCCCGGCCTTCCAGCTGTCAGATGATCACGATTACACGACCGTGCTCTCTGCCCCCTCACGGCCACCACGGTATTGACTTGTTCCGCGTAGTGGTGTGTGTGTGTAACTAACGTGCACGTGTTTGCTGTGTTCAGGCTGGGGACTCACATGAACCTGCAGCTGTGCTTCATCAACAACAGCGAGAGTGAGGAAGACGAGGAGGACGAAGACGACAACAAAAAGGTTACTCGCTCGGGCACGCACGCACACGCACGCACACGCACACACACACAGCTGTGCTTCATCAGTGAGAGTGAGGAGGACGAGGACGACAACAAAAAGGTTACTCGCTCGCGCATGCACGCACACGCACACATGCACACACACACACACACACACGTGGTAGAAGTACTTCTTCCAGCACTAATGATAGGTGTGCTGGTGATGTAATATGAACAGGGATCAGGTGAGTATGATTAACAGCATGAGGCCACTTGTTATCACTATAAAACATATTATATCATCCCTGTTGTCGGGCAGAATGCCCTGCTTCGTCGCACAAGATGAAGACGTGCGAGAGTGAGACAACAACTCTGGGTCCACAAAATAAACATTTTCATATCTGATCTGTGATCATAGAATTATCACACTAAATATTGCACATAAAGTAACTTTATTAGTTTGATTAGTAAAATCTAAACGGTGTTAGGACCCAAAATAAATCTAAATGCACTTAGCTTTCAAATATGCCTCCTGCACCTTTCAAAGAATATTTTAAGACCAACTCTCAAGTTCATGATTATAATCAATCTGACAATCTCCATCCACCTTCAGCCTTATACTCATAGCCATAGTCCGACATGCAAACGCATGTCGGACTAGCGCCTGCTCCCGGGCTAAGCGGTTATGGTTAGGTTAGGGTTTGAGGTGGGTTGTCGTTTGTCGGACCAATGACTAGTCTAACTAAAGAACTGCACATACAAGCATACACTTACGTACAGTCGTACACTCACGCACAGACTCGCGCACCCACACATTCAACTGCACACCTCAAAGTGTATTTGTTGTTTGTCATACATAATTACGTTTGATTACTTTGTCTAACTTACTATTTGTTTATTACTTTAGGTGGGAACCATATTATGTATAAGGCCTTTATGGGTTTCTTATGTGATCCACTGGTTACCACTGATTCTACTGGTAATGTGTGTAGTCTACCGACTTAAAAGGTTGGTTTTCCAGCCTACCACAGGGATCAATAACTGTTAATAATAATAATATTCTGTTGGTCGTTCATACGTGTACATACAATGTGTACAAAGCATGAAGTAGTACCACAGCCATGTTTAATTAGAATTAACAGTAAGGAGGCAACATGTCCAACCTGTTCCCCTGGAATGACTCCGTCTCTCCACACTGTTTCTCCACAGAAGGCAGTGAAGAGAGGCACGGTGCAGGTTCCCCATCCGCCACAGACCGCCCCCGCCGTAGCAGAGAGAACCAAACCGTCACGGAGCTTCAAGAACGCCCTGAGGTCCCTACGAGACAGACTGAGGACCGACCACAAGCAGCAGGTGAGACTGCTGCACATTAACGACAGACAGACAGACAGAGGACCGACCACAAGCAGCAGGTGAGACTGTTCTCACATTAACCACAAGCAGCAGGTGAGACTGCCAGGAATGGAAGAACTACAGACAGACAGACAGACAGACAGACAGGTTTGAAGGTGTAAAACTGGGTGAAATTTGGTCATCGTTTTTTTTTGTTGAGTGAACAGCAATGTCCGTGTTCACCCACCCACCTATGTGTTCGCCTATACGTTAACCCACCTATGTGACTATGAGCACCAGTATGGCTATTAGTACCAGTAGGGGCGCTGTTGTGCCAGAAACAGAGAGAGAGATGGTGCTGCACTGTTGCCTGCTAATGAGAGATAGAGAGAGAGAGCGAGAGAGAGGGGGTGATTTTTTTGTTGTTCTTAGAGAAAGAAAAAAGGAGAGTGTGGGGTAAGGGGAGTGTTATCTGTCCTGACAACAAAGGGAAAGCTAATAATGCTAGTGTGTGTGTATGTGTGTGTGTGCACGCGCGTGTGCGTGTGTGCATATGTACGTGCCTGATGTCCTAAAAGAATAATATCTGTTTTTGAGATTACTTTTACATTTGGTATTTGTAGGCCACTCAATTACCTTTTAGTCATCAAGTAAAGCTTTAAACGTAGGCCTTTTACTCGAGTAATTTCCATTTGCCGGCATTGCTACTTTTAATTAAGTAAAACATCCTAGTACTTCTTCCACCAGACTGGCACACACAGGGCGCGATGGATTTGTTTTGATGCGACGTTCATTGAATTGAATGCATAAAAACCACAGGTTGTTTCAGACATAATGCAGTTACAGTCGACCGGGACCAGGCTGGTGCCTCCGTCCGCCACACAGAGCAGTGAGTCATGGGTACTTCCTGTTTGGAGGACGGCAGGTTCACATACATTTCGTCTTGGTTAGAAAGAACCATGTTCTTGCTGTTCTGTTGGTCTAATCTGATCTGTCCCCCGTTGCTACTAATACCTCTCTCTGTTAAGCACTTCAGCCGGCCCCAGTGAACCCGTGACACCACTTAGGTGGTCACGATCATGACACTTTTACTTGACCATTAAACAGCTTTTCCGTCTACGCCAAATCTCTTCCTCGAAAATAGACAATCAGCTATTTTCACCAAATTGTTTATTCCATCCATTCTTCTTCAACCGCTTATCCGGAGTCGGGTCGCGGGGGGTGACAGTTCCAGCAGAGATTTCCAGCCTTCTTTCTCCCGAGGCGTTCCCAGGCCTGTGTGGAGAATGTAGTCCACCATCTGGTCCTTGGTCTGCCCGAACCACCTAAACTGGCTCCTTTCAAGCAAAGAAAGGAGCCAGACTGAACATCTCACCCTTATCTCTAAGGGAGATGACAGGCCACCCATCTGAGAATAGAGGGGTGCATAAAGTGAATGGCAAATGGCCGACCGTTGTTCCCGTATGTCGGAACTAATGCTCCGTCGGATGTACAATCTTTCACGCACTTTCCTACTAGGCTGAGGAATATATCCCACCTTCTTTTTATATCATTTTGGTGTTGGTGCTCTGATTAATTCCAATTTTGAGAGGCGCTAGCCCCTCCTATGTCCAGCTTTGAGGGTTTGTGTAAACACAACATTTGAATGCCATTGACACTGAACGGACAGCTTTGAACATTTGTGTAAACACACACATTAAATGCCCTTGACAATGAATGGACAACTTTGAGTGTTTGTGCAACTTCTGTCTCCACGTTGAATGCCATTGACAATGAAGGGCCAGCGTGAACACAGACAATGAAGACGAAGGTGAGGACGCAAATTGTGATTGGCTGGAATGAGATGATGCATGATGATAAGAGGCAGCGCCCCTCACTTCACACGGGTGTGATTTTTGGATTCCGGACGCCACTGCAGCGGGATCTAATGAGACAACCAGCACTGGTTTGAGCTATATTATAATTATGGTCCTTGATGACATGATGATGACACGATGACTTGGGCACCTGGGGTGATGACACGATGACCTGGGATGACCTGGGGGCTTGCCTGGGTTGATCGACGGGGATTCCAGTTAGGTGACGTGACAGAGTGACGGGGATGGTTGTGAGTGACGTGACAAAAACGCTTCAGGTTTCACAGTTATCTGTGATCAGTCGCGATCAGATCATCGATCTCGTTGTCCTCGTCCATGTCTCCGCCCGCCGCCACGTCGTCGTCGAACGTGATCTCGTCGTCGTCTCCGGGGCCGAAGGTGGACGTGGACTCGTTGATGCGGGCGTGCTCGGGCAGCTCGCCGTACGTCTTCAGGCTCCGCGCCTCGTCCGCGTTGTACTTGAGGATGACGTCGGCCTTGTCGTCCTGGTAGTCGCGCAGGCCCACCAGGATGATGTCCGTGGCGTTGATCCACACCTTCTTGCGCAGCTTGCCCCGGATGTGGCAGCGCCGCTTCACCCCGTCGAAGCACGCCGCCTCCAGGTAGCCGTTGCCCAGCATCTTGACCACCTGGGCGTACTCCTGCTCGTCGCCCTTGAACACCAGCTCCCGCTTCTCGCACTCGTTCTCGTTCTTCCCGCGCCGGCGGTTCTTGCCTCCTTTACCTTTGTTCTTCGGCATGTTGTCGTCTTATACGTACGTCGTCTGTACACCTGGTGTCGTTTAAACTTCTGCCTCCGACTTCAATGATGAAAACTAATGAATGAACCTGCTGCCCTGACCTTTTTATAGGCCCAAGACAGCTGTGGTGTGACGTCACACACAAACAAACCTTTGCAATGACAAGTTGTCATTGACAACACTGATTATAGCCAATAGCCAGTGGGTGAAACTTTGAAAGTAAAGTACATTTAACTCAAGTACTCTACCTAGTGGTACAATTTTAAAGTGCTTTGGTATTGTACTTTTTTTACTCTCTACAGTGATTTGACATCATTAATTACTATATGGTTACATTATTATTCCAAAACATGCATTAACCAATTAATGTCCACTTGTGTCCACTCAGGTGCCACCGGTGGTGACCAGGAGGAGGACGTTGGAGCGCCAAGACTTGGTGGCATTCAGTATAAAGGAGTTAAATGCTCTGTGTGGCTCTCTCAGCCAGGCTATACAAGGTACGCGCACGCACGCACACACTCACGCAAGCACAAGCAATTAAGCGAACTACAAGGTTTCGAAAACCACAAGAGAAAGACATACTGTAGCTAGTAGCATTATGATGCTATGAATGAATAATCAACACACCTTTTGATGAATGCAAATGAGATAAGGGGGTGATAGAGTTTAATATTATTGTTTTCAATTCTACGTCAGTTGTGCGACGTCGGGTTATTTTTATTCCATTTTGTTCAGCACTTGGTATAGTAGGCACATGAGCCGTTTGACACAGAGCTAGCCAATGTTTCATCCACAAGCATAACTGTAGGACATTTGTCGTCCATGTTCCGCATGGAATTCGCTTTCTCTCTACGTACATGACGTAACATTTTAAAAAAAATCCTTCTTACCAAATGCCATTAAGGCACTAAATTATACCATGTCTCGCTAGATTTGTTGTTTTTCCAATGTATTTGCCACTGTTGTCCTGCACTTTTTTGCCATGAGAAAATAATTGTGTTAAGTGTTGTTGCTTGTTGTAACTGTTTTTTTTTTTACTGTTGAGACCGAAGACAAATGTCCACACGTGGACAATAAATGAAACTAACTAACTAACTAACTAACTAACTAACTAACTAACTAACTAACTAACGTACTGTGTGTGTGTGTGTGTGTGTGTGTGAAAATAAAGCCCTTTGAATTTAATTGAATTGTGCGTGTGCGTGCTGGTTACAGAGCTCAGCACAGACCTGGTGGGGCGTCTACAGACCCGGGATCAGTTGAGAACGGAACAGGACGCCATGCTGGTGGAGGTCCAGGACCTGACATCACTCTGACCGCCGTCCGTCGCCACGGAGACTAACCACAACAACAACCCCCCCGCCCACCGACTGGGACATGTGAAGTGACATCATCACTCTGACCCGATGATGATGTCACCGGCTCACCGCACCAATGAGAAAAGCAGCCACCGATGACGGCACGTCTTCAGAGAGCGATTTGAAGTGACATTGTCTCCGCAACGAGAAGGACACTTTTTTTGTAAGTCGCTCTGGAACTGTGATCAGTGGTGGAAAAAAGTACTGGAAATACTTTGTCACAAGTAAAAGTCCGGCGTTCTGAATTTACTTCAGTAAAAGTACAAAATAATTGGTATAAAAATGTACTTAAAAGTACCAAAAGCAGAAAGTACTCATTATGCAGAACGTCCCATTTCACAAGTTTTCACAAATTTCGAGGTCAGGCCTAAATGGGTTAAGTACAGTACTTAAGTAAATATACTTTCCACCACTGACTGTGATGAGTAAAAAAAGCGGTGATGTCACCGTAACAAGGCTCCCCTGCTGTGATGCGGCGCATTTGGCTCTGCGTCGCGCGAGTCAACGACACAATCACACACTCCGAAGACTTGGCAGTCCCGCCCGCCCTGGTGAAGAAGTCAGGATCGCTCGGTGACATCATGGAATCATGTGACAAAAAGCATTATAGACACTCCATCAACACATCACTCCTCCATTAGACAATGATCCTATTGCACATGTTTGATTTCAGTCATTGTCCTTTTTTTTGTTGCTGTCCGCCTTTTTCAAATTGCCTTTTTCTAAATGCATTATCAGCATCTGTTAAAAGGTAGTTCAAGCGATATTTTGTTAAAATATAAGTGTTGAATGTTTCTAAGTGTATTGTGATAGTAACCATTGCTATAGGTAAGAGTGTTTATTCAGTTTCTCCAGCTCTTTAGTGAATATAAAAATATGTTTCCGGGGTCGGGTTACCAGTCTAATCACATCAGGAGAGGAAACTCACACAGAATACAGGATAAACCAGTGAAACATTGGAAGAAGTGATGAGAAAAGGAAAATGGAACACTGATGAATGGGTTCTCTCTCTCCGCTGATTGGAAACTAATTGGTATCCCACCTGAAGATGTATTACTGTATCTGTTCATTTAAGAGCTGGAGAGAGACAGTGGAGACCCTGCTGTCACTGAGCAAACACGCTAGAGCAAAGAAAAAGATCACTTACGCTACCTTCATTTCGTCCAATCGAGTCACCTGGAAATATTTTTTTCTGAACTGTTTGTCCCGATCGGAGCCGATCACGTCATTTTCAAATGATCAGAATCGGATCGGGAGCCAAAAAACATGATCGGGACATCCCTAGTATCAATATTATATCCATATCATGGTATTAGACTGTAAATTGTCTGTGATTTGAGATATTGTACTATTATGATATGTGTTCTATAAAATATAAATATCGGATCGGGAAAAATTGGTATTGGCAGATGCTCAAAATCAAATGATCGGAATTGGATCGGGAGCACAAACACGTGATCGGGACATTCCTAACCACATGTACATACAGTATAGTGTAGTTTTGATGCAACATACCGGCCATTTTGTCGTTATCGTTTATTCACGTGATTGGGGTAAAACTGGCTTATCGTTATGTTGTCGCTGTAGGGCAGAAACCTTGCATCTTTACATTTCAACTATGTACATATCTTTTCGTTAATCCATGCCCTACTTCCTCATACAAGTGTCACGCAAAAAGTAGTGGAAATAGCAGATCTGCAAGCTCACAACAACATCGCATCACGACGGATTGTGAGCTTGTAGATGAGCTATTTTCACTACTTTTTAAATAATAAAAAAAGGAAGGGTTTTGGATATATACACAAGGTTTGCACCCGACAGCAGTGACATAAAGGGATTGTAACCGTGCTGCTAACAGCTGCCATTTGGACAATCTTAACTCTATAATGTAATGTTATTAGTGTCCATTTTGATTTCAAATGTAATGAAAGTATTTCCATGTGTTGTTTGTATACGTGCACACGTCTCTGTGTCATGTAGGTCAGGATGTAAGGTTGTAGCCCGACAGTTAGATTTTAGGCTTTTTAAAATATACGGTATATATGAGGGACGAGTGTGTCCTGTTCCGTACAGTCTCGGTACATGATGTGATGATATTAATTCCCTGAACATGATCAATTATGATAATGTGGTGCCATTGTGGTGGTGGTGTTAACAAGTGTTCCTGTGAGCTCTCTCCAGTTCAGCCTATAGGATACCAATCTTTTTTCAACCCCCACAAACAATCTTAAACTAAAGGCTGATATACAGTACATTGTTGAGCGGTGAATAGCCGAAGTGAAAAGCCCACAACAGGACACATTGTCTCGAGCTATTTTTACTACTTTTCACCATCTTGAAACTTGTTGGAAATATTCTTTATCTTTTACGAAACCTTGCTGATTTCCTTTATCATGTAGCAAAAACAGCTGATCAAGCTTACATATCAATTTTGTTTGTCGATATGAATATATAATATGCTTGCATCACAACCCGCTGTGAGCTTGTAGATCAGCAATCTTTGCTATTTATTTTGTATTGAAATGATTTGATTTGATTTTTATTTTTACAATTGCTAATATTTATTTTCTCCCCCCCCCCCCCCCCCACTATGAGAACAGTATGAAAGTGATTAGTCTCTTTATGGAATATAACTTTGAACTGTTTCTGTTCTGCCACATGTAAAAAACACAAACCTGGAGGACTTGTATCTGTTGTATTTTTTCTTTTTGTCAGAGAGATATCATTTAAACTCACTCTACTGGGTACAATTTACTACCGTATCTCAATATACTGGTATCTCAGTGGTTCCCAAAGTGGGCATATACAATGTACAAGCTCGTAGAACGGCTATTTTCAAAACACTTTTGAAAAATTGGGAAAACTCTGGAATGATTTTCTCTTATGGGTGTCCCTGACTCCCTGGCACACCATATGTTGTCTGTTTACATGGGGGGGTAGGCCTGTCACAATTATTACTTAATCATCTAATCGCAATTATTTGAGATAACCACTGTTATGCATAACTCAAGGGTAGACGGTAGACCTTGTCTAACGTAACACAACGTTCTTGTCAAACCGGTGTGAGGACCCAAACAAGAGTCAGGACTCAAACACGTGTTTATTTCCATCTCTCTGTTTGCAAAACAAAAAGTCATCCATGAACAAGTCAAAATATATACACAGGGGTCATCAATATGTGCCTGTGGCAACTGGCAAAGTGGTGTAGGCGCTATACAGTATATTGTTTTTGCACACCATTATAATGTTCTTATTTTGATCATAAGTACTCAATTACTGAATGACAATAATGTCCACTACAAGCCAGCATGGCAATAATGGCCTCTGGATTAAGTTGGATATACAGGTTGGGTTCACCTCCTTTCCAATCAATCAACGCTAGCCTTGACCTAGGCCCGCTATTCGGCGCTTGAGTGTTGATAAGTTGCTTACATACGTTGCATTTACACATTTGATCATTTGGATCACTCCCTAATATACGTATTGTCTTTTGATTGAATAGAGAGACTAGTTATTTCAATATGTTAATATTTTCTGTAATGTAAATCCAGGCAGTGCTCCATTAGTCCATGCATTGTAAAATGGTGACCCCGGCCCCGACTCCCCGGCCCTCGCGCTTTAGAAGGACAAGAAAAAACGTAATGATTCTCAAACTTCTTCATGTCAAGGAATCCCCCAAAATGAGGATGTATCTGGCTGCCGTTCCAGGGACCCTCAGAAGTAAAAGATTTTAGTTTAGCTCGTAGCATGGCATGCTTGTATATTTGCTATTTTTGAATAGCCAAAGTATAAAATACTTTTTCATAGCTCAAATCTCAAAATGACACAGATGCTTAAATGGGTTATAGACTATAGAGGGGGTGTGTGTATGATATTAAATGAATGTCAAATATCTAAATATTGAATCAAGCAACTTAACAACTGTCACAAAAAAGCCAGAATGTTACAATGGCCCTGCAGAAGTGTTGTAAAGTGAGATTCCCCAGGTAACAAAACATTTAATCACTAATATACTTATAGTCATGCAATGTTTTTCTATCTAGAGGTTTCTGGATAATAGCTCTCTCTCTCTCTAGGACTAGGTCGTCCTCAGACGAGCCCTCCATAGCAGACAGAATAAATAAATAAGGGCTTACCCTTATTTAAACTTAAGTTCAGGAGGTTAGAGAGAGTATTGGAGGATTGATGGGGGTGTTTCTAGTGAACACATGCAGGGTGGGAAGCCGTTTTCACATCACCATGAACTACATGCATGCACAGCGCTCAGAGATAATGGGCTTATGAGTTTCATGCAGTACTACTTGTCAACCAGTAGGTGTCTTACCAGACACCATGCAGAGTCAAACCAGGGTAGGGAGCATTGGCCTTAAAGCAGGCCTGTCAGTCGAACCCATTTTGGGGTGAGGGCCGCATTGGTCAAAAGGTCACTTGATGTGGGCCAGAACCAGTTGCGGACCCGCGCTCACACGTACTGTATATTGTGGCCCGGGTGTCGTGACATCACTATGACATCATCAGGGAAGATAGTAAATCAAGGATTATATCATAGTAAATAAAAAGTTATTTGTGCAGCCGCGGCACAAACTAGAGTTCTCAACAGGCCCAGCCCTACCATGGGCCCTCATCAAACCCTGTACTGTTCTGCTAAATGCCTAAATTGTAAATTGTAAATTGTACACTCAAGACACTGCCCCCGCTGCCACCCTTAGATCTCCATATATGGAGCTGACCTGTTCTGACATTCCATATGTTGATCTGACCTAATATCAAACCCTGTACACTCAAGACACGCTCCGTATATGGCCAGTACAGAATTAATTCCATAATGTTGATCCGACCCACCCATGCCAAAGCGCCAGCGCTCGCCCAGCAGTCTGCTGTCACCCAGGCGGATGTGGGCATGTGACCTCGCCCTCAGGGGGTCTTACTGGTAAGTATAGTAAGTTATTAATTATTACTGTTCATGAGCAACACTGGCTTCAAAATGTTGTGTAAATAGTCGATCTACACGCTCAGCCACGCAATGTGAGCTTATACATGGGCTAATTTAGAAATATCCTAAATATAAAACCGGGGCTTGATGGTTAATGATCAATAATTATAGTGGTTAATGATCAACAATTATCGTCCAATGAAACGATTATATAAAATTAAAATGTTGAATAGTAGGACATTACTTTTGACAGTATGTACATTGTTTTTATTGCTGCTTTTACTCAGCCGCTTAAACCCGAGCATATTGTGGAGAAAAGCTTTGCACATTAATTCATTGTAGGGCGAAAACAGAAAAGACTGGGACTGCATGGGTCAGTGGATCAGGGTGGGTTTGAAGTGCAGGAAACAGGAAGTGTTGTCCACTCCACGCATCAGCGGTATTGATTGAGCAACACATTGACGTCATACAGTCCACTATGAACGCACCGATGAATAAAACAACTACATACAGTCCACTATATGAACGCACCGATGAATAAAACAACTACATACAGTCCACTATGAACGCACCGACGAATAAAACAACTACATACAGTCCACTATATGAACTCACCGACGAATAAAACAACTACATACAGTCCACTATGAACGCACCGACGAATAAAACAACTACATACAGTCCACTATATGAACACACCGATGAATAAAACAACTACATACAGTCCACTATATGAACGCACCGATGAATAAAACAACTACATACAGTCCACTATATGAACACACCGATGAATAAAACAACTACATACAGTCCACTATATGAACGCACCGATGAATAAAACAACTACATACAGTCCACTATATGAACGCACTGATGAATAAAACAACTACATACAGTCCACTATGAACGCACCGATGAATAAAACAACTTCATACAGTCCACTATGAACGCACCGATGAATAAAACAACTTCATACAGTCCACTATGAACGCACCGATGAATAAAACAACTTCATACAGTCCACTATGAACGCACCGATGAATAAAACAACTTCATACAGTCCACTATGAACGCACCGATGAATAAAACAACTACATACAGTCCACTATATGAACGCACCGATGAATAAAACAACTACATACAGTCCACTATGAACGCACCGATGAATAAAACAACTACATACAGTCCACTATGAACGCACCGATGAATAAAACAACTTCATACAGTCCACTATGAACGCACCGATGAATAAAACAACTTCATACAGTCCACTATATGAACGCACCGATGAATAAAACAACTACATACAGTCCACTATATGAACGCACCGATGAATAAAACAACTTCATACAGTCCACTATATGAACACACCGATGAATAAAACAACTACATACAGTCCACTATGAACGCACCGATGAATAAAACAACTACATACAGTCCACTATATGAACGCACCGATGAATAAAACAACTACATACAGTCCACTATATGAACGCACCGATGAATAAAACAACTACATACAGTCCACTATATGAACGCACCGATGAATAAAACAACTACATACAGTCCACTATATGAACACACCGATGAATAAAACAACTACATACAGTCCACTATATGAACGCACCGATGAATAAAACAACTACATACAGTCCACTATATGAACGCACTGATGAATAAAACAACTACATACAGTCCACTATGAACGCACCGATGAATAAAACAACTTCATACAGTCCACTATGAACGCACCGATGAATAAAACAACTACATACAGTCCACTATATGAACGCACCGATGAATAAAACAACTACATACAGTCCACTATATGAACGCACCGATGAATAAAACAACTTCATACAGTCCACTATATGAACACACCGATGAATAAAACAACTACATACAGTCCACTATGAACGCACCGATGAATAAAACAACTACATACAGTCCACTATATGAACGCACCGATGAATAAAACAACTACATACAGTCCACTATATGAACGCACCGATGAATAAAACAACTACATACAGTCCACTATATGAACACACCGATGAATAAAACAACTACATACAGTCCACTATATGAACGCACCGATGAATAAAACAACTACATACAGTCCACTATATGAACGCACCGATGAATAAAACAACTACATACAGTCCACTATATGAACGCACCGATGAATAAAACAACTTCATACAGTCCACTATGAACGCACCGATGAATAAAACAACTACATACAGTCCACTATATGAACACACCGATGAATAAAACAACTACATACAGTCCACTATATGAACGCACCGATGAATAAAACAACTACATACAGTCCACTATGAACGCACCGATGAATAAAACAACTACATACAGTCCACTATATGAACGCACCGATGAATAAAACAACTACATACAGTCCACTATGAACGCACCGATGAATAAAACAACTACATACAGTCCACTATGAACGCACCGATGAATAAAACAACTTCATACAGTCCACTATATGAACGCACCGATGAATAAAACAACTACATACAGTCCACTATGAACGCACCGATGAATAAAACAACTTCATACAGTCCACTATATGAACACACCGATGAATAAAACAACTACATACAGTCCACTATATGAACGCACCGATGAATAAAACAACTACATACAGTCCACTATGAACGCACCGATGAATAAAACAACTACATACAGTCCACTATATGAACACACCGATGAATAAAACAACTTCATACAGTCCACTATATGAACACACCGATGAATAAAACAACTACATACAGTCCACTATATGAACGCACCGATGAATAAAACAACTTCATACAGTCCCCTATATGAACGCACCGATGAATAAAACAACTACATACAGTCCACTATATGAACGCACCGATGAATAAAACAACTTCATACAGTCCACTATATGAACACACCGATGAATAAAACAACTACATACAGTCCACTATGAACGCATGAACGATGAATACACAACTTGTCAACAATATACGTCTGTATGCTGCTATTATGTATCATGCATGCAGTGAACGTGCACACACGCGTGTGTGTGTGTGTGTGTGCATGCGTGTGCATATTCTGTTTTGCATGTGTATTCCCTGCATACTATACATGTGCACAGCTGTTGCTTTCCTGTGTGTGCATTCGTCTTCGTGGAAAATGAGGTACTGTATCAAATTTGATACAGTCGGTAAATAGTAAGTAGTAAAATAGAAGATCTACAGTACAAGAGATGCGACACATTGTGCGCTTGTAGATCGGCTATTTTCAAATCATGGCCGTAATATATAAGTTTGGAATAATAATCAAAGTACCTAAAGTAACTAAAGTTTTCAAATAAATGTAGCAGAGTAAAAGTACAATACTTGTCTCTGAGATGTAGCGGAGTAGAAGTAAAAGTATTGGAAATCGGAAATACTCATCTCAGAGGCAAATAACTCAAAATGGTACTTAAGTTACTTTACACCACTGTTTACACGTTATAGATGAGATAAACATGCATTCATCTTAGGACAAAAGGCTTGATTGCCACTGTGACTGTAGGATCCGAACCTGTGTGTGTGCGTGTGCGTGTGCGTGATCTTTCTATGTCTCTTCGGCGGGCTGTGGGCAATTCAGAAACCTGTCCACCAGTGACATAATCGACGGGAATCCAAGCTAGTAGAAACTGCAGGCTTTCTATTCCTGAAAAGTTGCAATGCGAAAATGGAAGCCATCACATCTTTACTTGTTTAAAAAACAAATCTGCCTAAAGATAATGTCACTGGTGGTCGGGTTTCTGAACTGCCCACAGTTGTGAGACACAGACTCTCAGAGTAGAAAAACATTATTGTTTTTTTAATCATGAACATTAGTGAGGACCAATTATATGAAGATCAGTTGAAAAGTGGCAAAGTGGTCCTTTAAGTAAATGTACTTAAAAAGTACTGTGCATCTTTTTGATGCCAGTACTTATACTGTTTAAATGTTGAATACAGGGCTTTTACTAGTAACAGAGTAAAGGCCTACTTATTATATTATCCTGTGGCCACTTTTAATGAAGTATAAAATGCAGAGTACTTCTTATTGCACTGGGAGTAGGGAGGTGACTCACACAGATGAGGGAGGTGACAGAGAGAAAGCAGATGACCCACATGGAGAGACGGGGGGGACGGGGGGTGTCATCACTATGGAAACCGCAGGCTTCGGTTGGATGGTTGAGAGGACGCGCGCGGCGGTCGCTTCCACACCGCTACAGACCTTCTGATCACACGGTACGCTCAAGGTCATCATCCGCGATCAATCCCCAACTCATCGGCACGCCGTTTCCCCAAGGTCGATTCCACCTGATCCACCTGATCAATTTGTTTTATACTATCAATTCTACTTCAAGCTGGAAAAAAAAGTTGTGACTTTTTTATTTCCCACTCGTCTTTTGACTTCTGCTCTCTTCTGGAAGGTAAGAACGGACCGTTTGAAAGCATTTATTAGTTTTATTTTATTAAAACGGTACGAAAAACACAGGAATTGTATGTTTTCCATGCCAATATAATACAGCTTCATCAGTCAAGTTAAGAAGAGTCTAGTGGATTTAGTTGTGGCTGTCGTCTCTTCTTAAAGATGTTTGTCTTTGTCTGAGTTGCGTTTGTTATTTAGAGGGAGAACAACAGGCACAGATGGAGAGACTAAGGCAGGGGTGCACACGCACGCACACGCACACACGCACACACACACACACACACACACACACACACACACACACACACACACACACACACACACACACACACACACACACACACACACACACACACACACACACAGGGCTGTTGACATGTTCAGGTACTGTCCAGTTTAGCAGCAGACTACAGTGATTGAGGTATTTATGAGTTGTATGTATTTATAGACTGTAGATAGGCCTACAGGTGCATTTGCTGCCTGGATACATGTTTGACAGCCTGGGGGGCCAGTGCGTGGCTGTTTAGATCAAAAGCGTTTATTTTTTAAATCAAACTTACCCTGTTGTTTTTGTTGTGGATTATGGTTCATAATGTGCTCCTTAACTTCCAGAGTGTACAAATGTAACCGAGCGGACCCCTTATACGTCGGTTACATTTGTACAGACCAATAAATTACAATTAGATAAGAGGAATTTATTGTGTCGGTCGATGTTTTTAGGATCGCATACTAATTTCGGTATGCATTGTAATCACTGTTACACCACAACATAAACAATACATGATGCTTGCAGTGCGATCACAAGGTAGTGTAAGTAGGCTATGTTTGTGTACATGTAAATACAGTCAGACACTATCCAACATGCAGGGCCTACTGTACACCGGCTGCAACACTGATGCACATGAACACAATAACATGATACGTATTATTCTGAAGTAGGGCCTTCTGCACACCGAGCACCTTTATTTTGGTATTATGGCAGAGGACATACATATAGTTACATACCCATGTCCCTGGAAAAGCCACCTGCTGTCACTGTGTCAACAAACCAACCAGCCAGAATTGTACTGTACATTTAGTCTATAGATATATTTAAAGTACCAAAACTTAAAAGGACTCAATCTGCAGAATGTCTCATTTCAAGTTTTCATACCTTTTGAAAATAGGCGATCTATACAAGGTCACAATGTGTCACATCGCAACACATTGTGAGCTTGTAGATCTGCTCTTTTCAAAATCCCCAAAATGTATACAGTCGGGCTGAAGTGGTTAATGTATGCTTTGTAGAAATAATCAAAATTTGATGTAAGTAAAAAGAAAATTGTACTTAAGTACAGTAACTAAGTAAATGTAGTATGTACTTTCCACTACTGAACGGTACTGGTGACCCAGTCAGACAGGGGAGCACTATTTACATCAGATACTGTACACCAGAGAAAGATACTTTACTTATATCAGAGAAATACATCAAATAGGATTCATCATCCATAATCACAGTATATATACTGTAAGGCCAGCTGTGCACTTCATGCTAATAAGAAATCTGACGGGTGCAACGGGTACTCTGACAGAGACAGGGCTGGACTGGGACAACAAAAAAAAACCACAACCAGCGAGCAGATAGCAGAAACTCTACCGGCCGCTCCGTCGCGGCACACACAAACAAACAAGCCCTAATAATACCACCACTTTTACAGAACAACATAGGCCTAAAATGATACAAACCAAGAGACAACTACACAACCCTTTGTAGAGGGTTTATTTGTCACTCACTGATACAGGTACAGTGAAATTATCATGATGGCACTGGCAGAATGGCAGCACGCCCGGGCCTTTCCTGGTGGCCTGCCGCCTAGTGGCCTTTTTTTTTTTTATCATGGCGGCCCCCTACGGTCACGGCCCACCGGGAATATGCCTGGTACGTCCTGTCACTGTGGCCAGTCCAGCCCTGGGTGAGACGTATAGGTGTGAGGGCCAGCCCGGACTCTAGTATGGTTGGAGGTAGCCTCCCCTATACTCATCTATAGAACCATTCAGACCCCTACTGGGGGAGTAGTACTGCCCCAAGTTCATTTACACAATACTTTTAACCCATTCTGAACGGGAACCCATATCGGTGTTAGCATCATGTTATGCTTTAGCTATTGAAAAATAGCAGACCTACAAGCTCATAGCACGCCACCGAGTGGCGCGCTACGAGCTTGTAGGTCTGCTATTTTTGAAAAATCGAAGAACGACTGACATTTTTTAAATCTGATCTCAGGTCAGAATGGGTTAATCAGACCAGTGTGTGTCCAGTGGAAACCTCGTATGAATCTGATCTCAGGTCAGAATGGGTTAAAGGGCTGTACTTTGGACTGCGGCCGGGGTCTATCCATCTAATCTATCCACGTTAAAAAATGTGCTCTCTGATGTTTCTCAATGAGGCGACTGACTGATGGTGCTTGGTTTGTTTGGTGAAGTGTGAAGAGTTCCCAGAATGCCAGTGGTGTGGGGGGGAGGTCGGAGGGCGTGGCCTAATAAGCGATGATGTATAGACACAGCTGCAGATGATGATGACGAGTCATCAGGGGAAGTGTGGTTACTTATTGCTGCGGTTAATGAAGTGAGAACGACCTGATTCAGCACTACACACACACACACACACACACACACACACACACACACACACGCGTTGTGCAAGGTGGTAGTTAATAATGGTCGGAGAGACAGGAAGGGTAGCCTACAGGCCCTTTTTTTTACCCCCCGAAAACTTTGATTGAACTCTACGAGTGTACAAAATGACCATGTTCAGGAAATGTGGGTAATGACTGAAAGAATACGATTGTGCACTATAGTACAAGCGGACAAAAATAAACAAACGTAGGCATAAACAACTCAACAACATATTTCAACACACATACTCAATGGGACATTCTAATAAACAGAAAGGAGTGAACTTTGGCACATAGCCATGGGGTTCCCACTTCCCACAGTACCCCTATCCTTGTGTAGGCCTGCCACAGGTGTGCAGAGTTAGTATCAGATAGGGCCACACCCACCACCAAGTGAGGTGATTAAGCTCCCACTTGGCGGATTTGAACGTTAACGTCACATCAACCGGTGGGTTTTAGGCATGCAACGGAGCCAGTAGGCTCTACTGGAGCAGAGACGTTGTCCGCCATTGGCGTTGGTCGGGTTGTCCGACTATTACTAACCCTAACCCTAGCCTCAGCGTAAGACGTAAGGGGTCAATAGGTCCTAAAACAGACAGACCTATAGGCACAGACAGACGGACACCATTTAAAGGAGGTGTGCATTGCAAAAAGAATATCTTGGTAAATCTGTCTCTGTCTCTCTCTCTCTCTCTCTCTCCAGATGAACACACTCTAACAGAGGCGTCTTATCATAAATCCACCAGTGAGGATATTCTAGGCCATTCAGAACCGTCCAACAGACCGACCAAGACAACCATGCCTGTGAGGACAACATGAAACGGGACGTAGTTCACCGAGACGCCGACGACACCGTCCGTGGAACCCCGAACCCCGACCTCTGATCATCCCTCGCCAACATGGCTCCCATCAGAGACGACGCACTGGGCGCTGCCTCTCCTTCAAACCAACTCCTTCAGAACGTCCTCCATGTTCTCCTCAACTCCTCCTCTCCCCCCTCCATTTCTCCTCCTCCTCCTCCTCCTCCCCCCTCCTCCTCCTCCGCCTCCTGTAGCATTGACGAGTCCTACAAGTACATCTTCCTCCCCATCTGCTACTCCTTCACCTTCGTCTTCAGCATCAGCCTCAACTCCGTGGTGCTGTACCGCTCCTTCAGGCGCACAAAGCGCTGGAACGCCTCGCTCATATACATGGTGTGACAATTACTGTGGTATTACATTTAAGTTAAAAGTTAAAAGTATCAATACTTAACCTGGCGTCACCAGGCTTTCCACCTCGGAGGAAAGCCTGGTCTGTGTTTTACGAAACTGCCGTGTGAACCGGTCGGGAGCGGATGATATCGCTACGTCATGTTGTAGTATTGTTTTGTAGTCATCAGGCAGGAAGAATCATCCAGAACTTCCTATAGTAGTCCTTCCACACGCCAGAGTAGTTCCGGAGTATAGTTACAACGGATTGTGTGGCCCTGGTCTTACCCTAATGGGACTGATCGATGTGTATTCATCCTTAGGACCCCAAATCACACCTTGGAAAGCATGAGTGTCTATTTCAAACAAAGCGTTTTTTGGTCATATTTTGACAGCAGGAATTGCCTGTCATAATTTGACCCCCCAGTATAGGATGTATAGGATGTTGATATTCATTCATCAGCCAACACTCCCCACTCACAGGTAGAAAAAATGCAACCGTTCGCAAGCTGCTCCTTTACAGTATTATTATTTCCCTGCCAGGTGAACCTGGCGTCCACAGACTTCATGTACGGCCTGTCGCTGCCCTTCCTGGTGGCCAGCTACGTCATGCACGACCGCTGGGTGTTCGGAGACTTCATGTGCCGCCTGGTGCGCTTCCTGTTCTACTTCAACCTCTACTGCTCCATCTTCTTCCTCACCTGCATCTCCGTGCACCGCTACCTGGGCATCTGCCACCCCATGCGCACCATCACGCTGGAGAGCAAGCGGGCGGTCAAGTGGACGTGCGTGCTGGTGTGGGGCGTGGTGTTCGCCCTGACCTGCCCCATCTTCCGCTTCGCGCAGACCGGGCTTGTGACGCGGGACGGCGGCGGCGCTGGAGTCGGAAACAACGCCACCACCGGAGGATTGGGTGTTGTTGGGCAGATGTGGATGAACAGCAGCTATGTCACCAGCAGGTATTAAAGGCTATACACATGACTAAACCAGGGCTGATCAGGGCAGGTGCTCAAAGCCCACAAAATGCCATATCTGTACAGATGTATACATATCTTTGGTTTTTCTTTTAATCAGTTTCATTTCTATGTTTTTTCCATGCTTAACCCATTTAGGCCTGATTTTTTTTTAAAGATTAAATGTAATTTTTTTCTGAAAAACCTCATGTTTTATATCAGTGGTTCTCAATATTTCATGTCAAGGACCCCCAAAAATATATGAAATTGGTCGCTGACTCCCATCTGAAAAGGTGTTGTTTCAGGGACCACCTCCCAGAAGCAAAGATTTTAGTTAAAAACGTTCGCTCTGAAAGAGCTTTGCACCACACGTTCATGATTTTTCAAAAACAGCTAAAAAGTGATGGAGCTCAGCTTACACGTAAAATAATTTCACCCACTTCTCGACATCGGTAAAGCTGTGATGTGGCGATAATAAGGCTTGGTTCTGATCCAACAGTGTCAGCGGGCTGAGCCTCGAGCAGACGTGGACAAACGGCAGCAACAACGACGACACCTCTGAGCCGGAGTTCTACCAGAACTGTTGGGACGACGCCATCGACAAGGAGTTCTCCGACTACGTGCCGTACGGAATCATCCTCCACCTGCTGGGCTTCTTCGTGCCGTTCACCATCATCGCCTGGTGCTACTCCCACGTGGTGAAAACCATCTTCCGGACGCTGCGCTCCCAGCCGCCGCCGCGAGGCCGCCGGAACCAGGGAGAGAACGGAGGAGGAGGAGGCGGGAGGTCCGCGGGAAGAGGAGCGCCACGGGGAGGAGGAAAAGGTACGCTTAATAACGCACTGTGGTGGAAAGGATACATTCACTTAAGTACTGTAAAATGTTGAGGTATTTGTACTTTACTTGCAAGACGAGTAGCCTACTTCAAATCTTCGATACTTTTACTTCCGCTCCGCTACGTTTCAGATGCAACTATTGTACTTTTACTTACAATTATTTGACAACTTTAGTTACTTTGTAGATTTTGATTATTGTTACAAAACGTATAGTTTTGTACATTTCGGCCATTTAAAAATAGCCGATCTACAAGCTCACAATGCGTCGCTGCTATTTTCAAATGACTTTTTTGAAAACATGAAATGAGACATTCTGCATAACGAGTACTTTCTACTTTTGGTACTTTAAGTACATTTTGAAATCCGGAACTTGTAAACTACTTGTAAACGGTCAAACGGAGTACTTCTACATTACAGTATTTGATACTTTTATTCAAGTAAAACTAGTACTTTTTTTCCACCACTGTTAACACAGGCGGCGGAGGAGGGGGAGGAGGAGCCAGGGCACCCGGGGGCGGGGGGAGGAGTCCCGGGGGGACGGCGCCCATCTACCTGGGCGCCCGCTCGCCGTACGCCCACCGCCGCCGCAAGTCCATCCGCACCATCGTCACCATCACGCTGCTGTTCGCCCTCTGCTTCTTCCCCTTCCACGTCACGCGCACCATCTTCCTGGTGCTCAAGGTGACGCGCGGCGTGCCCTGCCACACCATGACCATGGTGTCCATGTGCTACAAGATCACCCGGCCGCTGGCGTCCTTCAACGCCTGGCTCAACGCCCTGCTCTACTTCCTCACCAAGGAGAAGGGCGGACCGCCCTGCTGCGACGGCCCAGAACCGCCGCACGGGGGCGGCGGCGGTACGCTGCTGTGGCCGCTGAGGACGAAGGGAAAGGCCGCGGACGAGGAGGAAGGAGGGATGGATGACGGCGTGAACGACAAGGAGGAGAAGGACGTGAATAGGACTCTGGTGTACATACACAGAGGAATGACTAAAGTACCGTATTCAGCGGAATAAACCAGTCAATGGCTGACTCGCGGACCGACATGTCCGCTGACAACAGCAGTGTATTATCTGCTGTAAAACTAAGTGCCCAGTTTGGGACATATGAATAAACTTGACCTTGACCTTGACTGAATGAACAAATGAATGAATGAGATCGGACAAGATGGTATCCACCCGTTTCCATCCAGTCAGTCCCATGCAGCCTCTGTGTGAAATGTGTGCATCACTTCCTCTTCCTCTTGGCTGCCTGTAGCCAAAGATTGTTAATTTAGGAAGATAGTCCCATCCTGATTGGAGCAACTAGAGGTGACATGCATGGTACACGAATCCTACAATGGTCTCCTTCTAAATCCACGGACTTCTTACAAGCGGCCACGTCTATGAAAACAATCCCAAAAGAAGCAACTATAGGCTGTGCTGTTTGAAAATAGCCGATCTACAAGCTCACAACGACACGTTGTGATGTTTTGTCCACAATTCCATGCTGTCTTCATGTGGAGTTGATCAAAACAACAATTCTTCTACATTCAATTGTTGAGAGTTCTTGGAAATCAAGTAATGCTCTATGTTTAACAATAATTCTACTCTTGAGTGCATTACATTCACACACACACACACACACACACACACACACACACACTGACACATTCATACACAGATGGCGGAGGAAACCATGAAAGGCACCAACCTGCACAATGGGAGAAATCATTTAGGGGTTCAGCGTCTTGCTCAAGGACACTTCGACACTAACTCTGGGGGTGCCCGGGATCGAACTGCGGACACCCTATACCAGGCCACTCTACCCCCTGAGCCACTGCCGTCCCTGTAAGTGAACAGGACTATGGTGTACTGTAACTGTACATACACTCAGGAATGACCAAAGTATGACACTATGGGCTGTATTTTGCATGTCTTAAGTACCAGGTCTTATTACCTAACTTGAGTAAACTAAAGACCTGGAGGCGTGATCAATGCTCTTTGGCCACTCAGAATAGCCAAATGGCATTGATCACGCCTCCAGGTCTTTAGTTTACTCAAGTTAGGTAATAAGACCTGGTACTTAAGACACGCAAAATACAGCCCTATGACTGAAAGACTGAATGAGCAAAATGAACGAGTGACGTCAGACTGCATGGAAGGAGTTTCCAGAAGAACGGAAGAACGCAGGTGAACGGAACACTTTTTCAAACTTATCTTCATATAATGGTCTCATTGTAAGATTGCACCAAGGCCATTTCTGAAGTCACTCTGGACAGTAATTACTGTAAGTACATTTTACTGTACTTAAAGGACCACTACACCACTTTTCAACCTATCTTCATTGGTCCTCACTATTTTTACTTTCTATACTTTTTTTCCACCACTGACGTTGGACTGTCATTCAGGACGGACAAACTGAAAAGTCACGATGGAAATGTGTTTTATTTGCCACAGTCTTTTATCAAAATATGTGTTTTATTTGCCCTGTCATGCCACAGTCTTTTATCAAAAAACAAACTAGTGTAAATTAAGGCAGACAGTGAGTGAACCTGAACCCAGATGCAGAACCCAGGCCAGACCAAGGAGACGCACATAAAGTAAACTAGAGACTTCATGGGTACAAAGTCATACCTTAGGTAGGTTATATTTCACCCAAAAGGAGTTCAAGCAGGGGTCCAGGAGGTTGCAAGGAACAGCGACATGTCCTCCTGGTAGACCTCTGCTTTCTTGTGTCCAGGTTGGAGCTGACTGTCCGGCTGACTGTGGAAGAGATCAGGTTTCTATGTCAGTCATTCTTCGAATTTTCAAAAATAGCAGACCTATACAAGCTCGTAGCGAGCCACTCGGTAGCGCGCTATGAGCTTGTAGATCTGCAATTTTCCAATAGCTAAAGAATAACATAATGCCAACACCAAAATGGGTTCCCCCGCCCAAATCTAAATGAACAGCTGAACTGACCTATTTGGTCCGACATACTATTGGTCCATTGGACAATGACAACCTACCTCAAACCTTAACCTAACCATTATACTGCCAGTACGGAGCAGCGCATGTTCGCCAACCATCCTTATAACGCATGCCAACCTTAATCCGGTCGTTTTCCGCATGTCGGTCCGGTATGTCGGATAAAGTTCTGCCCCCCGGCCCGCACTAGCCAGAAATATCACTGAGCCGAGCACTGCGTGCTGCGACAGCCAGATTTAAGTAGCCAGCAAGGTCACGGTAATGGGCTATAGCTGCACACAAAAACAACTCTTCCTACTTCCCTACTTTCTTCACAGGTGTTACTGATGATACTATAATTAAGGCTCCGTTTCGTTTAGTGTACAGTGGTTCTCCAACTTCTTTTAATTTTATTCAGAGTATATACATGGTACAGGGCCATTTGGAACCCACTCAAGGACATTTTGAGACCCACTGAGAGTGTTTCCAGTGAGCCAACGTACATGCACACAATAGCAGCACCCTGACTCTGTTTGACCAGAATGGACAGAGGAAAAGAGAAGGGAACCCGCACACTCATATGCTCCAAAAGGTTTATTTATTGACGACGTTTCGAAACGTCTCGTCTCTTTTCCTTTGTCACTTTTTTAACCGCCAGCACCTCCACAAAGTGATGTGCGTTATTTTACTATAGTTTCTGTACCAGAATGGACAGAGCCTTCATTAGTATCATCTGTAACACCTGTGAAGGAGGGAAGGGGCCCAAGTTCTTTCGCAGAAGGGTGAAATCAGCCGCCAACTGCTTCTGCCAGACATATGGGGAGGGGAGGGGTAGGGAAGCCTCGTCGAGGCTTATTTCCTATACCCCTCCCCTACTGGGCGGGGCTTCTGGTGTTTACATGAGTTGGGCATTGTCATGTTCTAATCTACACACAGCCTGAAAAGCCATTCTGACAGCCAGCTTGGAGAATGTTATTAGACTTCCCAATCCATACCTCCCAATTAAGTTTCAAATCTACTTTTGTGCCGATAAAGTAAAGTTTTAGATCGTGGCCGGTTAAGACTGAGGCGACAGACCCTGAGGTTAGGGTTTGGGGGTATAGGGTTAGTAACGCCTGACATACATATGTGGCCTGTTAAGACTCACCCGTGGCTGGGTTGGTCTGCTGGATGCAAAGGCCAAACCCCTGTTATGTCTGGCAGATATAGTTGGCGGGCTGATTTCACCCCGTGTGCAGTTATTTCCAAAATGGCGTGTGTGCAAAAAAGAGCCCATTGCAGGAGGGAAGACAGCCACGGGTGCTCGCCAGGACACACCGTCCCACAGGCAGAGTGCATAGACTGTAGACAAGAGTGGCCAGCCGCCATGACAGTAAGTCACAATGTGACACTTTCTGCACTTGCAGATCTGCTATTTTCACTATTCTAGTATCTAGTAAAGTATTTTTAAAAGCAAGCACTCCAGTACTTGTGGCGAATAGATAAGATGCGTAAATAATAAAATAAAGAATAATTGTTCTCAACGTTGGATGTGATTATGTTCTGATCAAATCAACAATTCTGCGGTTACTATATACTTTGGTCCGACATACCATTGGTCCTATCGACTACCTACCCCAAACCCTCACCCTAACCATAACCGCGAGCACGGGGCAGCACACCTAAACCTAACCCTAACCCCCAACCCTATACCGAGCACGGGGCAGCACACCTAAACCTAACCCTAGCCCCCAACCCTATACCGAGCACGGGGCAGCACACCTAAACCTAACCCTAACCCCCAACCCTATACCGAGCACGGGGCAGCACACCTAAACCTAACCCTAACCCCCAACCCTATCCCGAGCACGGGGCAGCACACCTAAACCTAAAACTAACCCCCAACCCTATCCCGAGTCGGACCAATGCTCCTTCGAACCAATGATATGTCGGACCAAAGTATGCTCCCCCAATTGTGCTCTGTGTGTGTGTGAGAGAGAGCACTGTGTGTGTGTGTGTGTACGCACACAAAATGATCATTTTAATGTATCATTTATAGGCTCTTTAAGTAATTAATTCGTTTTATAAAATTTGTATTTGATTTTGTGAACCTCCCCCATATATGTCTTTCTGTAGTTGATGGTACCATAAGAATCCACACCAGCAGAGGTCACTAGACAAACATAATTCATAATCAATAATATAATGTAAATAATATGCAAAAGAAATAAATATGAAAATAGACAAGCTCACAACACACCATGATGCAATCAATGTGTTGTTGTGAGCTTGTAAGTACTGTACATGTCCAGCAGTGGTTCTTAAACTTTTTTCAAGTTATGGACCCCCGAATTGATGTGAATTTGGCCACCGACCCCCATCTGAAAATAAATTGTGCCAGGGACCTCCAGAAGCAAAGATTTGAGTTAAAATCTAAATCAAATGTTCATGATTTTTCAGATCTACAAGCTCATAGTGCATCAGTGCCATGAGATTTTATATGTGCCATTTTGAATAGCCAAAGTATAAAATATGTTTATAAATATTGATTAAAATGATTGTGACGCTAAACTACTTTTGCTTGCCCCTAGAACCCCCCCACCCCAAAGACCTCACTCCAGACCCCACTTTGATGTACAGTATATTTCTGTAATCTCATTTCTCCTTGGCAGACAGGCGAAATAAACACTGGTATGAAAATGGTGTATTATGTTGTATCTCGACCGTACTGCAAATGAGGGTGACCTCAATGTCTTTTGAGAATAAATAAAGGTTTGAATGAATTACTTTTTGAATAATTAATTTCTGAAAGTCGTACTCTCACTATATTTGAACTGCAGTCTTGGTGTGTGCGACCCACTACCCTTTATTTTGATATGTTTTGAACGGGTGACACACCTATAGTCAGAGTGCGGTGGTCATATGAAGATTGATCTATTTTTAATAGGACATAAAAAGTTAAAATGACTGGTGCATTTTAACTTCTTTTTTCAGCTGCCTTTTTACCTGTCAGCATCTGCCTGATAATACGTTTCTGGACATGTTCTCAATAAACTGATCTAAGTGGAGAATTTCTATCTGTATGTGTCTCTCTTACAGTGTTATAGACTATAAAACTGTTATAGTCCATGGACGCAAATGCGGGGGTAACAATACTCCCAGAAATGTGTAGATAAGAAAAGTAAAAAACAAATACATGATTGTGCCTGCCATGTGACAGCTCATCCAGAAATTGACAAGCAACTCAGTTTACAATGCAGCCTCTTGTAAACAGTTTAAACTTTAAACCCTCCTTCAAACCCACGCACCCGTCTGCAATTTGCAACCGGACAAGCTAGAAAGCTTGACAAAAGAAATTACCCCCCTTATAGCCTACTCTTACTGCTCCTATGTAGCTTATAGGCCTATGTAGCTTACCAGTGGGTTTTTATTAAACCTTTTAGCATTATTGCATAACTGTACTTTCTGAAAACGGCTAATAAGGTATTCAATCAAATCAAACCTAACATAATTTATAACCCAGCTCAACAAACACACACACACACACACACACACACACACACGAGAATACAGGCTTTATAGTCTGAGGAGCTCTCATCACACAACCAGGCTCAGCTGGTCCTCACAGGTGATGGTGCCATCATTGTTTAATTTAACCCATTCTGACCTGAGATCAGATTCACACGAGGTTTCCACTGGGACACACACTGGTCTGATTGATTAACCCATTCTGACCCGAGATCAGATTCTAAAAATGTCAGTCGTTCTTCGATTTTTCAAAAATAGCAGACCTACAAGCTCGTATCGCGCCACTCGGTGGCGCGATATGAGCTTGTAGATCTGCTATTTTTCAATAGGTAAAGCATAACATGATGCTAACACCAAAATGGGTGCCCGGTCAGAATGGGTTAAAAGGGACATTTCACCGCTGGAAGAAACGGCAGTCACTCAAAAAGACCGTGGACGTGGTCATCATTTCAATAAAAGGAGAGATCACACCAATATGGAATAAGCTAATGTTTATTGGAAGGATTATTTTGGCAGCAATTTAGCAAGCAAGATGGCTCCCCCATTGGAGCATTGGAGTCTAGACGCTGTGGTGGTGTGCTGAGCAGATGAACCTCCTTTCCTTCTGGACACTAGACGACAAGGTGGAGTTGGGGATGGAGTTGGGTTGCTTGTTGCAAACTGAAAAGAGAATGGCAAGTGTCAGAGGCAGTGATATTTAAAGGCGGAGTCAAGATTTTGACAGTGTGAGAACAGAAATGACGAGCCATGATAGTGAAGACAGGCCGAATGAAAGCGTTGGTTTATAAGATCTTCCTCATTGAACCTTTGCTAAAAGCTACATATGGTCATACCTAACAATGGATGCCAAAACAATGGGAACATTTTCACTTGTGTATTTTTATATCAAAAGCACATACACATCCAATTTTAATTACTTCCTGTGAACTAAAATGTTATACTTGATGTCGTGTAGAGGTACACATGAAGCTTGATTAAATTCACCTGTTTGATTCCCATGCCCAGGGGTCCTTGGGGGGAGGTTCCAGCCAGGGGTCCCCAGCAAAAGTAGTTAATCCAGCATCACAATAATTTCTGTGTGGAGTTTCCATGTTCTCCCCGTGTCCCCTAGGGTAGGTACCCTCACAAAAAACATGCAGTAATCCTGGTCACTAAACTGCCCCCCCCCCCCTGGCCAGCCGGGGCGCCTGATGGAGGGGAAAGGAACTGGTTGGAATAACGTGTTCCTTCCACGCGCTACGTCCAACCAGGGAAACTCCCCCCCTGTCAGGTGTAAAGGAGCAACTTTGGACACTCAGGCATGAAGGAAGCATGAGTTCAAGTCCGTTGCTCTCCCCATGTCCCCCATATATGGGGACTAGGTTGGTGGAGGGTGTGTAGAGCCCAGGATCACATTGATTAGATGATCGACACAGGGGTGAAAAATGGGTTACAAAATCGTGGGATAAAGAAATATATAAAAAGAACAATCACAATCATTTTATCCACTATCCATTTAGGCTATATGTTGGCTATTAAAATAAATATCAGCCGTATACACAAGCTATAAAATAAAACCACATGGTCCATGAATGCCTGGACCACAAGGCCCTGATGTAGAGTGAGAGAGTCAGACATACTTTGTCCTTCCGTTAGTTTAGTTATAGTTGTGATGAGGAGCATGATTTCAGTGACCCGTGGAGAGACCTCTGGCATGTTGTTGTTGTGCTCAGAGTGTTTCATCTTCACGTGGTAAATGATTCATGTCAGTACATACATGGGGGTTGACTGCTACTCTCTAGAGAGTAGACAAATCACCAAAACCACTGGAGTAGCAAACTGACTTCCGCCCTGCACATGTGCAACACTTGATGAATAATAGAAACAAATAAAACATTACAAATATTATATAGGTTAGTGTGTTATCAGCATTCGATTTGCAGGGCATTTTCCATTCAGGACAGGAACCCCTCTTGGGGTTCTTGTTGCCATCTACAGTATAGCAAAAATCGGCCCCACACCTAATATAATATAAATGGGTTAAACGCTTAAGCCCCGTTTACTTCATCTTTTGACAAATACTGAAAACAGCAGATCTATAAGTGCTGCTTGTTATTTTGTGCACTTCTGGATCTTTATTTTGTCCATCAAATGAATGAATGAGAAATGCTGAGAAGTTGGGGTTAGCAAGGTAAGTTGTTATCTTGAACCTGTAGTGTAGTTAGACAGGCTACTTAAGTTTCCAACTGTGAAAAGTACTGTGGCCATTACGGGGATCGAACCCGCGACCTTCGCGTTATTAGCACGACGCTCTAACCAACTGAGCTAAACGGCCTGACTGTTGCATTTGTTACATAGTTGGCATCCAGTGAGTGGCTTCTACCTGGTTAACGGTGCCAGAGATTAGACAGAGACAGGCACACGCACACACTCTCCCTCTCTCTCCCCATGCCTTCGGCCTGGTGGAGACAATAATGCACAACCTTCACAATAAGATTCACAAACAAAACAATACTGACCACTTTGCCTGCTTGCACATGAATGGGGAGGGAGGGGTTCTTCAGTCTTTCTTGAAACCTTAGTTTTTATTTTTTCCCTCTATTTTACTTTACTGTAGGTATATCTTGTACTTGACTTTACTTTCTTCTGCTTTACACCTTATAGTTCACTTTACTTATTCTACTATATCTTACTTCTTCTGGTCTCTTCCTTCCAACTTCTTCTGCAAAGAGCTCTCTCATCAGTGATCTGCACAGTGCACTCTCCTTCAATGTAATGATAATTCTGTCCCTCTCTCACTCACAACAGGTGAAACCAACACACTTAATTACCAGATTCACAGATGCAACAAAGACACATGATTGGAAACCTATACAACACATAGAACACACGAGCGCCCCCAAAAGGCCGTAAGGTAATTTTATTTATAAAGCGCCTTTCAAAACAATCGTTACAAGGTGCTGTACAAAGTTAAACAAAACAAGAAAACACCGTCAACAGCAAAACAGCAATAACAATAAGAAACAAAGAAACAGAAAACAATACATGCAAGTATATACAGGCAGAACAAGACTCAAGCAAAAATAGAGATAATCGCTATATTAGACCAAAATATTTACGATACAAGTGTGTTTTTAGCAGTTTATGAAGGACACAGGCTAGCCTACAATCTTGCTGTGTAGTAATATGCAGCACTGTGTAGTGTAGTGTAGTAGATGCGTAAAGTAAACTAAAGGTAAGTTGTTGAACCTTTAGTGTAGTTTAGTTAGACAGGCTACTTAAGTTTCCAACTGTCAAAAGTAGAGTGGCCATTACGGGTATCGAACCCGCGACCTTCGCGTTATTAGCACGACGCTCTAACCAACTGAGCTAAACGGCCTGACTATTGCGTTTTTAGCCGCTTTTTAAAAGGACAAACACAGTAATATAACATGACATGGCACTGGCAGCAGTAACAAAGTAGGCTAGTCTTCAATCTTGCTGTGTAGTAATATGCAGCACTGTGTAGTGTAGTAGATGTGTAAAGTAAAATAAAGGTAAGTTGTTTAGTTAGACAGGCTACTTAAGTTTCCAACTGTCAAAAGTAGTGTGGCCATTACGGGTATCGAACCCGCGACCTTCGCGTTATTAGCACGACGCTCTAACCAACTGAGCTAAACGGCCTGACTATAGAACTACACGGTCTGACGATAAAGGTAGGTTGTTGAACCTGTAGTGTAGTTTAGTTAGACAGGTTACTTTTAAAATTTCCAACTGTCAAAAGTGCTGTGGCCATTACGGGGATCGAACCCGCGACCTTCGCGTTATTAGCACGACGCTCTAACCAACTGAGCTAAACGGCCTGACTGTTGCATTCATCACATATAGAGCTACAAGCCAGCCTGCCAGGCATACAGACAGCCCAACCTCCCTTATGGCCCTACCCCTCCATTTTGCCCAGGGCACAACTGTGTCTTCTTAAAGTAACAGTACGTCTACACGACTTACAGTCTATGCTACACGATTTATAAGAACAAAAAGGACGTCTAGTTTAGATCCGTTTTTATCAAAAGTGTCATGTGAAGGACGTAGGATTAGTCTGCAGACCCCCATCTGAAAACGAGGGAACCCTGTATTTTTTGTCATAACATAATACAAATAATAGACTATGTCATTGTATGACATGGCGTATGTTATTTAATTGATTGATTGAAGTATAAAGTATTTATTAACAGTTTGCAGAATTACAGAGTAGCCTACATTTCAAGCACAACTCAGTACAAAAACTGTTAACTGTGAGTGGACGACACCATAAAGCACTTCATGTTTACAAACACCATTTTCAATTCATCACAACATTTATAGACGTCACGTACAAATATACACTTCTACTTATACTCACTCGTCACTTATACTCTTTTTCTGACAAGATGACACTGAGTGTGTGTGTGTGTGTGTGTGTGTGTGTGTGTTTGTGTGCGTGCGTGTTATTTTATCATGATCATCATAATTATTACAACATATTACACTCTCATCTCGCTCCTGTAGAGGGCGACAGATCCCCGCTGGCAGTGCACTGTGTGTGTGTGCGGTTCAATTCAAACTCCAACCGCCGTTTTGCTGTCCCGTGCTGCAGCGCGGCCTCTGTGACGGTTACGTTACGACACAAGTGAAATTAAAAAACTAATAAATTTATTAAAATTAACGCGAGCGATATTATGACAAAATTACAGCGGGGATCAATCGGGCTCACCGAGGCGCACATTTTCCAACTGACGAAAAAAATATTCTGCGCACGTTTGTTGTTTTTGCGCGTGTGTGCGTGTGGGTGTGTGTGTACGTGTGTGCGCGCGTGTGTGTGGAGCCGCCTCGATCGAGCCGTTGGCGCCACTTTCAAATCCTCCACTGCAAGAGAAGAGAGAAAAACTATTTTTCACTCCATTTCTATTCAGCTTTTTATAACCTTATTAATGACATTAAACCAGGAATATTTATACCCTATTCCATGTTTCGCGCGGGGATTTTTTTTAATCAGCTGAAAGGTAAGGGTGTCTTTTTTAAATCCATTATTATTCACGTTTTATGCTTCGTGTAACATGTTTTATCACCTAGTTTTTCGTCTTTTTGGTCTTAATTTCAGAGCAGCCTTCGACGGGGTTTGATGCATTAACCCTGCTGCGAAGCAAATAATACGTATTTGTGTAGTAAATGTACAGTTCACAGCCGTGTACGACAGTACGAGTCTTATGACTCGACGAAAAACAAAAGAATGTGTCTTTTACGCTTGTGCTGCTTTTCAGCGTTTCATTCAGCATGCTCACTTTCCAGCCTAATGCATCGTCAAAACGACGTTATAAAAAACCGTTAGAGAACGTATAGTTGTAACGGTAGTTTTGTAGAACGGGGTTTTTTTTATTAATTTTCGCCATTAAAAAAAGCAGAATTTCCACGGAGCTTTGCGTTCTGAATCCGCGGACACTCCGCCGTCCTACAACCCCGTGCACGAAGCTCTGTCCCGGGGGTTAGACCCTCCCCACCAAGCCCCCCTCCATAGCCAACACACTAGGCACATCCTCGGTGTTTGTTTAACTCCAAGAGGGTGCAAAATGGACCCGCGAGGGTCCATTTGGTTCCCTTTTGTACCCCCTCAGAGTTATACATGGTTAATCCCCACGGAGGATTTTTACTGTGTAATACCCCACCCACCCACAACCAAACTCATAGAAAAAATATCGTATACTCATAGTATCTACATTTAAGCGATTTTAAACCGAGTTGTGCACAAATTGAACATACAGACGAAATTGTGCCGGTCGAGTTGGAACCAAGGGTAGACGTTTTGGGGCTTTTAGCGGTTGTCTCGGCGAGCTGACGAAAATATAAATAAATTAATGCAAAAACACGGAGTCAGCAGATTGTGTCGAGCCACACCGTAAAACCCCGAGGGTTGATTTAACCCCGAGGGCGTAGCCTACAAACGGAGCCCGTTGGGCGTTGGGACCCCGTTGTGTTAAATTAACACCGACGATTTTCCTGCCGTCTTTGCTTCACGAATAGAAGTTATAAACGCTTTAAAAACAATGAAATGCATCGAATATATTACAGTAGTTACTATGTCATTTAAACTTACAATGTTGCAGTTAAAGTTATAACTTGTTACAGTTACAATTACAGCAGTTATAAGTTTAAAATAAACACAGTTGCACACAGTTACAATGCACAGCTAAAGTCACAATGTTACAGTACAATTACATTTCCTTATACACTTAAAGTTATAATCAGGTACAGACAGTTAAAGTTATAATTAAATTAACCACTTTTTGTGGAGAGGGGAGGGGGGGGGGGGCATTAGCCAAAGAAATAGATCTACAAGCTCACAAAGAGATTTGGTGTAGGATGAAAATCAAGGGCAGGCCCGTGTCACTATATATAAGTATAAAGGGTTTAACTGGTTAAAGTTACACTAGATACAATTACAGTTATAGCTGTTATGTTACAATCTAATGTTACACGGAGTGCATCCTTCCACCTTTTCACTTGTGTACAACCAAGCCATTATTTTATTTTATTTTATTTAAAAAACAAACAAAACAAAGGTTGTATGTATACTGTATGGGGTAAACTATAGTTTGTTGCAGTTCATCTTTATTAGTAAAAGTTCTGTGTATAATTTAGTGTCTTTGTTTGAAATGGAGAGGCTTTCTGTTAAAATACGTGCAGATTCGGTGTGGCTTTCCCCTTCTGAAGTGTAAAATAGTGTAAAATCACAATACAGTATTGTTATGTAATGGTGGACTTTTTATTTCATACTGTGTCTGATGATCAAAAGTCTTCATCTTCACTGACACAAAATGGACCCAACTGTCTCTCTATACCGCCTTTTTAATAGAAGTGCCGCGTCATCATCTTTTGTCACTGTATAGATGTACTGTTTCTTTATCATGTCCCCTCTCACCCCCCCCCCCCCCTCCCCACTCACTCGCTCATTGCTCACACACTCACTTTCTTGCTCAGTCACTCAGTCACTCATTCACTCACTCATTGCAATGCATTGCTCACTCACTCACTTTCTTGCTCGCTCACTCTTACATTCTTCTTGCCACACTTTGTTTGCAATTAGAGGTAAATATGTGAACTATAACACACACACACACACACACACACACACACACACACACACACACACACACACACACACACACACACACACACACACACACACACAAGCAACGAACCTAGATTAACATCTAATCACAGTAATCAGGATCCTGTTTCTGCTTTTAAATACAAATGTTCGGATTACGATTCGAGTGTCATGTTTGTGACTGTACTGTAGCATATACTGTATAGTGCCCAGAGAGATATAGGTGAATAAATAATAGCTTGCCTTGCGATCTATAGCTCCTCTTATACATATTAGAAAGTTGACATTGTAATGTCAATTCAGATGAATATCGCAAAAAAAGCAGATCACAATTCAAACTAAACTACATTAGCATTGACTTTGTTCTAGATTCTATAATGTTCTTTTCTTACCACAGCCAATGTTTATATCACACCAAAAGTCATGAATATGGACCAGGCTGGTGTAATATGAGTTATTATTTACAGTCAATGATCATTTGTACCTGAGGGTAAAGTAATATCACTGCTATTTATCACAATCATGACTCTAATAGTGGAGTTGAGGGACCAAGTAAAACAAAAAATTCAATAAAGGCTGATTCAAACTAGTTCATCATCACAGACAGACAGTAAAATCCTCAGTGTTCATTTATAACATTTTAATTCTGAGAAGGTATACATGTGTAAAACACGTGCAGCCCAGTTAAATTAACAACATTTGACTGTGCACTCGCGTCTGGGGGTCCCCACTCAGTTCGTATCATGGCTGAAGGGTGAAGTATTTGAAGGCAGGTTAATATTTATTACATGAGTTTTGTGGTCGGTTGTGCTGGAGTGCGCGGCCCCACTTTCTTTAGCTGTATCTCGTTTAAATTCAGTGTGTGTGTGTGTGTGTGTGCGCAGACACAGAGAGGAAGCCCCCCTCTCTCTCTGCTAAATCAACGCTACAATCGTTTCACCTTCAGCGTACAAGGTGCAGTGTGAACTATGTATTATATCTCTGTCATATATAGTCTAGAATTGTGTGTGTGTGTGTGTGTGTGTGTGTGTGTGTCGCACTCAGTATTGTGTGTGGGTGAGTGTGTCTGGACTCAGTATTACTGTACTTGGGGGACCTGATGTCCCCTCAAGTATAGAGAAATAGACATTTTGAAACAAGAGAAATTGTTGTTTTTACGATTTAAAAATTATTATTGGAGTTAGATTTGACTAACTTTACTTTCAGATTGGGTTTAAGATTAGATCAGAGTCAGAGATTTAGAGGTTAGGTTTAGGGGTTAAGATTATATTAGACATTTAGAGGTTAGGGTTAGGGTTGGAGTTATGCCAGATTATTACTTGGTTGTACGCCGGTGTTGGGAAATTGGTTGATCTACAATTTCCCAACGCATCGCAGGGTGAGACATTGTGAGCTTTAGGTTGAATTTGGGTTAAAATGACAAAAAACTGCAGAAAAAGGCATTCATAAAATCATGATCCTAAACTTTTGGTGTTCTCACAAGTACGGTAATACAAACGTGTGTGTGTGTGTGTGTGTGTGTGTGTGAGAGAGAGAGGGGAGGGAGAAGTGGGGAAGGGTGGGGGTACTGCCTCCATGTCATTTAGTAAAACTGTGTAGTTTGATAGCAGCACTTTCGCCACGACGAGGGGACGGGCTCCCCTCCCTTCTCGGTGTGGGCTCCTCGCACAAAGAGCACACACTCCTCATCTCATGACCAAATTACATTATTGGCAAGTCCACAACAGACCAGACAAGCCTCCTTACAATGTACAAACCTTCCCCCCCCCCCTAAAGATTTCCCCCCTTCCTGTCCAGTTGCCCCGTTCCTGCATTTTGTTGTGTGTCTTTACTGTATGAAAACCAGGGCTGGCTGCTTTTTTTAACAAAACAAGTATTTTGCTTTCCTCATGTTGCCCTAGCTGTTTTTTTTGTGGTGAGAGCCTAACTCTGAAGAGAGCACAAACGGAATGAAAAGGGTCCATTTCGTTCCTCTTCTGAATGAAAGTGATACTAAGGATTTTTACTGTGCAGGCAGAAATGCCTGACAATGTCACTGGCTTTAAAAAAAGAAAGAAAAGAAAAGCATGCAACTTACTCAGGCAGACACACTTTCCTTATTTTATTCCCCTTGGTTTTTTTCCTTCTATTTCTCCCCCTCTCCCTCTTTCCCCCTCACTCCCTGACGCTTGTCTCTATTTCTCCCCCCCTCCTCTCTCTCTCTCTCTCTCTCTCTCTGTCTCTCCCCGCTCCCTGGCCGACCAGAGAGAAGTTTGGCAAGTGTACAAGCCAGCGCAGAGCGAGTGGAGGCAAACTGCACTAGTCGACTCGCAGCCCCCATTCATTGCCCTGGTCGCAAAATAATTTCTTGCCACCCAACGGTGGCACCGGGAGACCCCCAATTTCACACATGTCTTGCACCGGGCCCGGGGGACGCCCTGATTTTTTTCCAGATTTTTCGGTGGCCCAAAAAATGTTGATTTTTATTGTAGAAAGTGATGGCCGGGAAACAAGGCTATAGGGTTCTTATGCCTGCTCGGTCGGTCTCAGTCTCTCACTTAGCACTGAGGCAGCACGACACTGAGACTGAGACCTCAAGATATTACAGACAGACAGACAGACAGACAAGACAGACAGACAGAGACAAGGTAGATGAAAAGGGGACCAGCCAGCTACAGTCAGTGAAGTAGAGGGTGGGGGGGGGGGGACAGTAAGTTTTTCGGGGGCCAATTTTTTTCGGGACGCCCTCCCCAACTAGGAAAAGAAGCAACCGGCTCCATTCACATACCTTTTTTTTTTTCTTTTCTTCCCTCATCTGATATTAGCCTGAGTATATATTATATTCCCATTCATACATGTTTGTTGGTGTGTGTGTGTGTGTGTGCGCGTGCATGTGTTCGTCTTTGTGTGTGTGTGTGTGTGTGTGACATTTTCATTTGTACTGCCCTGTGTGGTGTGTGTATGTGTGTGTGATTGTGTGTGTGCGAGTGTGTGTGCATGCGTGTGTCCTGACCGTGTGGCGTAGCTTAAAGGATGTTGTGCTGTTTGTTCAGCTGCTGTAACGTTAGATTGTGTGTTATAGTGTTACTTCCAGTAGTAGCTTCGTTTTTCGGGGTTATGAGCAGCAGTTTTTTGTGAGTTTAGTGGCACTGGCCTCTTGCTGACACTGTCTCTACACTACACGAAAGACACACTGCTTTACACAGCTGGGGGGGGGGGGGGGGGGGGGGGCAGGGCTTTAGATAATTATAGTGTGGGGGGTGGTTAGTTGTGGTAGTAATTGGCTAAGAAACCCCTTTTTGCCCTCATTGATTTTGTTTTTATAATAACATTATCCAGCAGTCCTACGGTAAGTCAGTGTCTTTCCTCCCCCCCCTCTCCCCCTCCTCTCTCTCTCTCTCTCTCTCTCTCTCCCTTCTCTCTCTGCTTCAAAGCTGTTTAAAATGGCTTCAGTTACTGAGAGCTGCAGGCCTCAGTGGGGAGACAGACAGAGAGACTCCCTCCCTCTCGCGCTCTCTTTTTCTCTTTCCCTCAACCACACTATCACACTTACTGTATTCCTTCTCTCTCTCCCCCCACTGTCTCTCTCTCTCTCTCTGTAATTGTGTGCGTGTGTGTGTCTCTCTCTCCTTTTCAATGGGAGTGTGAACGTGTAGTTGCTTTTCTTCACTTGCTTTCTGCTGTAACAGTAGTTGATGTGAATGCTTGCTTCGTGATCTAATATTAAAGTATCATGTAATTGTACAGTGTTGCTCATACAGTATGTAGGCCTTTATATATATAGCCTGTCTGTCCCACTGCGAGCTGTCATTAGCAAGTCAAAGTGTGCGTTTTTGACCCGGAGCCTGCCCCCCCCCTCCCCCCACAGACTTTTCTTTTCTCACACCATATTTTTCATTTTATCATACTTTGAAATGTGTGAGCAAACATTTCCAAAATGGGAAAGAAAATGTAGTTAGATTATATTATTAGTAGTATTATTCCTATGAAATGTGTGCATTTGTGTGAAGCAAACTTTTCTTGGTGTGGTAATGTGCAGTGTAGCCTATATACACTAGTAGGGCGTGGTAGGTGCATTTCAACTCTGAGAAAATGGTTTCACTTCAACCCTCAGTTACAAATGGTGAGGATTGCTTTGTAAAAGACCTCTCTTTAATCAAACAAATATTTGTACCTTTACTTAACCTTCGTCCTTCGTAATAAGTATGTGTCCTGTGGTTAGCTTCACATGCAGTAACATAGAGTATTATGTAACCTTGAAGTTGTAACACTTATGTGTTAAAATGAACACTTAATGAACACACACACACACACACACACACACACACACAAATATAGACGATGATGAATGTAGTAATTTACATTATTATGAAATGATATCACATGGTTAAGGTTTTGTTGTTTTGCTTGCAGTATAATCGCCTCTAGGCCTTTCTGTCACTCAGGGATTACGATTGAAAAAGTACAGGGGCAAGTTATCCCATTGGGCCGTGGCCCAGGGGCCCTTGGCTCTCAGGGGCCCTTGGCTCTCAGGGGCCCTTCAGGGAAACTGGACCGCGTGGCACTGGGTTTGAGGCCCTGACAAGGGCTGTTGATTGTGTTAAATGTAGGTAAATAAGATGATAAAAAAATAAAACACAAAAAAATACCGGCCCTTGCGGGGGTTAATCCGTCCCTGCTTACAGTATATACGATGCAAATATTCAGTTGTGGTAAGTATCTAAGTACATTTACTCAAGTGCTGTACTTAAGTATCATTTTGTGGTACGTTACTTTACTTGCGTGTTTCCGTTTTCTGCTGCATTATTAGGTCGAGGCAGGTTGAGATTAAAAATATAATCTAATCAACAAATAAATTAGGAAAAATAAAAAAAGCTAATAAAATGGACCCTCTTGTAAGGGCCCTACGGGTGCTTTTTGTTACATTTGTACAGTCTGAGTTAAATTCAGTAGGTTATCTAACATTAGGGTTAGATTTGAGCTCTAGTTAATTTCCTGTAAAGGCTACATCTAACACACACACACACACACACACACACACACACACACACACACACACACGTACGCAGTGTCATCTTGTCATCTAGCAGTTGGTGTTCAAATAATTACTTAATGTTTCTATTTTCATTTATTTAAATTGGTCCTTTGTGTATATGCTTATCTTAATATCTATCTATGATGCCGTCGTACAAAGCCCTGATGTTTGAATGTCTCTTGAAATGCATCACCCTATTTCTTTTTATTTTCTTCTTTGAAAATTGTCTAATAATTTCGCTGCCGTTTGATTTGGTATATTTTATTTATTTTTATGAGATATAGAGTTCTTTGACTATACTATACAATTTACTCCACATGCTGAGCTCAGCATTTACACACAAAAACCCCACAGTATTTAATTAGTGTGTACAGTACCTGTACAGTACTACACACAGTTAACTCTGAGAGTGTAGCCTACAAATGGAACCAAATGTAACCGTATGGGTCCATGGAGTTGTACACACAGTTACAAAGGAGGTTTCTATTCTCAGCTGCTGGTAAAATGTAATCCCATTCATAATATTTAATCATTTGAATTATTTGATTTAATTGCACATCATTAAATTGTCAAAAAAAAAAATAACAGCATTTAAAAAAACAAATAATGATGGTAATGAAAGTTATGGTGATGATACCGATGATGAAATGTAACTCAATTCACATCAACTACAATACATCGGTGGAATTTAGCTGAATAATAATTTTCGTATAGATAGGGGGGTGGACTAAACCATAAAGCTGCTACAAAAAAAACAGCTAGTTTTGTGAAGACATGATGGTGTAAACTACTCTTTTATTTCAGTCTCAGAGTAACATTTACATTCAGAATTGTGCAGAGGTATCAGGTCTCTCCACCTCCATTTTGTCCACTCACAATTCTCCCATTTTGTTTGTTACGTTTCTCAACTTTCTATGGACATGCTGTGTTGCAATGTTGACACATGAAAATACACATGGAATTTTAATTATACTGTCTGGTTTTCTTAGCTCTCTGTCTCTCCTTCTCTTTATTAAAAAAAAAAACCTCTTTTCCGCCTTATTTATTTTATATTTTATTTTATACATCGTGGATCAGCGGGGTCCCCTAGGGCCAATATCATTTTCCCACTAGCAATATATTTTTACCGGGAAAATAACTGATATTCGGTAAGTCGGTATAAAGGTTTAAAATAAGCCAGTGAAATCCTTTTTCGTAATTGCTCACAATATGTTGCGTTGTGTGACGCAACATATTTGCGTCACAACGTTTTGAGCTTGTAGATTTGGTATTTAAGCCATATGTTCGCCTGAATGGGGGATGCGGGGAGGGGTGCTAGGGTTCAAGTGGTTAGTATGTAGTTTATTTGCTTTTTGTGCTATATTCATTGTTATAGAATTTTTGTGCTATAGTCTTTTTTCGGAGCTTACAACTTTCAGTAAACAGGTGTAAAAAAAAAAGAGTCAATTGCCCACTTATGAAACAAAGAAAAAAATATTCAACTGTACGGACTACAGCGTGAGTGGTGCTCGGGTGGTGGTGGTGCAGGGGTTAAATACAGGGGTTCGAATCCACTGTGGTGAGTTGGTGACGCATCCATCCGGCTTTGCAGAGCATCTAGGGCCATGTTCATGGGAGGCGAGCCGGGCGGGACTGTGAACATTGTCACTGCAGGCTGGGGGTGATGTTAACCCCAGGGACATTACACTAAACATCCTTTTTATCACACCATCACTAAACCTGGGTATGTTACCCAATATTCAATAAAAAATACTCATCAAAATATATTGAAGTAGGCCTACAGCAATACATAGGCACTCTTGAGGCACTCTAATTTAATATTTCATCATGACTTTTCACAAAAGGGGCCCTATCACAGAGGGGGAAAATCAGTGAAAAGCGTGAGTATTATTTAAAAAATATTAATTAAATTGCTGGGAACTACTTTGGTCCACCCATTCCTGGGATATGAGAATGGTCCAGTAAAAAGAAAAGCACATTGTGGGTGTATGGGATTTTTCTCCATCACTCCAAGTCTATCACTAAACACGGGTGAAATGAACCTGAACACCTGCCTGTAGAAAGAAACAGGGATGTGGGCAAACTGTACAGAGCAGTGTTCTTCACCGGAAATAGCCAATCTACAAGCCCTATGAGAATATAACGATCTAGCATATTTTCTATTTTTGCTGAATGTTCTTCCACCAGAATGGGGAGTGGACACTAAGTTCAATTAGTTACATTTGTATTGAACTGTGTATTCTTTACTCTCATCTGCACAGTTGAACTCCGGTGTCCAGCACGGCAAATGGAGAACGCTGTTCTTGCATCATCCCATCCACACCAACTTGTCCCCGGAGAGGACAAGACAAATTCAAGACTGAGGACAACTCAAGACTGTCCCTCCCGAGTCCCCACCATCCCAGGAGAGGACAACTCAAGACATGTCCCCATGCACTGTCCTAAGAGAGGACAGAACTCCAGACTGTGGTCCAGGCTTCGCTTTAGCAGCACATCATGTTTTGCAAACATGTTACTCCAAATCATCTTGTGCTGCTACCGTGAGCCCTTGGCGCTCCGCCCCAGTGTTGTTTTTGGCGGCACATTTTCATTTTAGTTTTAGTCATAGTCTCATTTAGTTGTAGTCACATTTTAGTCACCTGGAATGTTTTAGTGTTTAGTCTAGTTTTAGTCGACTAAATATCATAAGATTTTAGTCGACTAAATCAACCCACTAAAATGAATTTTATTGGGCCTTGTAATGACTGATTTTACACTTGCTGAAAAAATCGGATCTACAAGCTCACGTGTCGCGCTGCGACGCGTTGTGAGCTTGTAAATCTGCTATTTTCAGCATGCAACCAAGTGTAAAATTACTTATACTGGATCTCTTGTCCACTAGTGACTTCCTAACATTTTAGTCTAGTTTTCATTTGTTGATAAAATTGTCACTATATTTAGTCTCAGTTTAGTCATCCTAGCTTACTTTTAATTTAGTTTCCATTTAGTTTTCGTCAGTGAAAAAAGGTAGTCGATGAACATTTATTTTGCCATAGTTTTAGTCGACGAAAACAACACTGCTCTGCCCGCACCATAACCAGTACAGTGTACAGCATGGCCCATGTATTGGTGTGGTTTACAGCATGGTCCATGTATTGGTGTGGTTTACAGCATGGCCCATGTATTGGTGTGGTTTGCAGCATCATCAGCATGGCCCATGTATTGGTGTGGTTTACAGCATGGCCCATGTATTGGTGTGGTTTGCAGCATGGCCCATGTATTGGTGTGGTTGGTGTTTCTTTTATTTGACTTTGGTTTGGTTGGTTATCAAATGCGCTCAACGTTTAACCCTTTTCAACGTGGCATCCCTATTTTGAGCAAGTTATTATAAATTATACAAGGTTTGGCCTTATATTATTCAACATTAATGTGTCAATCATTTAATTAGTTACAAAAACATCATTTAAATATCACTGGGGTGCAGTGGCTAATTCAACTACCAGTATTTAACTTAATTCATTATAAATAAATAGAATCAATGTGAATAAAAAACTGGGTGGCAAAAATTGAAATTTCGATTAGACAATATATAAATCTATTTTCACAGTTTTTGTGCGACACTGTTGTACAATTAAGCAATATTTCACAAGAGGGTGTGCTTTATCGTGATTATTGGCACACCAGTGATGTGGTCAGGAACGAGGCTTTAGCCAAGTTCCAAGCGGCACTTTTGAGAAGGCTGATAACTCGGGTAATTTCCGGGAAAAAAAAACAAAGTAGAATCTCAAAAGTTCAGTGTGCCCTGAATTTGACTAAAGTCACAAAAATCGTCTAAAAAATGTCCAGCACAAAATCCAACACACAAAAATTACAACTGGGGCAAAACACAAGAGTTCACTCACACAAAAAACGAAGCACTGAACTGAGGGAAAAGCAGGGTTCAAATACACAAACAAAATCAGTGCAATTAACCCATTTAAACCATGTTTCTATGTCAGCGGTACTCAACCTTTTTCATGTCAAGGACGCCCATCTCAAAATATGTAGTTCCAGGGACCCCCCCAGAAGCCAATATTTTAGCTAAAAATGTTCGCTCTGAAATATATATTCAAAGATTTGTGCCACATTTTCACGACTTTAAAAAAATAGCAGACCTACAAGCTCGTAGCACGCCACTCGGTGGCGCGCTATGAGCTTGTAGATCTGCTATTTTTCAATAGCTAAATTATAACAATGTTTAAAACACCAAAAGGGGTTCCCGCCCAAAATGGGACACAGGTGAGGTGGGAAACAAGGAGGTGTCTGGTAAGCACGATGTCCATAAAATACAGCTAGCCACGAAACCCCAACCCATGATACCCATGGTGTCACTGTCAACGGGAAGACATGTTTCCCAATGTTTGAATACTTTAAATGACTGTGGGACTGTAACAGAGATTTTAAAACATTTTTACACACACGTGTGTGTGTGTGTGTGTGTGAGGCTCTAGCAGCACATCATTACTGGTAGTGTCTATGTGATACCAGTATGTGTTGTACTGCTGTAGTCAGACATACATTTTCATCATCATTATAATTATCATTTTGTATTATTATTATTTATGTTTTTGTTCCTTATCTATACCAGCTCTCTAAATAAAATAATTGTTTCCAAATTTCCATACTAGAATTCTACTGATTGTCTCCACCAGGCCGAAGGCATGGGGAGAGAGTATGTTTTGTGTGAGTCCGTCCGTCTGTTAACAGCTAATCTCCGGCACCGTTGATCCGGTCGGTGCCAATTTATGCACGCACACTCCCTGGATGCCAACGATGAACCTCTGCCCCAAAGTTTCCACAACGGCCTGTTATAGCGCCACCAGGAGGCCGAGTTTTGAAAAACACATTTCTTTATATTAATCCAAAAATCCTGCGAATCGTTACACACTCACACTATCTCTATAGTTATGTGTTCAAGTCGGTTCTGTCTTATATATATATTTCATATTCCATTGCTTTGAATAAAAAGCCTCGAATCATGAACGCAACGTGCAATTTACGCGAAATCTTTCACAGACTTTCCTACTAGGCTGAGGAATATACCCAACCTTTTCACATTGGCCTGTTATAGCGCCACCAGCAAAAAAAAACAAAAATGGCAAGTTACAAAACACATGTTTTATCAAACAACTTCCTCCTTACGCAAGACAGATGCGTCCTCCACGCAAAACAAAACAGGAAGTGAAGCAAGAAGCGTTTCACATACATATATGGTACAGATTTACATTTCCTCTTACAATGCAGAAAATACCTCATCTACGTGCTTTGCGCTTGTAGATCAGATATTTTCTGTGCCATATGAGAAAATATGAATTAGCAGTGGTGGAAAGTAACTAAGTACATTTATTTAACTACTGTAATTAAATACAATTTTAAAGTATTTGTACTTTACTTGAGTATTTCCAATTTCCAATACGTTTTCTTCTACTCCACTACATCTCAGAGGCAAATATTGTACTTTTACTCTACTACATTCATTACGTTCTAGTTACTAGATACTTTGTAGAATTTTATTACAAACAAAACATACATTAACCACTTCAGTCCTTTACATTCAGCCATCTGAAAATAGCCGATCTACAAGCTTGCGACGCATTGTGAGCTTGTAGATCTGCCATTTTCAAAAGATTGATATACACATTTGAAAACTTGAAATTAGACATTCTGCACACAATGAATACTTTGACCTTTTACTTTAAGTACATTTTGATACCAATAATTTTGGTACTTTTACTCAAGTACATTTTTAATTCTGGACTTGAACCTGAAACAGAGTATTTCTATATTGCAGCATTGGTACTTTTACTCAAAGTACAGAATGCAAGTATGTTTTCCACCACTGTAAATTAGCATACCCGGCCCGCTCATTTACATAAGACAAATGCATCATTTGGAACTGCATTCATGTTACATTTTACTCAAAGCTGCAATCTAGGACTAATTTTATGAATAAAATAAATCTAACTTGAATCACTGTGTATGACATTTAGACCCTGGCCTGGTGTCTGGTAGGACACCTACTGGTTGACAAGCAGTACTGCATGAAGCTCATACGACCAATATCTCCCCCGGACATAGCATTGCCTTTTGGATGAGCAGTACATTAGGTAGGTCATCCTTGGTTCGAATCCCGGGTGATTACAGTTGTTAATTACCCCCTAACCCATTTTGACCTGAGATCAGATTCTAAAAATGTCTGTTTGAAAATGATTTTTCAAAAATAGGAGACCTACAAGCTCGTACTTTTTCCATAATGCTAACACCAAAAGGGGTTACCGCCCAGAATGGGTTGAAACATTGCCCATTTTCTAACGCACATAAATATCCAAGACAGTATCTAGACAGTTGCAATTCCATAATCCATTACATTTCATATCTAAATGAATGGCGGGGAGTAGCCTTTAGGAGCATCTGGATACAACACACAGCATCTCTCAGAGAAGAGGATGGGATATAAATGTGTTGAATGTAACACCTAAAACCTACAATATATGAATAATCTGAAACAGTCACAAGGAAGTCATTCCCATATAGATATATGAATGCAGGTACATTAGTCTTCAGGGGATAGTTTCAGGCGTGTGCTCGGTGCAGATTCCAAAAGAACATAATAGAAAATGAATTAAATCCGCACTTCCAGTCGAGTAAGAGTCTTTATTAATAAAGATAGTGCTCCGCAGCAGCAGTCATACCAGACAGACAAACGCGTTTCGGCGCGCAGGCCTTCGTCAGTGTCAAAATTGTATTAATAAAGACTCTTACTCGACTGGAAGTGCGGATTTAATTCATTTTCTGCAGTTACATTAGCTCATTGACTTGCTGCTGTTCACTGGAGCAACGGGTCATCGTGGCCGCCATAACAGCTGGTCAAGCCATGATCCATGTACAATACATGGATCGGTGCCGTGTGATAGTTATGGTTATTCCGACGGCGTGTGTTGGTCCAACAAGTGATCCTCATGCTGGCTTGTGGTGGACATTTTGGTCAAAATTCCATTTTTGCCAGACTTACAAAATTAGTGGAATAATATTACCAGAGACACAAAGAGCTAGCCCTAAATGACCACAACAGGTCTGTGACTCTTGAGTGTTTGATTGGTTGGGTCACTTTCCTAGGTTTTGTTTTCAAAAGAATATTCCCAAAAAACCTTTTTTTCATGAATTATAAACAAAATCTATTGTGATTTCTTTCTTCAGTAATTTCATGAAGAAATAAAAACCCTAGAAATTCCATAAATTAGAAAACAAATGTTTCAGAAGTAGTGAAAATAACCCATCTACAAGCTCACGACACGTCGTGTGAGCCCTTTGATCTACTATTGTCACTAGTTTGGGTTGCGGGCAAATGTCTTAATTTCTCTCCTGGGTCTCTCCAGCATAAAGGTTTGGGGACCACTGCTGTGATAGCAGAATTATTTCTCAGCACAGCAGCCATGTGTTTGTAGAACAGGTTCTCAGGGATAGGACTACAGGTTCTCATGGATAGGACTACAGGTTCTCATGGATAGGACTACAGGTTCTCATGGATAGGACTAAAGGTTCTCAGGGATAGGACTACAGGTTCTCATGGATAGGACTACAGGTTCTCATGGATAGGACTACAGGTTCTCATTGATAGGACTACAGGTTCTCATGGATAGGACTACAGGTTCTCATGGATAGGACTACAGGTTCTCATGGATAGGACTACAGGTTCTCATGGATAGGACTAAAGGTTCTCAGGGATAGGACTACAGGTTCTCATGGATAGGACTACAGGTTCTCATGGATAGGACTAAAGGTTCTCAGGGATAGGACTACAGGTTCTCAGGGATAGGACTACAGGTTCTCAGGGATAGGACTACACCTTATTGTTGGCATGTGGGCTTCTACTCCGAGCTGGGGCGCTGCAGTGTTCGGCACAGCTCAGGTGACTCTGACATGGCTCATGGTTGGAGGAGGTGAGTTCTTGACCAATCGGGGTGGAGTATAAATCAAATGTGGGGGGGGGTTAACAAATCATGTTTACAGTTCAAAGGTCAGAGATGAGAGGTCAACGGGACAGCAGTGGGAGGTCACTGGAGTTCATGATGAGACCTGAATCCAAGTTCAGGCTGTCTGAAACACAAACGATTGATGTTGAATTAATAAAAGTAAGTACAGTAAAGGTCACTGCGCGCTGGACCTGTTTGAGGATTTTTTGCTGCGTTTTTCCATCGGTTTTACGAAAACCGCGCCTAGTGTGCAACCACCTTAATGGTTAATGTATTAATGAAAAAGACAAATGGTCACACGAAAATTGTTATCACAGCACAATAAAGTTATGTTCACAACAGCCATCTTTTCATCAACCGAAGAGGACTTCTAATAGAACGTACCAATATTGGAAATGACGGTTTAATCTAGCATTTGCAGGTGTGAACTGTGAAAATAAAGAAGATTGAGCAACAACTAGAGGTGCTCTGATCGATCAGCTACCGATCGGTGATCAATGTTCATTCCAAATGATTCCATCTGTGATCTGCAATTTACCCCATCTGGAGAAATCCTTTTATTCCATTTAAGTGGTATAAAAGTCAATCAGATAAATACTGTAGTATAATATCATTTTGCATCTTTGTGACAGGCCTAAACATGTTCCATGTCGTGGCTAAAATACTGTAATACAGACCGCTTTCAGCCAAGCTGTCAGACACAAGGAACGTTACAATGTCACCAAATGGACCCTTTCTGTAAATTCCACGAGAGTTACAAATGGAAGCCCTGTCTTTTCCATTTAGCGTGTCAAATATCACTGTGTGTACTGTGTACTGTACAACACTATTGTGGAAATCCCAGACTCTACAATAAGCCAAACAAGTTGTCCATTTGGTGAGCCGTTTGTAATGATGTTTATTTAATCAGATCGGATGCATTCATGTACAGTTAGGATTGGACAGCTGATTTTTTTTAAAGCAATACGTATCATAAGTGCATTTCTATTCTGGGAAAAATATGCAGTCACAGAAAATTGCTGTCTAGTGTGTTAGTGTGAAGTGAACACATAATTAGCTAGCATGATATGGATATTACAAATACACCTGTAAGGTCATGATATGGAAAACACTGCCACCTACAGGACATCTTTTTTTTTTTTTTTAATCATGCCATCGATTTCTTTCTTACTGGCTATGTGGTGAAATATCTATCCTTACAGACCCAGGATCCCCCGTGGGTCTGTAGATCTATCCTTACAGACCCAGGAGTCTTTATCCCCCTAATTGCTATGCGCTTGTAGATCTGCTATTTTTGAACAATCGTGAAAATGTGGCGCAAATCTTTGAGTATACATTTTTTCAGAGAGAACGTTTTTTAAGTCAAATCTGTGCTTCTGGGGGATCCCTGCTGGAACAACATATTTTCAGATTTTCAAATACATGTACATCTATTTCTGGGGTTCCTTGACATGAAATAGTTTGAGAACCACTCATATTAAAAACACGGGTTTTAATTGGAGTAGTCAGATGTGGGGTGTTTGATTTAACTGTATGTAATGTATGTGTTTTTCTTTTGTTATTTGTAATTTTTTGTTCTGTATTTATGAACATTGCCTGATGTTTCTTCAAAGATTGTGTTTGTGTTTATGCTGCCATGGGGATGTGGGGGGGGAAATATATGTAAATAATTATTTTGAAATTACTTTGTTGTAATGGAAAATCAATAAACATAATGTTTAAAAAAAAGAAAAAAGAACATGGCTTTTTCAGAAAACTGACAGGATTTGTAGAATCGTCCTCAGGTCTAATTAAAGCACCCAATGAGTAAATTATAATACTAATAATAATGTGTGTGTGTGGCTTTATGTTTACCTTGATCAAAGCTGTTCAGTTTGCTGGAGTTGTTAGATTCCCCCAGTCCTTCCATGTCCGCCGCGTCACTGTTGACGTCGGAGTCGTTCAGAGCACTCAGCGTCACATCTACAACACACAATGTAATCAGGTACATTTACTTTACTTCAGTGGTTCCTAAAGTCCGGGGACCCCCAGGGGTCCTTCAGGCAGTTCCAGGGGGGTCCCCAGCTAAATGATAGTTTGGAACCAAATCATGGACCCTTATGGGTCTGTAACTCTGAGTGTACAAATGGACCCTAAATTAACATTGATTTGTTTACACGACAACAACATAAAACTACTGTGGCCATTACGGGGATCGAACCCGCGACCTTCGCGTTATTAGCACGACGCTCTAACCAACTGAGCTAAACGGCCTGACTACTAGTGAGTACAAGTACTCAAATAATACAAATAATACAACTTTATTAGCCTACATAACTAAATAATCTCGAAGTGGCTGGGGTGATCAAGTCCCGACTTACGTCCCAGTAGCTACCCTCGATCAGTCCCATTATGACCAAGGCCACACAATCCGTTGCTCTGGAACTACTCTGCCATAAAGCACTTGTTTACAAGACAACAAGAGGGTCCACCCTTTCCAATTCATCATAAAACTACTGTGAAATAATGCAGCACTGTGTAGTGTAGTAGATGTGTAAAGTAAACTAAAGGTAAGTTGTTGAACCTGTAGTGTAGTTTAGTTAGACAGGCTAATTAAGTTTCCAACTGTCAAAAATACTGTGGCCATTACGGGGATCGAACCCGCGACCTTCGCGTTATTAGCACGACGCTCTAACCAACTGAGCTAAACGGCCTGACTACCAGTGAGTATAAGTACTCAAAATAATACAGCTTTAATAGCCTACAATCCCTACATTATAACTAAAAAGCATTGCATGGATGCACCTGGGACGTATCCTCAGTGATGTATCCCAAGCACTCAACTTCCGCCGCTCGCATGTCTTGTTTACAAAACAAGAGGGTCCACCGTTTCCAATTCATCATAAAAGTACTGTGGCCATTACGGGTATCGAACCCGCGACCTTCGCGTTATTAGCACGACGCTCTAACCAACTGAGCTAAACGGCCTGACTACCAGTGAGTATAAGTACTCAAATAATACTATAGAAATGCCATTAAATGGGGGTTCGTATTGACTAATGCATGTCAACTGGGGGTCCTTGAAATTAAACGGGTTGAGAATCACTGCTAGCGCCGTAAAAAACTTCTCTTATGGGGGTCCCTGGCATGTATTTTCAAATGGTGGTCCACAGGCTAATGAGTGACATTTTGGGGGTCCTTGACGTGAAAATGTTTGGGAACCACTGCTTTACTTGATGATGTCCAGTCAGTGGGTCCTAACATTTTCTTCCTTGCCGTCCCCCCCCTCCCCCTTTATCCTTTATATCTGATAAAAACTACGACCCCCACGTGCACCCCTTTCTGTCATTTCAACCACTTAAGCCCTAGATATGTCTCGTACAACATAACACGTTTGTGCTTGCAGGTCTACTTAAAGAGCTTTTGGAGATTTTGGCGTGTGCTGTCTGCCCAGAGCTAATCTCCTAAACCACTGGAGCGATCAGCACTAGAGACGACCAAGAAATAAACACATTTTACATTTTAAAATAAATACACTAAATAATATACTATACAATATCCTTTGTCCTTATTCTTACAGGCTTTTTCGGAGCCCTTATGTTGCATTCACACGGCCACACGACACAAAGATCAAAGCATAATTTGCAGCTCAGTTTGTAGCTTTTGGAGCAGCTACATGCATCATTGCGTCTTTGCATCGCCATGTCGCTGGCTTCCATTGACAATGAATGGTAGACTGTATCTTTGTGTCTGCCCATGTGAACGCAGCATATACACTGTTTCCCTTAGTTAACACGGAGGTAAAGCTGGGGGTGACATAACTGAGCTAGTGTCACGTAGCCAGACTGAGACAACTATTCCACTACTTAGTCATCCCCGGAAGCCGAGAAAGGGAAGCCGTTTTGTCATTTCCGTTCATGAAAATATATGTTTAAAATGTCTTTAAGACATTTTGTTTTGAATTCCCATTTCCGCATCCACTTTACCCATGGATCATTATCAGAGCTTTAGACTATGAGTGAGCCAACTTTGGCTGTTGGCATACCTCCTCCGTTAAGGCCTATTCATAGGCTAACAGTGGTTAGAAAGAACAGAGTGTTTGGGTGAGCGGTGAAGCGCTTATACCACCGCACTATGACGTCATGTTGTAGTATTCGGCGGTCACCTCATCACCTAAAACTGAAGTATGAATAGGCCCGTTACCCTCTCCCCGCCAGGCGCTCACCTGCAGTCTTCTGTTTCTTCATGCGAGGCTGTGCGGGGCCTCCCTGGAGCCCCGTCGTCATGCCCACCTGGCCCGTTGGCATGGCCCCGATGCCCTGGGCGGCGGCGCCGGCGGAGGCATTGGCCTTCTTGGACGACTTCTTTTCCGACGAGACGACCGGACCACCGTCATCGCTCACCTTCCTTTTTACCGTGCTCTTATTCTGAGTACTGAGAGACACAGAGAGAGAGAGTCTGTTGAAGATGAGAGGGTGACTAGTGCCGATAAGTGTTGATTTTGACAGCAATTTTTGATTTAGTCAGTCTTTTGAATACATTTTCTAAATGGACTAAATCTACAGCTGATTTAGTCGACTGAACTGCATTTTGTGTGTGACCTTGTAGGAGTGCAGTCTGCAACAGGGTGTAACTGCATGGTCAGTTCTCCTAGTTTGGTGAAGGCAGCGCCTGCCGCTGAGAAGATTTCACCTACCTGAAAAATAAACACAAACACACATATGAGTACAATGAAAACAAATTAATACACACATAAAATTCACACAATTACTTTGAGTGGACGACACCATAAAGCACTTGTTTACACGACAACAACATAAAACTACTGTGGCCATTACGGGGATCGAACCCGCGACCTTCGCGTTATTAGCACGACGCTCTAACCAACTGAGCTAAACGGCCTGACTACCAGTGAGTATAAGTACTCAAATAATACAACTTTAATAGCCTACATTATAATTAAATAATCTCGAAGTCTCTCAAACATCATACCCCTCACTCAGGTGACCCGGCCGGGGTGATCAAGTCCCGACTTACGTCCCAGTAGCTACCCTCGATCAGTCCCATTATGTTATGTAGACAGCACTATAATTGCATTGTATGTAGCCATAGCACGTCATAGTACATATGTATAGCATAGTATAGTGTATATCATATGTATAGTTTATATGTATAGTTTCATTATATATATAGATATCCCACTGTTATGTTCTTAGCTTACACATGTTTCATGATAAATGCTTTTTATGTGATTTTATGTGATGTATGATGCTTTTTTGTTCTTGCTTAATGTAAATTGCTCTGGATTAAGAGCGTCTGCTAAATGCCTAAATTGTAAATGACCAAGGCCACACAATCCGTTGCTCTGGAACTACTCTGCCATAAAGCACTTGTTTACAAGACAACAAGAGGGTCCACCGTTTCCAATTCATCATAAAACTACTGTGAAATAATGCAGCACTGTGTAGTGTAGTAGATGTGTAAAGTAAACTAAAGGTAAGTTGTTAGACAGGCTACTTAAGTTTCCAACTGTCAAAAGTACAGTGGCCATTACGGGTATCGAACCCGCGACCTTCGCGTTATTAGCACGACGCTCTAACCAACTGAGCTAAACGGCCTGACTACCAGTGAGTATAAGTACTCAAAATAATACAGCTTTAATAGCCTACAATCCCTACATTATAACTAAAAAGCATTGCATGGATGCACCTGGGACGTATCCTCAGTGATGTATCCCAAGCACTCAACTTCCGCCGCTCGCATGTCTTGTTTACAAAACAAGAGGGTCCACCGTTTCCAATTCATCATAAAAGTACTGTGGCCATTACGGGTATCGAACCCGCGACCTTCGCGTTATTAGCACGACGCTCTAACCAACTGAGCTAAACGGCCTGACTACCAGTGAGTATAAGTACTCAAATAATACTACTCAAATGAATAGTTACTTTCCATCAGTTTGAACCGAATGAAACCAGTAAACGAAAGAATGAATGAATGAATGAATGATGTCATGCTGGTCATACTTACTTTAGTTGATGCTGACGTCATTGTCTCTGCTCTCACAACTGGACACAAAAGAGTGAAAAGACAACTAGGATCACATGCTAAGCTAACATGCTAAAATAACCAGTGCTAAAACTAAGGTGTTAACGCGCGCGCGCACAGCTGCTTCGCGCACTAATGACGCGTGCGTGGTCTTGTCCCCTAATGTTAGTTTGCGTGCACGTGCTGGTACTGTACATGTAGTATTGAAGCTCTGCATTAACGTTACACTACAGTCAGTGTTACTGTTGTTAGTGGTTCTATCTAAACACAACACAACCACGTCACGAGTCACGACCGCATCTGTGACCTGTCGAATTATGTGACCGCAGGGACCAACAAGTAAACCTTTACTTCATTCAATAATAATTAATAATGTAATTCCACGAGAAAGGGGTACATTTTTGTAAACGAAATATGTGTGATGTTATGATATTGATCTCAAGTACAAAAACAAAACAAACATGTTTTTTGTATCTGGATTCTGGACCAACTGTTTATAAACACCTTGTAACTTTATTCGATAGGTCACATATATCAGTGTAGCAGCTGCTCTGGCGCTTAAACGCCTGCAAGCTGATTGGTGACGGTCCAAATGGGCGGACCAGGCTGTTAACAAGATCCCATAACCTGAAGCGTCTCTCATGCTGCGATTGGCTCATTTGGTTGCCATGGTTGCTTGGTTTCTAAAGATTGGAAAGCTCTGTCGTTTGTTGCCTCCCTGTGGCCGAAAGAAGCCAATTCACTCCGATTAATGGAACGTATGATCGTCCATAATACCTGGCTGGAAATTAGGCCTTATATAATATTTTTAGCGTTATTGACACACTCTACAAACTGTGAAAAACTGTGAACTCCTATATGCCACTAAAATGTGGAACGCCCTACCAACAGCCGTTAAGAAATGTGAATCCCTAGACTCATTCAAAACTGCTCTCTAAGACCACTTATACTGGCAGCTGCTGTAAAAAAGTTAAATGTCCCCATCCCTATTTTCCACAGGTTTTTTTTTCTTTTATTCTTTTTTAACTTGGATTCTTTTTCGCATAGAAGTGTATATTTGTACGTCTTTAAATGTTCTGATCAATTGAAAATGGAGGACCCTGATGTAAACATCTTTTTCTGGTTTTATCCTCATTCACCTAGCAGTCTTTGACCTGTACTTTCGTTTGAAATAGACCCATTCCATTCTACATACTGTGAATACAAATTTCAATCAATCTCTGAGAGTTACCCGTAAGGGTCCATTTGGTTGGAGTTGTCCACTGCGAGAGTTCAATGAATACTGAGGACTTCAGTGTAGAGGGAACACATGACACAGCATGCGGGTGAGTGGCTGGCTGGGTGGGGGGAGGGAGGGGGGCTGATTGATGTGTTCGTCCAATCAGCATTGGAGCTGCAGCGGCAATTACTTTAATTGGCCTGGATCAGCAATACACACGCACACGCTGCGCGCGCATGCACACACACACACACACACACACACACACACACACACACACACACACACACACACACACACACACACACACACACACACACACACACACACACACACACACACACACACACACACACACACACACACACACACACACACACACACACACACACACACACACACACACACACACACACACACCATTATATAGATTAGATTGAACACTGCATGGTGTCTCTCTCTCTCTCTCTCTCTCTCTGACCCAGCTCTTTTCCTCCATGCTTACTATCTCTAGATCTGTGCCAGCTCTCCGCTCATCATCTCTATCTCTCCAGTCGGTCCACTCCATCCCTCCTCCTCAGCAGTGTTGCCGTGCCAACTGGGAGACAGCTTTAATAGCCTACATTATAACCAAAAAAAACATCGCATGGAATGGATGCACCTGGGACGTTATCCTCAGTGATGTATCTCAAGGTCGTCGAGGTTTCGGGGTCTCTCGAACATCATACCCCTCACTCAGGTGACCCAGCTGGGGTGATCAAGTCCCGACTTATACGTCCCAGTATAGCTACCCTCGATCAGTCCCATTAGGGAAAGACCAGGGCCACACAATCCGTTGCTCCGGAACTACTCTGCTAGGACTGGGAGAACCAGATTCTGGCGCGTGGAAGGACTAGGCTGTGGGTTGACTCCTGTCCGGGCCCCTCCTACGTCTCACCAGGTCCACTCCTGCTCTCACCAGGCCCAGGACCTGTGCGTTGCACCAGACTCCCAGCACCAGGCACTTCAATCATTTGGATGGAAAGAGGATA
>NC_137881.1:6429262-6439262 GCF_963924005.1 Protomyctophum bolini
CATCCGGCCACTCTACCGCTGAGCCACCGCCGCCCTCTGTCTGTCTGTCTGCGTGCGTGCGTGTTGTACTGTCCCTGTTGTACTGTCTGTCTGCGTGCGTGTTGTACTGTCCCTGTTGTACTGTCTATGTCACCATAATGAGACTACCGGTAAAGCCTAGTCCTGAGCACCGTCGCGTGAACGAATATGAATATCAGAGATGCTGCTGAGTGACATTCTTGCTGTATCATGATCATAGGCTTGTGATTGTAACATAACTGCACCCATAATGTTTGTGTCCTTGTGTCCTGCATTTTCCTTTGTGTGGACATAAATGCATTTCTTAAAATGTGTGTGTGTGTGTGTGTGTCTGTGTGTGTGTGTGTGTGGGGGGGGGGGGGGGGTTTACATCTGCAGCAAACACTGAACCAAATAAGGCTTTAGACAGTGGTGTTAAAAGTATCTAAGTACTTTTACTCAAGTACAATTCTGACGCACTTTTATTTCCAATATTCAGTACTTTTAGTAATCTCCGAGGCAAGTATTCTGGTACTTTTACTTCACTCATTTTTTTGCCTTGATCTAACCCCCCCCCCCCCCTCATCCGTGTCTGTTTATTCTGATTCTGACTAATGTTATTGTGCAGTCTGACGGAAGATGCCATACCGGTATGAGTTAGTAATAAGTAATAATTAATTACAACAAATCATAATATTAAAGGAGAGTCTAATATAAGCCACAGAATGAAGACAGACAGGCAGGCAGGCAGGCAGTATAAGTCACAAATAAACCCCTCTTGATTCTTGAAATAAAATCAACAAGGCTGGCACAACTCTGATAAGTGTACAGAATGGAACCAAATGGACTCGTATCAGAGTTAAATTAGCACTCAGGTTTTGTGTGTGTTTGGCTATTTCTATTTGGACACACACACACACACACACACACAGATTCCTGACACCCAGAATATGGTCCGAGATTATCCCTCCTGTAAAAGCTTTTTATGATCCCATCATAAACGTAAAACACACACAGTCACTCACACACACACACACACACACACACACACACACACACACACACACACACACACACACACACACACACACACACACACACACAGACAGAGCAGCTGACAGGCAGCATCTTCTATGTTAAGCCCGGTGGGTGAGAACAGTTGTTGGCCCCCGGACGGCGGGGACAATAAAAAAAGGAGGACCCAACAGTTGTGGGCCTGTGGCCCCCCGGACGGAGCCCCCGGCCCCCCACACTCACAGCCGGGGGTGGACGGACCTGGCCTTGGCAATGTGTGTGTGTGTGTGTATTCAATTTATTGCCGAAACAGAAGTGGACCAAAACAATGTAGGTATATGTACAATTAAATGTGTACTGTGTAGTCAGTGTAAACAGACCTATTCAATTAAATTACATTTTATTAAAGTGTCAAATCACAACAAGTTGTCTCAAGACACAACCAACAAAGATCCACCCAGAGCAACCTATGTGTTACAGTTCAACTGATAAAACTATGCAAAACCAATACCTCCCTCCCTCTAATCCTCTCTCTCTCTCTCTCTCTCTCTCTCTCTCTCTTTGTGGTGGGGGCCTGGGGGGGGGGGGCTCTTCTCGCGAGAATATCGCACACGCTATTGACAGTGTGCCTGTTTTTATTTTTTATTTTTTTCGCAGCCTGGCAAGCAGTGTTTATATCAGCTCCAGTCTCCCCCTACCGACACCAGTGGCTCTGCAGAGAGAGAGAGAGGCAGAGAGAGAGAGAGAGAGAGTCTGAGAGAGAGAGAGAGAGAGAGAGAGAGAGCTAGAGAGAGAGAGAGAGAGAGAGAGAGAGAGAGAGAGAGAGAGAGAGAGAGCTAGAGAGAGAGCGAGAGAGAGCTAGAGGGAGAGAGCGAACACCGCTGTCTCCATTCTGCTGCCGCTGCTAGCGAGCACCGTGCGGGCGTTCATTACATTTAATTAACACCCCTTTCCTTTATTCTAGGGAGACGTGGAGTTTATTCTAGAGGAGAAACAGCACAGTTATTATATCGTCCTGCTTTCACCCGGACAACGAGGCTTTCCTTTTCCAAAGGAAAGGAGGAGAGGAGAGAAGAGAGGAGATCCCTTCATTCGCAGAGGAGGACAGAGTCTGGGATTCGAATCATCTTAAGTCTTGATTCAGGTAAACACAACAATAAACTGCGTTTGGCTCAAATTGGCTGTATAGGCCTATATTACGACGTAGGCCTATCATAGGCTCCCTTTATTTTATTCCTTTTATTCCTTCGTAACAGTTTAGTCTACATTTGAACATTTCTTCAGTCCATGTATTCTTGTATAGCCAGAGTCTGAGATATGCTGTTTTCTTCACTGGGTCTGAAACAGAGTATTGAAATTATTATGGACGCACCATGACATGTTGCCTATATGCTTCGTAGACAGTCTACTGTCTACCGACTGTCTGTCGCTTCCCGATCGGATCGGCATCGACAGCGTAGTCTGTGTCGCTTGCCGGCCGCAGAACTGCGTTGTGAGCTTGTAGTACATCTGTTCTGAACATCGGCAAGCGACGCAGCTGGCGTGCCCACGGTGGAATATATCCTAATGCATGAAGCTATTTTGCTTTTATATGCATTAAGGAGGAGACGTGTAGCCTACAGGTCTCGCTGACTGTGTTGAAATAGCGTTTTTAAAGTGACTGAATGCTGTGCGTGCGTGGAAGCCGTGTGTGTGTGTGTGTGTGTGTGCGTGTGTGTGTGTGTGTGCGTGTGCGTGAGAGAGAGATAGAGCGAGACGAGCCTCCACGGCGAGACGCGTGCGTATACGTTTATGTTTTTATTTCGCTCCTGTTCGCTCACGCGTGCCGTGCACTGCACACAATTGTAGCCTGCTACTGCGTGCTGCAGTAATGTAGGCGAGTGTGTGTGTGTGTGTGTGTGTGTGTGTCTGACTGACTGTGTGTGTGTGTGTGTGTGTGTGTGTGTGTGTGTGTATGTGTGTGTGTGAGTGAGAGAGAGAGACAGACAGGCAGACTCTTGTGTGCTCTTGTGTCCAGTTCACATGATTTTTGTACACATTCTGTGTGAATTGTATCATCACGTCATGGTTTCATTTTGACAAAAGCTGTTAGCGTGCGCGATGAGTCTGATGACAGTGCGTGTGTGCTGCGTCTGCGTGCTATCCACACGAGACATGCATCATCGCAGTTGGCAGTCGTGTGCGTGTGTGTGTGTGTGCTTCGCATCTGTGGTGTGGTGTGGTGCTCTGGTGATGTGTGGCTGTTTGACTCAGCAGCCCAGATTTTATGATCATTGTAAATCTGCAATATAATAGTATTTATTATGTTACCATGTCTTGTGTGTGTGTGCACCCGCGCGTGCGTGTGCACGCACGTGATATTGATTGATTGATTGATTTAACACTATACAGTTCTATAAAAGCTCTGCTAAGAGCATCTATTCTAAACCCAAGGAAGCTGATGGCTTGTTTCCATTGGGGTCCTTTTGTACTCAATTCATCAAAGAATCAAGCCATATAGTGTGTGTGTGTGTGTGTGTGTAGTGTACACTACAGTATGCATAGACATCATGTATGTAAAATACGTACTGTACTATGCACATTATTCCGGTGTCTCAGCCCTGCGGTCGCTCGTCGCCTATACTAAGGCGTCTTACTGGTCTATACTTATTATACATATAGCCTACATAGATATACGTAGCCTACACATAGACAAGTATTTCTTTAGATAGTATGTGTTTACACTATAGCCTATACCTTCTAAGTCACAGGGTTGGTTATCTGGTTGACAAGCTGGGACAACAGACCATGTATTGAATGAAACTCAAATGGAAATAACTCGCGGCACACGCGAGTCCACCTGGGTTTGGTGGACATGCTACGTTTTCTCTACTACAACAGTGATTTTCAACCCTTTTCAACAAGGCCCGTTATTCAAGGCCCTGTATTTGAGCCACGGACCACCATTCGATGAGATTTAAGACTCGCTGCAGACCCCAAACTAAAGATTGATGTCGTACACCACTACTAATACTGTAGGAGAGATAACAGGCAGACATCGATTCAAATAACAATTCTCAAATTGTGCAGACGTCTTGTTGCGACTGTATGGTCGCAGATTACTATGAAAATCTGTCAAACCTGTCAGTCAGGTTTGAAAGGTTTGTCAAGACACTGCCCCCGCTGCCACCCGTAGATCTCCATATATGGATCTGACCTGTTCTGACATTCCATATGTTGATCTGACCTCATCAAACACTGTACTCAAGGCACGCCATATGGCCAGTACAGAATTCATTCCATATGTTGATCTGACCTCATCAAACACTGTACTCAAGACACACCATATGGCCAGTACAGAGTTCATTCCATATGTTGATCTGACGCCCCATGCCAAAGCGCCAGCACCCGCCCATCAGTCTGCCTTCATCTGGGCGGATGCGTGCACGTGAGCCCTAGAGGTCGCTTCTCGCCCTCAGGGCGTCTTTACTGGGAAATTAACTTAAGTTGAACAATAATTTAACTCTTGAGAGAGTGTAAAATGAAACCAAATGGATCGACACTTAAGGGTCAATTTTGTTTCATTTTACACTCAAGAGTATAAGCGTCTATATTTGTTACCAACTCTCCATCATTTAGCTGGGGACCGCCTGAAACCCCCTCAAGGACAACTGGTGGTCCCTGGACCACTGGTTGAGAACCACTGCTCTACAACTATCAGTGTTGTCTATGCGGCTTCCCCCTCATACTTTGATTGATTGTTTGATTGATTGATTGAATGGTTCATTTTAATAGTCGGAAATGTAAGCACACATTAGGCTACAGGAAGACAGTGAAGCTAAATGGATGAACACAGAAATTATGCTTTTATATTACTAGATTTTCAGGCCTTCTAAGTTCTAATCCAGTATTGTCCAATGTCCGCCGATCAGAGTAATGGTCACCGAGTTAATAAACACTGCGTGCACGGTGTGTAATTTAGTTTCTTTTTAGGTATGACTATATTCTCATGGCAGAGCCCTGATGGAAAGAGGGAAGCATGCACAACTCCACTGTCTCACTCAATCTCTTGGAGCATTTTAACGGTCAGGAAACACTTTAGAAGAAGGAGAATACCAGCTTTAAGGCACTTTAAGGCACTTTAATGGTTCATCTAAAGATGAAACAATCAAGTGCCTTAAAGGACTCCGTGAGTGCTGGTATTCTCCTTCTTCTAAAGACCCCTGATGGGGCCATGTTTGGTGCAACATGACCAATCCATTAGTTGATAAAAATCCTTGACTATTAGTCAGTGGATGTCAGACAGTCTTGGCGTGTTCATTCATCTATTTGTAATTGTGTGAGTGTGAGTGTGTGCGTGCGTGTGCATCTGTGCTTGCATGCATGCATGCATGCATGCGTGCGTGCGTGCATGACAGTAATGGCTTGCATGATATTCTCTCGGCTACATTCAAATAGAAATATTGTACTTGCACTACATTTCTAGGAAGGGACCAATTACCTTTTGAATTAACCATTTAAACCCTATTTCAAATATAGTGAAATTAACCCAATCTACAAGCTTTCAATCGCTATGTGTTGCAATGCACAGAATGCATTGCATTGATATTAGAAAATGTACTTCGCAATACAAGTATTCACTTGAGTATACTCAAGTATTCACTTGAGTATACTCAAGTATTCACTTGAGTATGTACTTTGTCCACCACTGCCAAAATGAAATGATGTTTACGTTATGCACCGCCGCTGCAGTATACGCTCTGAAGCTAAATTTATGGCTCCTGAAAGTTGTCATTGAAAATGGCGCTTTTGGCAGCCGTTTCCCTAATGTTCCCAACGGAACTGCTGCCAACATCTGAGCAGCACTTAAAACACACACACACACACACACACACACACACACACACACACACACACACACACACACACACACACACACACACACACACACACACACACAGGCCGTTTCATAGACACATAAAGCCATTTAAGTAATTGACTATAAGGTTTTGTGCGCAGAGGCACAAACTGACTGAATTAACACGCTGAGTAGGCACTTTGATTTCTAGTTAAAGCTGTGTATAGCCTATTAAAGTAACTTCTTTTAAAAAAATGAAATGTTATATTTTGTGTTCAGTAGAGTATTTATAATTTAAACAATTGGGGTGGTTGTATTTGGTCTCCCTCATGCTCACCTATTCAGACATTTAGATCTTGTGTCTGGTTTAACACAACCTGGCTTTGACACAATCCTGTTTCCGACTCGAATCATGAGCTGTGTAAACCGGAAACCGGTAAGTTTGCAGATCGGGAAATGTTTCGCCCCAGTATAGATATGCTAGGGCCCAAGTAGTTAATATCTTCCATGGTTCCATAGTTCACACACAGGCCTCTCCTAATAACCAGAGTTTACACGGAACTATTTATAGCTGGTCCAGATGTGTTGCACTGTAGCCCGTACCTGTGTCAATGTCTTATTCATGAGGAAAGGACTTCAAGAATGAAAAAATGCAGTTGTTACAACTTACAGTGGCATGTTGGAGAGACATTTTCCACAGATGCACATGTATCATGTATTATACTTGCTTTAATTTAATATATATAGGCTATCTGTATACAGTATATATGTATGTATCTAACCTGTTTTCTCTTTCCCTTTACTTTCACTCTACCTTTGTCTAGCTTCTCACTGAACACTACAAAACAATAGAGCCCACACAAAACAATGTACACCTGTGTAGATGACACCTGTGATGTGACAAATCGATTGTGAGTCACAGATGAACTTGAGGCGTTGTATTGACTATACAATACTATGCTGTATATTGTATAGTCAATACAATACCTCGGTTGGTTGGTTCGTTAGTTGGCTGGCTGGAGGGAGTGATATGGCATCTTTTTGGCTTGATATTCATTGGTCTCCTCCTGTATGTGTAGCACTTAAGTAAGGCTGTAGCTGAGGTGGTAAAGTGGCCGTCTTGGAATCTGAAGGTTGCTTCCAGGTTCAGTTCCCTGCTCCTGGCTATGATGTGTCAAAGTGTCCTTGAGCAAGACACTGAACCCCTAACTGCTCACGATGAGCAGGTTGGTGGCGCCTTGCATAGTTTCCTCCGCCATCGGTGTGTGAATTGGTGAGTGTGAATTACATTTTAAAGCGCTTTGGAGAAAAGCGATATATGAATGCAGTCCGTTTACCATTTAAGCTAAGCTATAGACCTCCAAAAGCACCCGCCAGGTTATTGATGCCTGTAGATGAGAGACTGGCTGCTCTGCATGGTATATATATATATATACTGTAGAGCTTCTGTGGTTTAATGGACGCCTGATGTATTGCACTGTCACCAAAACCTCAACAATGTCTGTACTCTGTGATGTAGAGCGGATCTGCTGGGGAAGCAAGTGCTTGGAGATTAAGTTGAGCCGTGGTTAGTACACACTTTGGGGTCTTGTCCACGGATATTTTTCATCCCAGAGCTGGCAGCATCGTCCGTCTGTCTGCCATTCCTTTCTATGCTTCTCTTCTCAACGCCCGGGCATCGCGTTTCAGCGCTCTCGGAGTCGCCGCCCGCCGCCCAATGCAGCGTTTTTTTGGCAGAGCGCCCTGGGAGTTTCAAGCAGACAATAGTCAAACTTTTGTGAGTGATTTGATCCTCCTGATTGCGCGGTCATCCAAAACCAGACATCGTTGCCACAACCGTGAGACGTCCACATTTACGTTGTCTCAGACTCTCAGCTAGATTCAGGGTGTTCAAGCACAGAAAATGGTCGAACAGACATGATATCTAAAGTGCTCCTCCGCTCATTAAACGCTTTGTGACGACACGTATCTAGAAAGAGAACGTGGACTGGGCCGCGGCTGAGCGGTCCAGGCCGGCACCTAGAGCGGTAATCCAGCCTGGCGGCGTGCCGTGGGTTCGAGTTACGAGCCCGTCTGCCTTTGTCTTCCCCCCGATCTCTCTCCCCCTTTCCTGTCAAATTACTGTACCCTATAAAATAAAGGCAAAAAAGCCATAAAAAAAAGAACATAACGTCCACACCATTGGAAGCAATTGCTGAAAATCTCCCAAGATGGCACCACTTGTGGGGGGCAGGGTGGTGCCTCGTTGTAAACAGGGGTGGTTGATAATTTGAGGCCCATGTTGGTGGTTTGGCTTCGGCACTTTAAACACTTAGCCCCGTTTGGAACCTCACCCTTAGCTCTGAGAAGAGGTTTGTGTCACAGGATCCTTGCATAGGGCGAAATGGGCCGAGCTCTCCAAAAGCCGTGGCGAAAACGAAAACCCTATAATGCAGTATAAAGCAAGGTATTTCTAAAGAGCTACAGACGATACATTTAGTAAAAAAAATTAGAGCAGGGTGAAACAACCGCTTACATATCTCATGAAGTCAGCCAGTATACCATGTTTTCCCAATGCAATCTTATGGAAGCAGTACTGCGCATGTGGATGGGCGTTGACTGGCTATTTACTTCAATGGAAGTTGCTCAGTGGGGGAGTTCTGGGGTCAATGCTTAAGGAGACATCACCGCAAGTATGATGGCCTGGACTCATTATCACCGCTTTAGGTGATAAGGTATCACCTAAAAAGCTGATAGCTTCTCACCTCACCTAAAAGAGTATGTATGAGCCTTTAGTCCACTTTCCACAGTCAGTTTGCACTCTTCAGAAATTCTCTGCACATTTTCCACAGATATTAAGCAACGGCACAAGGATTTTCCAGAATAATATGGGATCATAAACGGGACGCGGTTCAGACGGACAGACACAGTCTGAGATCTCTGTATATGGTCACAGAGGTATCATTCCTGTCTGGAATTATCCCATTCTGACCTGAGATCAGATTCATACGAGGTTTCCACTGCGACACACACTGGTCTGATTAACCCATTCTGACCTGAGATCAGATTCTAAAAAATGTCAGTCGTTCTTCGATTTTTCAAAAATAGCAGACCTACAAGCTCGTAGCGCGCCACTCGGTGGCGCGCTATGAGCTTGTAGATCTGCTATTTTTCAATAGCTAAAGCATAACATGATGCTAACACCAAAAGGGGTTCCCGTTCAGAATGGGTTATACGTCTGATTTCCTCTCGTGGCCTAATTTACTTAGACGTTATGCTACCTCTGTATGTTAGAATATAGCGACCAACCAGAGTTTATTCATGCAGTTGTATCTAGTTTCATTTAAATACACTCTCAGTTGTGCACTCTCCGTTCAGTTAAATTAACTCTGATGATTTTTCTGTGCATTGATTGATTGAATACTCATTTACCTCCCCTTTTGATCTCCTGATACAGTCAGACCAGTTTTGAAAGACACCAGCGCTACACATTCTTTGACCATACAGTAGACACTTAACCCATTGACGCCTGGTGCAACGTATACGTTGTTCTACCCTTGATGCCGGCCGTGCTCTCTGTGTCTCATCAGCTATTGCTATACATGTAGCAACATAACTATTTAAAAAAAAAATCATCAGAATTTGAAGGTTTTCAGAAACCTTAGGTCAGGCCCTAGAAGGCGTTCCCAGATTCGGCCTCAGGCATCAATGGGTTAACAGTATATATGTATAGCCTGGCTAATAAGCCAGACTAATATCACACAACAATCCGCCGGCTGATTCGGTCTGGGTTATTAGCCAGGCTAATATATCTAGTCATTCAAAGCTTTAAGTTAATTATCATGTATTGTATATGGACGGCTATCCTCAAGACCACATGGTTTCAAATTGTTTATTTTGTTTAGGATCAGCTCTAATGTACACTCTTATTCGCAATGGATATTGCTGTTGGTTTTAAGTAAGAAACAAAACCAAAATTAGCAACGCAATATTAAATGATCAATAAACATTAAGTTTAAAACAAAACCAAAATTAGCAACGCAATATTAAATGATCAATAAACATTCATGTTGACTTGCATCCACTCTCTGCCTGGGTGGCATTGGCTCGGCATCTGGAAACCATGTGGAACTAAAACAGGACTGCTAGACACAGGAGAGCAGGGAGACCAAA
>NC_137881.1:6444262-6506762 GCF_963924005.1 Protomyctophum bolini
ACACACACACACACACACACACACACACACACACACACACACACACACACACACACACCTGCATGGGCACATTTGTCTATCTGTGCATGTGCTGCACTGCACACAGACATTGCATTTGAATAATTTGTTTGTAGATATTTGATGTCGCTATAGTGAGTATTCTGCACATGCAATGTGCTCATCCAACTGTTCATTTAATATCTCTGCAACTTATTCAATTCAATAAAAGTTATGTTCAATATAATATTTTACCGCATGTATATTTTTATATACATATTTTTTATATACTATATTTTTATATACTATATTCCACATAAATGTGTTTTTCGACAACTTTATTTTAAACAGCATTATATTTATTATCTAATTCACGCCAGCATTGTTTTAAATTTGAGCTCTTATTTTGAAAAGCCGCCATTTCCGGTCAGCTAGCACTGCGGTAGACGTAACCTAGGAATCTACACGGAGCTGGGCCGGCCTTGTTTATAATATGAATCCAGACCGGAGCTCTGGGGAGCTCCACATCGTAGGCTCTGTGCCGTTAAAGAAACGTTGTTTTGACCAAAAATGCCATCTGGGAACAAGGAATGGGAGATACAGGCGACTGAAAGAAACGGATAGAATGGATTATTATGGCGACGGCGATCTAAGATGGACGGTCCAGTGCTGTGCTAACGTCAGTATCAAAATTAGGCTTCAATTGACAAAGGACTTCGGCAATGGCGTGTTAATACAGTTTCTGACAACTCTCTAAAATAAATCTCAGCGGTAGGACCTTGCAGGCCTGCAGCATTCATTTTGGAGCAGTATTACTTCTGTGATTTAGTTTTGAACAGAATTCTGGGAATTATAGTCCATATAAGACTGTAAGACTGTAGTCTGTAATGACAATTGAGCTACCAGAGGTGTCGCTAAGAATAAAGTGAATGTTACATTGCATGACTTTCACTTGTGACTCGTGAGGGCACTGTAAAAATAACCAGGATTTTACTACCGTACTGTAGTGTACGGTAGTACACACGCACACACACACACACACACACACACACACACACACACACACACACACACACACACACACACAGTCTATTTAAAGGAGAAGGACAGGCAGGATAATGATATTTGCTATGGCTGGGCTGTGTAACATCAACAGTGTCAGACTGCTGTTTATGTAAGGCTATGAATCCGTTCCGTTGCTTGCATTTGTTTACATTTCTACACAGAAGTGGAAGTGGACATGAAGTGTCTGAAACCAAAATCTATGGTAAATGCTGCATTTATATAGTGCTTTTATCCAAAGCCCCTTTCAATGATATAAAAATGCAATTCATTAATTCATTAATGATTGTGCATTACATTCAACGCATTCACTGGAGATCAGAACACATTACCCTGCTGGTACTGGCCGCACGCACTGCACTGGCTCCGCTGTGCAGTAACTTTTACAATTGATTTTAAGATTTCACTGGTAACTTTTAAAGCTCTAAACGGCCCAACTGACCTACTGGCCTTTTGTGGCGGTTCTGGACAACCGTGGGTCCGACGGACTCGACACCGGCACTGCATACATGTGTCGAATTTGAAGTTACGTGCATTACAGCCGTACAGACAGACAGACGCAAAGAGACATGGTGCATTTATAGATATAGATTATTTCACACACACATTCATATGCCGATGGGAGCAATTAGTGGTTCAGACAGAGTCTTGCTTAAGGACACTTGGACACTAACTCTGGGGGAGCCCACCCTGGGCAAGACCTACGCTGTAAAGACTATCATTTGTTTGGGGCGGAAGTTGCGCCCAAAACAAAGTATCGCCCAAATAAATTACGTTGATGCTTTACAAATCAGTTTACATTCTCCGCAAATGAAACAAGTGTTGTGATTGGTCGGGAAAATATCGTATCTCTGGGGGAAATACATCTGACGGATGTTCCGGAGGATACATCCGCCGATAGCTTCTCTGCCTTACGTTGTGACCAGGCTTTTCTTTATGCTTCTCTGCCTTACGTTGTGACCAGGCTTTACTTTATGCTTCTCTGCCTTACGTTGTGACCAGGCTTTACTTTATGCTTCTCTGCCTCACGTTGTGACCAGGCTTTTCTTTATGCTTCTCTGCCTTACGTTGTGACCAGGCTTTACTTTATGCTTCTCTGCCTTACGTTGTGACCAGGCTTTACTTTATGCTTCTCTGCCTCACGTTGTGACCAGGCTTTTCTTTATGCTTCTCTGCCTTACGTTGTGACCAGGCTTTACTTTATGCTTCTCTGCCTTACGTTGTGATCAGGCTTTTCTTTATGCTTCTCTGCCTTACGTTGTGATCAGGCTTTTCTTTATGCTTCTCTGCCTTACGTTGTGACCAGGCTTTACTTTATGCTTCTCTGCCTTACATTGTGACCAGGCTTTACTTTATGCTTCTCTGCCTCACGTTGTGACCAGGCTTTTCTTTATGCTTCTCTGCCTTACGTTGTGATCAGGCTTTACTTTATGCTTCTCTGCCTTACGTTGTGACCAGGCTTTACTTTTCGCAGAGGGGAGGGGAGGGGGAGGCTGGGATCCGGACGCTCTACCCTTGAGCCACTGCCACCACTATCCATCCCATTATAATTTTACTCCCCCCCCCACCTCCCTCTCTCTCTAATGCGTTTATACAGTAATGTGTGCATGGATGTTGGAATGGGAACGGTCATGGGGAATAATGTACTTTAGTTAAAGGCCTCTACAGTAAAGTGTGAGTGATGGAGAGACTATATACATGCACACAATGCTCTCTACAGTATGTCTCTCTCTCTCTCTCTGTGACTGTTGCTCTCTCTCTCTATCTCTCTCTCTGTCTCTCTCTCTCTGTGACTGTTGCTCTCTCTCTCTCTCTCTCTGTCTCTCTCTCTCTGTGACTGTTGCTCTCTCTCTCTCTCTCTGTGACTGTTGCTCTCTCTCTCTCTGTAACTCTCTCTCTCCGTCTCTCTCTCTCTGTGACTGTTGCTCGCTCTCTCTGTCTCTCTCTCTCTCTGTGACTGTTGCTCTCTCTCTCTCTCTCTCTCTCTCTCTCTCTCTCTGTGTGTGTTTTCTGTCTCTTGTTTTCTTTCTCTCTCTCTCTCTCTCTCTCTCTCTCTCTCTCTCTCTCTCTCTCTCTGTGTATTAGTCATCTCATCTTATCCTATATTATCAGAAAACGTCTTACTAAAGTGAGTGGTAACTGGTATGTCATATCATCATCCCATATGGTACCACCATGTGGAAGCAGGCTACACGATGCCACGCTGTGGCTCTGTTCTGGCTCATATAACTGGTACCCCGCGTAGGGATGAGGCTGCTGGCTAAATGGACCATAAACTATGCATTTAATATAACTGGTCCAGCGTAGGGATGAGGCTGTTGGCTAAATTGACCATAAACTATGCATTTAGCTGGTATTGGAAAGCCATAAAACAGAGCTTTTAAACGGTGGTTGACAATAGACATCCATTAATGTTCTATTGGCTGGACTTTTTATTGTTTTATTTTTTACAGGCTTACTGGGGCTTAAGAGCCAGGGAGGGGGGGGGGGGGGGGCAGATGTGTGTAGGAGGCCCCCAGGGGCCTATCAGGGCCCCAAGGGGACCATCGTCTCTGTCAATGAGTGCCTGCATGCACACATACAGGAGACTCCTGTCCGTGACTGACTGACTGACTGTAGAAATAAATGTACCCACTTGCCCTGCTGTGCTACGAAACCTGATGCATAGATTTATGTGCAGGTTAACAGACTCTGAGAACAGCATCATTGCATCACTTTCTAACCCGGCTAAGAGCTCTGTCAGACTATCATCTAAGCTGTGGAGCCACTGGCGTTCTAGCCTGTATGTACAGAGATAAGTCCCCCCTGTTTGTTTGTTTAGGCTTTGTGTATTTATAGTTTGTTTACTTTTGTGTTTTTATGTTTTATGTGTTCCGCCCTATGGACCCCCCTGTGAGTGTCTTGAATAAAGTTTGAATTGACTGACTGACTGACTGACTGACTGATGGGAGTCTGTGTGCATTCTGTGGGCCAAATAAACATTGAGAGTGTGCGTCATATTCGGACACCATATTTGGTGTATTGAAGGTGACCGCTTGAAGAGAAGAGACAATATCACGTCTGTCATGTCAATGTCAAGGCTAATACTTATTAGTATACTACTACTAAGTGAACATACTAGTTAAAGGAGAATTCTGACGAGCAATTGTTTGATTACATCCCTTGTTGATATAATGTCAGAAATGCTTTCACAGTGTTTTGTCCCAAATGGGCTTTGGTCTACCATTAGACCCCCTCCTCCCTGCTCAGAGCAACGTCACTCTAGAGAAGGATTTTTAATTTGGATTCTTTTGCCTCTGCCAGTGGTTAATGGATATATATATATATATTATCATCATCAGATTACGCTAAGAAAACGGTTTCAGAACCTACTGGCTTACAGTGGAGGCAATGAACAGACTGACGCATTCAGTCTTCAGTCTGGCCACCCCCCCCCCCCCCCCCCCCCCCCCACACACACACACCACACCACACCAACACACACACACACACACCCCCCAACCCCCAGTCAATTCAATTAAATTTAAAGGGGCTTTATTGGCATGAGAAAACATACGTTTACATTGCCGAAGCAGAAGTCCCCCGGGGGCCCCCTGCAGTCACTGGGGACCCCCGAACTGAGGAACATAAGGGAGGGGGTGGGGGGTGAGTGGAGGGGAGGAGGTGGGGCACCACCACCGCATTCATTGTGTTACTGGTTTTAATGGCAGGCTTTTCATTTCATTAATGACGTGGTCAGGTGGAGGGACTCTGAGGCCAACGGCTGTTCCAGTGGAAACACTGCCAAGCATAGTACATACATATCAATACGCACGCACGCACGCACGCACGCATGCACGCACGCAGTGTGTGTGTGAGACAAAGAGAGAGAGAGAGAGAGAGAGGTGACATCTCCAAAATAGACCCTCTATTCAACGAATAGGCAGCATATTCGGAAATAGCACAAGCGCACATGCACTCGCGCGCACACACACACACACACACACACACACACACACACACAAGTCACACACACACACACACACACACACACACACACACACACACACACACACACACACACACACACAGCTGTCCCCTATCCCTTTACCGTGCCTCCCAAGGTAATCCTGTCTCTACGGCAACCATGCATTGGAAATATAAACACAAAACTCACAGGTGTGTGTGTGTGTGTGTGTGTGTGTGCGTGCGTGCATGCACTCGTACTACTATATTTATGAGTGCCAAATGTCCCCACAAGTACAGCAGGAGAAATAGACATCCGTGAGTCGCGGACTGATGTCGTGCATATAGGAAATAGCAGTTGTGTTGTGAGCTATTTTTGTCTTTATAGGGTTACTGTTAAAAGCTTGTGTGCGTGTGTGTGTGTGTGTGTGTGTGTGTGTGTGTGTGTGGAAACTGGACACTGCTGCCTTGATGGGTTGAATATTTCATGTCCTCTTTTTCTGTACTATCAACTGAGTGTGTGTGTGTGTGTGTGTGTGTGTGTGTGTGTGTGTGTGTGTGTCTCTCTCTCTTCTCTTCGTCTGTCTCTTGTTATTCCGCCTCTATCTCGCCCATTGTCCACATATTGATCATGAGCCTGATTGGGCCTTCCAAAGAAATCTGCTGTGTGTGCCTTTTTATTGCACTAAAACGGATAGTTCCATTGCTTTGGTTGGTTGTGTGCCGTTGTAAAACACTCAACAAACACACACCCATAGAACACAGTCGTCAATATCAATGAGCCCATCATGTCTCGTTTACAATTGAGATTGACGTCCCTTTTCGCTTTCTTTTGGTATTTATTTTATCTTGTGAGCAAAGTTTCACAAAGCACGGTCGGCATTGGCTCAGGGTTGGAGTGGCCCGGTATAGATTGGCCTGATGGGAAGGCGAGGTTCCCAGTTCGATCCCGGGCTTGTCCAGAGTTAGTGTCCAACTGTCCCTGAGCAAGACTCTGAACTAGTTTCCTCCGCCATCGGAGTGTTGAATGTGTCTGAATGCGTGAATGTACATGGAGAAAAAGCGCTATATAAATGCAACATTTACTTTTAAAGGTTACGTACAGCGCCGCCATTAATTTGCACGGCAATGTGCTGGACTGGTTTGTGCCGTCAGTTGCTATAGGGGACTGTACGTTCTTATAGAAAGTATTGTTGTAGTGAGAGTGAGACTGTTTCGCAAGCCCAGGAAGAGCATTTTCTATCGCCGTGAGTGGTCTTTGAATCTTTGAATTGTTTTAATTAGGATATGTGCAGGATTTCCATGTTGCTATATTGGTAAGCGCTTTAGAAATTATGGCTGTGGCAAGCATGCCATGACCCACAATTATTGTGTGGACGTTCAAAATGGTATAATTGATACCATTTTGGTATAATGGTATAATTGATGTTGGCAAATGGCAATAGCACAGTGAAGATGATAATAATCTAATATGATGTGAGATCACAGTCTCTTAATTTTGATCTCAAAGTGCACCAGATTGAAGCATTTTCATCGCAAATTAAGTTTTATTTTCCGGAGCTGGGGGGGGCAGTTTAACATTTACAAAAAAATCCATGGTAAAGTATGGCTTATTGCTTCAACCATTAAGACCTGTGTCACCTTAGCTTTTAACCACTTTAACCATTATTGTATATACTTCAGCTATTGAAAAATAGCAGATATACGAGCTTGTAGATCTGCTATTTTATTTAAAGTTATGTAAATGTGGCACAAAGCTTTGAATATATATTCTTTCATAGCGACCATTTTTAACTCAAATGCCTCCCTGGAACAACATATTTTCAGATTGGGGTCGGTGGTCAAATTTCCTATAATGTCACGCTAACTCTCTCTCTCTCTCTCTGCAGGTGTAACAGGTCACAGATCCTCCCTCACCTCGGAGTCCCGACAGCCTCCGGTTCTACCGACCGCCATAACCATGTGCAGCGCCCCCTCCTCCTCCTCCTCCCCCCTCCTCTTCCTCGCTCCCCTCCTCCTCCTCCTCTCCCTCCTGGCCTGGTCTCCGGCGTTGGCTCAGAGCGACGGCGAGCTGGTGGTGCAGACGCACGCGGGGCGGGTGCGCGGGCGCCAGTTGCCCGTGCCGGGCCGCGGCCACGTCACCGCCTTCCTGGGCGTCCCCTTCGCCGAGCCGCCGGTGGGCAAGCGCCGCTTCCGCCGCGCCGAGCCCAAGCGCGTGTGGACGGACGTGTACGAGGCCGACGAGTACCCCAACGCCTGCTGGCAGTCCATTGACGAGACGTACCCGGGATTCCAGGTAAAGTAAAGCAAAGCAAAGGTACTATGTTTACCCTGCAGGGTAACTGGACTATAAGCTCAAGAACTTGTTTACAGCCAGGCCCTGCTCATAGAGCATTTCATGGTAGGGGGTTCAATGCCTTGCTCAAAGGGCACTTCAACGGTGGTAATTTTAATGTGCCGGTCCGGGGATACGAACTATAGCGACCTTTCCGATATACACCAGTCTCTAAGAGACTCTTATAGAGAGATTATTATATTGATGACTTCACTGTTTTATATTAATAAAAACGCATCGCAAGCTTTTTTTTGGCGTTTTTTTTTACTCACCCACTGCCTAGACTAGATCGTCTTTTGACATCATTTTCTCCTATGACTTTATAGTCTTCGAGATCGTCTTTTGACGTCTATTTTTATATTAATTAATTCATTACGTTTCACAACTCTGTTCCATAGCATCTGTATCACTTCAGTTGCTGTGTGATGAAGTAAACGAGGAAAAACCAAAGTGGATTTAACCCATTCTGACCTGAGATCAGATTCATACGAGGTTTCCACTAGGACACACACTGGTCTGATTAACCCATTCTGACCTGAGATCAGATTCTAAAAAAATGTCAGTCGTTCTTTGATTCTTCAAAAATAGCAGACCTACAAGCTCGTAGCGCGCCACTCGGTGGCGCGCTACGAGCTTGTAGATCTGCTATTTTTAAATAGCTAAAGCATAACATGATGCTAACACCAAAATGGGTGCCCGGTCAGAATGGGTTAAAAAAAATCCTAATATCTCCGATTCTTTTTCCAGGCTGCGTTTTGGATCAAAACAAGCTTGATTAGCGGCTCATTTCTATAGACACTATGATCGCTGGTTAAAAAAAGGTTAATGTATGTTTTGGGTGAATTAATTAACACTCGCGGGCCATGTTACATATATATATCGATATTACACATCCTGTTTTTCCTATTATCTGATTATAACTTATAGCTTTCAAAATAAGATGGTTCTTATGAGTATAAATTCAGCCAACCAGATGGTCGAATGAGTTATTAATTAGTGTTTAATTCCCAAAAAACAAGGGAAAACAAGGGATTGATTATTAATCGATTTAATTATTTAATTATAAACTCGCTTCCGTCGCGCCGAGCCCAAGTGCGTGTGGACGGACGTGTACGACGAGGCTGACCCATGAGGCTGCCCCAACGCCTGCTGGCATGCAGTCTGTGGTGGTTGAATGTAATTGAATTCATAGGTTTTATCATTGTGTTTGATGAAGTGTTGCACCTCTCCTCCCCGTCCTCCAGGGCATTGAGATGTGGAACCCCAACAGGGAGATGAGCGAGGACTGTCTGTACCTCAACGTGTGGGTGCCGTCGTCCGCGCGGCCGCACAACCTCACCGTCATGGTGTGGATCTACGGCGGAGGTAAGCAGGGACGGGCGGTAACCCCCTTTTGGTGTTAGCATTATGTTATGCTTTAGCTATTGAAAAATAGCAGACCTACAAGCTCATAGCGCGCCACCGAGTGGCGCGCTACGAGCTTGTAGGTCTGCTATTTTTGAAAGAAATCGAAGAACGACTGACATAGAAACATAGCTTTTTGCAGAAAACTGTCAGGGTGTAGAAGACATTTTTTAGAATCTGATCTCACGTCAAAATGGGCTAAGGTAAAAAAGTATCAATACTGCGATGTAGAACTACTCCGTTGAAGGTAAAAGTCTGGAATTCAAAATGAGTAAAAGTACAAAAGCATTACCATAAAAATGTATACTCAAAGTACCAAAAACAGAATTAGTCACTACTCACTAATACAGAATGTCCCATTTCAAGTGTTTGCAAATGTATGCGATTGCGATGCGACACATTGTGAGCTTGTAGATCTGCTATTTTCAAAACGACCGAAATCTATATAGGGCTGAATGTATAGCCTATATTTTGTAATAATAATCTAAATCTACCACTAACTACTAGTAACTAACGTTTTCAAATAATTGTAATGGAGTAAAAGTACACTATTTGTCTCTGAGATGTAGTGGAGTAGAAGTATTGGGAATTGGAATTACTCAAGCAAAGTACCTCAAAAGTGTACTTTATAGTACAGTACTAGTTCTGATTCTAGGGACAGAAAGCAGACCTTTTTATCCCAGATGATTTGAGCGGTCTGGATCGGTTCATCATGATATCACACAAGATAAGTGTACTTTTGGCCTGAAACCATTCAATGCTTTATAATCCAACAGCAGTATTTTGAAATTAATTATTCAACGGACAGCGAGCCACTGGAGCGATATTATGATCCTCCTCTTGGAATTATAGTATAAGGACTCAACACAGCAACGTTCTGCTTTCCAAATCAACTGTATAGTCGTCCGATAGATAGACATCTACATAGTCTACTGAAAATGAATGCATTGATACACATTGGTGGTTTTGAGCAGATGGATATATACTAATCTCTTCATTTCTGACTTCTGACCTGCCTCTCGTTCAAAATATGAATGTGAGGAGGGATTATTCAGCGACTTTATCGTTATAACGATAGCGAGGTATAAGCAAGCAAAGATATTTCTCCCGGTTGTTTGCGGCCCTATATCTGCGCGTCACGCCGAGCTGTTATTTTGAAAGAAATCCCGGCGTTGATTGTGTTTAAGAGCAGTTCTTATACAAGGAGACTGACAGTTTGTATCTTGTGTTTGGTATAGGGAGGTAAGGGGACCGTCAGGGGGACTCATCAGGAGATGTGATCCTGGGTCATTTCAGGACAGTGTACATGTGTGTCCTGACTCAGGAAGTCTTCACCGTTACACCGTCGTCGGCACTGTGACAGCACACACTTTAGACCAGTGGTTTTCAACCAGTGGTCCGGGGACCACCGGTGGGCCTTGAGGGGGTTCCAGGTGGTCCCCATGCAGCTAAATGATGGAGAGTTGGTATAACCAAATGGACCTTTATAGATCTTTAACTCTTGAGAGCGTAAAATGAAACCAAATGAAACCAAGTGGACACAGTCTTATCCAATGACGTTATACTGTAGGTCTGAGAGGCTAAATGTCATCAAATGGTGGTCCGTGTGGCTCAAATGCCGAATAAATAACGGTCCTTGATATGTAAAGGGTTGAAAACCACTGCTTTAGACGCTGATAAACTCTTATAGCATGTTCTTCACATGCACCGTTACATCACCGTCCACAGACACATCAGAGCAACTTGTTTGAGCCTAATTGTTCCAGAAAACCCCAGACGACGGAAAATCCACTGAACGTTCAAAATTCCGTTTTTATTCATCCCATTTTGGGGGCGGGAACACCTTTTGGTGTTAGCATCATGTTATGCTTTATATCTATTGAAAAATAGCAGATCTAAAAGCTCGTAGCGCACCACTCGGTGGCGCGCTACGAGCTTTTAGATCTGCTTGTAGGTCTGGTATTTTTTTTTTAATCGAAGAACGACTGACATATAGAAACGCTTTTTCAGAAAACTGTCATTTTCAAACAGACATTTTTAGAATCTGATCTCAGGTCAAAATGGGTTAAAAAAGGAAGAAACTGGAAAGCGGATATATGCAATAATCTCTGTGATACCACCTTTCCCAAATAAAACATTTCAATAAAAAAATAAAATGTATTACCAAAGGAGTAAGTCGAGTAAGCCCTGCTTAGCTCTACTACAGAAAGGCCAGTACCGCGAGTCATCACCAGGGGAAAATAAAACCACGAAGGGAAACATACAAATATCAAGAGAGAGAGATGGAGTGTGTGATGAGAGTGGATCAGACAGTGAATTATGTTTGGGTGCTAACTGAGGCTGTGTTTTCCGTGTGCTTCTGCTCTGCTCTGCTAGGTTTCTACAGCGGTTCCTCGTCCCTGGACGTGTACGACGGGCGCTACCTGGCCCACACGGAGACGGTGGTGGTGGTGTCCATGAACTACCGCATCGGGCCCTTCGGCTTCCTGGCGCTGCACGGCTCCCACGAGGCCCCGGGCAACGTGGGCCTGCTGGACCAGCGGCTGGCGCTGCAGTGGGTCCAGGACAACATACACTTCTTCGGCGGGAACCCCAAGCAGGTACACTACGCTTCAAACGAATACCGGACAACCTCCCGGAATTTTCACCAGTGAGGGGGGATAACTTTGTAATATTATGCTATTGGCTGTTTGTATTCTTTTCGGAAAAATATAAAAAGATACTCCTGTGGAAAGGCTATATTATTTTTTACTTATATTGACCCTATAAACAATTTAGTATTATTTAGTATATGTAAGGTTTTGCCCACTCAAATGGTACCTCGTCAGATAATCCCCACATATCCTACAACAACTTCTGTTAACAGACTTCACTGTAGTAGCTTTTCATAAATTATTGTTACAGATGGTTAACAATGTTCCAGTGTTGTTTTCGTCGACTTAAAACTAAGACGAAAAATGTTTGTGAGATTATACCTTTTTTCACTGACTAAAACTAAATAAAAACGAATATATGATGACTAAAACTATAAGACTAAATATATACTGACAATTTCGTCAACAACTAGACTAAAATGTTAGGAAGGGACTAGTGGAGAAGAGATCCAGTTATATGCTGGGTTGTAGATCTGCTATTTTCAGCATGTAACCAAAGTGTAAAATATGCCATTGTCAAAACACATTTTAGTCGACTAAATCAACTGTAGATTTAGAAGACTAAAATCGTATGACATTTAGTCGACTAAAACTAGAATAAACACTAGAACATTCCAGGTGACTAAAATGTGACTAAAACTAAGTGAAAACTATTCAAGAGACAACGACTGAAACTAATATAGAAATTTGCTACCAAAAACAACACTGGCAGGTACGATGCCATCGTAATGACTGCTTTTTACACTTGATGAAAATAGCCATGAAAATAGTCCTCACTAATGTTCATGATAAAAAATGCCACCATTTTGTTCTACTCTGTCTGTGTCTCTTATAGGCGGGCTGTGGGCAGTTCAGAATGTAATAATTGTAATAACAATCAAAATCTACGAATGAACTAGTAACTAAAGTTTTCAAATAATCGAGATGTATAGTGGAGAAGTATAGAAGTAAAAGTATCGGAAATTGGAAAATACAAACGTACAGCACTCGAGTAAATGTAAGAAAGAAAGAAAGAAAGTTACTATGTTTACCCAGGGTAACTGGACTAAGCTCAAGAACTTGTTTACAGCCAGCCATAGAACATTTCATGGTAGAGGTTCAATGCCTTGTCCAAGGGCACTTCAATCAACGGTGGTCATTTTAACATGCCGGTCCGGGGATACGAACTAGCGACCTTTCCGATATCAAGACCGCTCCGCAAACCGTTCGGCCACCGCTGCCCCGTGTATACTCAAGTCACTCCCCCCCCCCCCCCCCACCAAAATTATATTGGCCTACAGAAAAAATAAAAACCTTAAATATTATCTAGTACACAGCAAGCTAAAATAAATCAACACACCAGCACGCCAGGGACCAGAATACTTCAAACCCAAACAATTAGTAAAAAATAGAACCACAAAACGTGTGTTAGAGATTAAACGACAAATAACAGCCAGAACCAGCAACTGCATTTACTTAATCACATGTGAAAAATGTGGTTTACAATATGTCGGAGAAACGGGTAAAACAATAGGTACTAGGCTGGGACAACACAGATACAATATTAACAATGCCAAAAAGACAACCACAAGATTTGTGCAACATTTCATGGCTCACGGCATTGAAGCTATAAAATGCGCTGGACTTCAACACAATCCCAACTGGACAGTAGGACAAAGACGTTTTAATGAAAAACAGTGGATTAAGAACCTCAACACGGATTTTCCTGGAGGCTTAAACATGCCTAAAATCAGATCTTGAACACAACAAAACTTAAACTCAGGATTAAACTGGAGAAATCTAAAAGTGATTGGATCAGACTTCTTTCGGATACATGGCGAATGCATTTATTCCTTGCATTGTGCCTACACATGTTGCGACCTTCGGTCGCGACATGTGTAGGCACAGTGCACTGAAGTTGTTTAATTCCCCCCCGCTTGCAGGTGACTATCTTCGGCGAGAGCGCGGGCGGCGCCTCGGTGGGCTACCACCTCATGATGCCCGGCAGCCGTAACCTGTTCACCCGGGCCATCCTGCAGAGCGGCGTGCCCAACTGCCCCTGGGCCTCGGTGACCCCCGGGGAGGCGCGCCGCCGGGCCACGCAGCTGGCCAAGCTCAACTTCTGCAACGTCGCCGGCAACGACACGGAGCTGGTGGACTGCCTGCGCACGCGGACGCCCAAGGAGCTCCTGGAGCACGAGTGGTCGGTACGTACACGTACGGTATTATTTACCAGTGATAAGTAAAGTAAGTAGCCTTGCCGAGCCATGAGGCCCATAGGGCAGGAGCCTATCTCCTGTTTCTGTAGCGTGAGCTGAGGCAGCTTGATGTACAAGTACACCCCCTGGACATGACGCTAGTATGTCGCAGGGACTTACCCAATCCAACCCTTGATGCTGAGTGTCAAGCAGGGAGGCACTGGGTCCCATTTTCCCAGTCTTTGGTATGACCCGGCCGGGGATCGAACCCCGACCTCCCAGTCTCAGGGCGGACACTCTAACCACAAGGCCACTGAGTTGATTTAACAGTGATGGAAGAGATGAAAGTAAAAGTATTGGAAGTAAAAGTATTGGAAATTGGAAAACACTCAAGTGAAGTGCAAACTAAATAATTGTACTTGAGTACAGCATTTAGGTAAATGTACTTAGTTCCTTTCCACCACTGAACGGTAACATAACGTCATAACCGTGGTCACATGGTCATCAGGTCATGTTATAGTTACGGTAACATAACGTCCCGTGGTCACATGGTCATCATGTCATGTACTTAGTTACGGTAACATAACGTCCCATGGTCATCAGGTCATGTTATAGTTACGGTAACATAACGTCCCGTGGTCACATGGTCATCAGGTCATGTTATAGTTACGGTAACATAACGTCCCGTGGTCACATGGTCACCAGGTCATTAGTTACGGTAACATAACGTCCCGTGGTCATGGTCATCAGGTCATTAGTTACGGTAACATAACGTCATAACCGTGGTCATGGTCATCAGGTCATGTTAGTTACGGTAACATAACGTCATAACCGTGGTCATGGTCATCAGGTCATGTTAGTTACGGTAACATAACGTCATAACCGTGGTCATGGTCATCAGGTCATGCCGTGGGAGAGTCAGCTGTTCCGCTTCGCCTTCGTGCCCGTGGTGGACGGCGACGTGGTGCCCGACTCGCCCGAGGCCATGCTGGACTCAGGAGACTTCAAAGACACGCAGGTCCTGATGGGCGTCAACCAGGACGAGGGCTCCTACTTCCTGCTGTACGGAGCGCCCGGCTTCAGCAAGAACAACGAGAGCCTCATCTCCAAGGAGGACTTCCTGGAAGGTATATGTCTGACTGCAGCACGCAGGGGCGCAGATAGCATTTTATAACTGGGGGGGGGGGGGGGGGTATATATTTGGGGGCTATGAGGAGGGGGGGATATCCCCCCCACTTTTGCGCATAATTATGCAGATTTTCCACGTTTTTTTAAGCGGATTTCACGGCAAAACACTGCCAACAGCAAAACACATGCAGCCACGATACATTTTGGAGAGGATAATCCCCCCTCCTCATGAAACTGAGGGGGTCGATCCCGTCCCCGTCCCCCACCCTATCTGCGCGCCTGTCAGCACGACTTGCGCCACACAGAGGAAAACTACATAATAAGTAGACTATATAGAGCACTGTTGCTAGAGGAGTTATTGATACAACCTGTTTCTGGAGAAAATTAATTAATTCTGCCGTAAAAAGTCTTGAAACTACACGGCCTGAAATCAATGCCACTGCTAAAATACGTCACTCCGTCCCCGCTGCCGTTACATTCCTGAGATTCCGAGTTGACGTCGTCAGCAGACCTGTCCGTCACAACCCTTATGTCACACTAGTAAACGCAACCTGCTGTCGCAATTAAGCCCATATATAGATCCTCGATGTCATCAATATTGGCCAGCAACTCTACATCTGACCTCACAAACCCCTTAGATCTCCATATATGGATATATGTCAGAACCTGTTCTGACATTCCATTATGCTGATCCTATCCCCATCCATCCTTCCTTCCTCTTCGATGTCTCCCTTTTGACTGATATACCTGTCCATTCAAACTCTATAGACGGGGCCTGAACCTAAAGTTATTAGTGCAGCCGCGCCCCGGCCACCATGCCAAAGTCACAACCATGAAACTCAAAGTCAAACTCTCGTGTGAACTAGTGACAAATGCATTATGTAACTTCTACATCTCACTATTGATACTACTAATATTGATACCCATTTTGGGGGCGGGAACCCCTTTTGGTGTTAGCATCATGTTATGCTTTAGCTATTGAAAAATAACAGATCTACAAGCTCATAGCGCGCCACCGAGTGGCGCGCTACGAGCTTGTATAGGTCTGCTATTTTTGAAAAATCGAAGAACGACTGACATTTTTAGAATCTGATCTCGGGTCAGAATGGGTTAATCAGACCAGTGTGTGTCCAGTGGAAACCTCGTGTGAATCTGATCTCAGGTCAGAATGGGTTAACTTAACTCCTCCTATGCTGTGGTGGTATATTCTCTCTAGGCGTGAAGATGAGCGTCCCCCACGCCAACGACATCGGCCTGGAGGCCGTGGTGCTGCAGTACACCGACTGGATGGACGAGAACAACGGCGTGAAGAACCGCGACGGCCTCGACGACATCGTGGGCGACCACAACGTCATCTGCCCCCTGGCGCACTTCGCACGCACGCTCGCCGTCCGGAGCAACAACGGAAACTCCCAGGGTATGTATGACGCAGTGTTGTTTTCGTCGACTAAAAACTAAGACTACCTTTTTTTCACTGACTAAAACTAAATAAAAACGAATCTATGATGACTAAAACTAAGACTAAATATACTGACAATTTCGTCAACAAATAAAAACTAGACAAAAATATTAGGAAGGGACTAGTGGACAAGAGATTCAGTTATCCAGTTCGCGAGATTGTAGAACTGCTATTTTCAGCATGCAACCAAAGTGTAAAATATGCCAAAAACAACACTGGTACGACGGACCACCGTACCACCCCAATACGCCCATGTGCATGTGTGTGTGTGTGTGTATATATATATATATCATGGTGGCGCCATAACTGTTTTTTATCGTGGTTTTATCTATAACTGCACCGATCTGTGTAAAACCTTCTATGCATATACTCCATAGAAGCCAAGGAAAAACCTTTGCCTGGAATTTTTCACATCTGCTCTTCATAGCGCCACCAGGAGGCCGACATTATGTAAAACACATTTTCTTATATTATTAGTTAGTTAGATGACAAAAATAAAATAAATACTTTGGCTTATGTGTGAGGTGCAGGGTTCAAAAAGGTCAGAGTATAAGTAGGTCTGTTGTGTAATAAAAACTCAACAAAAGTAAGTTCCCGGTTAAAAAAAATATTATATGCAGTTACTGTTGGTAACAAGAAAAACTAAATCTAAGGGCATTTTGTATCTAATTTCGGTTTGTTTTGTAAAACACACAATAAAGTTCCAGTTAGTTATCGTTTTTGTTTAGTCCAGATTTCTCCACCCTTTTTCCCAAGTTTTCATTATTTTTTGTAAGTTTTAGTTAACGATAATAACCTCAGGCCACCCTCCGTTCAGGCGGAGTGTACCTGTACCTGTTCGACCACCGCGCGTCCAACCTGGAGTGGCCCGAGTGGATGGGGGTCATGCACGGGTACGAGATAGAGTTCGTCTTCGGCCTGCCGCTGGAGAAGAGACTCAACTACACCTTCGAAGAGGAGAAACTGAGCCGCAAGATGATGAGATACTGGGCCAACTTCGCCCGCACCGGGTGAGCCACATGTTAGTTAGAGCCACAAGCTATACTGTGACTGGAGGTTTCAAGGTTGTGTTGTTGTTTGACAAAAAAGGGCCAGTGGTAGGAGAAGTACTTATGGTAAATTTAAGCAATAAGGTAACGGTTACAAACATTATAGCAATATTAACCTAATAAAACTATTACATTCACAAAAGTATCTACGCTTTGCGCCACCAGAGCGAGCGAGCCAGAGCCACAACACTTCCTTGTTTTGCTCTGCAAGTAGCCTATGTGACGGGAGAATAGCGCTTGATATCTTTACGGGGCTGCCTGGAGCCACACATTCACAGTCATATGAGACGGGCGGTGCTTAGACGCCCGCACGGCATGTGTTTGTAAAGCAATGAAGCGCTCCCCTTCCCCAGTTCAGCTACAAGGCTGCAGTTTGATACAAAGTGATTGAAGGAGTGGGTTATCAGTGAGTTTACACCGGTCACGTGACGGTAACCAGCCAATCAGAATGAAGTATTGGGACTACCCGTTTTAGAAGGTGCATTTATACAGTGCCTTTATCCAAGGCGCTTTACATACGTAGATTGTGCATTACATTGACCCATTCACACACACATTCATACACCGATGGCGGCGGAAACTGCATGCAAGGCACCAACCAGCACATCAGGAGCAATTAGGGGTTCAGAGTCTTGCTCAAGGACACGTCTTCGACACTGACTCTGGGGGAGCCCACAGGGTTCAAACTGGCAACCTTGCGGTTTACCATCCAGCCACTCTATACCCGCCGCCCCCCTTGTGACTTTAACAAAAAAATATTGCAATGTAGAAACACTCTGTTACAAGTAAAAGTCTGGAATTAAAAATGTACTTGAGTAAAAGTACAAAAGTATTGGCATCAAAATGTTCTCAAAGTACCAAAAGTAAAAGTACGGTACTCATTATGCAGAATGTCCCGTATTTCATGTTTTCAAATGTATAAGAATCGTTTGGAAATAGCAGTGGCCAAAATGAATATAGGGCTGAAGAGGGATATAATAATCCAAATCTTTATTAGACAGAATGTATATAACACTCACTCCAAAAGATAGACACTGTAAGGATAGCACAAAAAAATTGTCCTTGCTTGCTGTCTTGTTTCCATTTAGGTACTATACTGTATGCAATCAATTCATAGACATGACACGAATATTAACAACAAAATTCAATATCATCGCAGGTAAAAACAACACAAAATCTACATAGTAAAACAAAATAAAACACTGTATATACACAGTGAGGGGGGAAAAGGAAGTGTGATCATTTCCTCTCCCTTGGGCCTATACTGAAAGGTGGATTTTCAGGCCTGTTTTAATTAGAAGCAAGTGATCTGCATTTCTTTTTTGAGAGAGAGGGGCTCAGGGCATTCCACGCTTGGGTGGCAGTGCTGTATAGGATAATTTAATTTACCCATGTTTGTTTTGAACTGACACTGTATCCGACCTTAACCCCCGCCTCTCTCTCTCTCTGTTCCTCCACCAGGAACCCCAACGTGAACCATGAGGGTGGGATGGAGACGGGTAAACGCTGGCCTCTGTTCAGCATCAGCGACCAGAGACACGTGGGACTCAACACGGAGCCGCTGAAGATCCATAAAGGTCTGAGGAACCAGCTGTGTGCTTTCTGGAACCGCTTCCTACCACGCCTACTCAACATCACCGGTAAGAACTACAACTGTAGTCCATTAACCATTAACTGCTTCCTACCACGTCTACTCAACATCACTGGTAAGAACTACAACTGTAGTCCATTAACCGCTTCCTACCACGTCTACTCAACATCACCGGTAAGAACTACAACTGTAGTCCATTAACCGCTTCCTACCTCGTCTACTCACCATCACCGGTAAGAACTACAACTGTAGTCCATTAACCATTAACCGCTTCCTATCACGTCTACTCAACATCACCGGTAAGAACTACAACTGTAGTCCATTAACCATTAACCGCTTCCTAACCATAGACTGTAAAAAATATGGACAAAGCGTTCCCAGGGTCTAACATGAACGTAAAATGAAGCCTGTCAGTCCTTGCAATGGAAGTCGCCATCTTTCTAGATCCGTTTTGGTCCAGCTGGCCATTGGCTGGCCCAGACAAACACTATTAACTAGTTAACTCACAATCCTTTTAACGGCACTATTTTTTTTGACGCGCGATTAACGCACTGTGAAGTTTAACAGAATGGTTGAGAGACGCATGCATGTGAATGCAGGCAGTCAGTGAGCCCCGCCTCTCTCCCCCTCTCACACACTTAGAAAACATGTTATTTTGATCAACATGGCCTGTTATCTCTCGTAATGGTACCATTGGCCAACATCAATACAGTTCTTTAGTTTGGGTCTGGAAGGCTAAATGTCATCAAATGGTGGTCCGTGGCTCAAATGCAGAATGAATAATGGGCTATGATATGAAAAATCTTGAAAACCACTGATTTAAGGTATATTTAGAACGTATACAAAATATGCGATTAATCACAGTTAACTATGGACAATCATGCGATTAATCAGATTAAATATTTCAATTGATTGACAGCCCTAATATATATATATATATATAGAGAGAGAGAGAGAGAGAGAGAGAGAGAGAGAGAGAGAGAGAGAGAGAGAGAGAGAGAGACGGGCATGGTCAGTAATGCAGACAGAATGCCTGCACACACAAACACACACACACACACACACACACACACACACACACGGCTCAGTTTTTCCATCACAACAGACCACCAGAACCAAGAGCATGGATGCGGTGGTGAAGGTCAGGTGATGAGAGATTTGCAGTGTGACATTCTAGACGCTTGTGTTTCTCCTCCATGGAGGTGACCTTACCGCGCCGTGTTCTCGTGTCTCTCCACAGAGACGCTCCTCCTCACTCCCTCCGTCTGGAGACTTTATCATTTGATATCAATCTCACTCGCTCTCTAATCTTCATTGTCCCCGAAAGAGACATAATTATTGATCGTTGCATTCTCTCTCGGATCAATATGAAAAACGCGCTCTCTGTCTATTAGATGAGAACTGCTTCTGCAAACTGTGGGGTTTATACGCAGCATGTCAGATACGACCGGTTGTAAACTAAACTCGTTCTCATGGCAAACACAGTAAAGCTGTGCGTGGCCATCGTGTTATTGGTTAGTTACCATCATGTCTGTCGGGTCAGGACCCCTTTTGGAGCGTCCCCATAACCGCGTAAAGTGACAGTTTAAAGACGTTTTTCTGATCCAACACTTCTACAAAGTGTTTCTGAAGTCCCGGGACAGAGAGAGAACAGTGTAGGATGTCGTTGATGAATCTGTTGTTTATTCTGCTCTGCCAACATATCCTTCAACAGCTCATAAACAGTCAGCCCCGTCCAGGAGGGTCAGGCCGACGTACAGCAGCTAGAGCTATAGCTCACTCATTACTAAACGGCTGGCCTACGAGTTGGCAAAAGAACATGATGAAGTGCAGTGTCCTTAACCCATTCTGAATGGGAACCCCTTTTGGTGTTAGCATCATGTTATGCTTTAGCTATTGAAAAATAGCAGATCTACAAGCTCATAGCGCGCCACCGAGTGGCGCGCTACGAGCTTGTAGGTCTGCTATTTTTGAAAAATCGAAGAATGACTGACATTTTTAGAATCTGATCTCAGGTCAGAATGGGTTAATCAGACCATGTGTGTGTCCAGTGGAAACCTCGTATGAATCTGATCTCAGGTCAGAATGGGTTAACCCACCAGGTTAAGGACACAGTCGGTAGAGAGGAACGCCCAATTTATTCTCTGTCATACAACAAGTGTTGCACGATGAACAAACATCTAGATGAGCTCAAAGCGTGTCATTTATCCAGCCGCGGATATATTATTACTGTCACCGTCACATTTCAAAGTATGAGTGAACCAGACTTCATCTTCATTAGTGAGGACCAATTATTATACTAGAGGATGAAATTACTTTTACTCAAAACAAGTTCAAAACTCGATTCTTATACCGGTATAACTGGAAGACTCACCCTAAAAACACAGTCGCCCCCCATGCAGCGGAAAGATCTGTCTTTCTAACCATTCTCTCTCTCTCCCTCCTCCAGACAACATTGACGAGGCGGAGCGCCAGTGGAAGGTGGAGTTCCATCGCTGGTCATCCTACATGATGCACTGGAAGAGCCAGTTCGACCACTACAGCAAACAGGAGCGCTGCACTGACCTCTGAACCCCTCCCCCAACATCCCCACCACACACACACACACACACACACACACACACACACGCCCACGCAGAGAGAGAGAGAGAGAGAGAGAGAGAGAGAGGGAGTGCAAGAAACAGAGAGAGAGAGACAGGCGAGAGAATGAAAGAAAGATTTTTGCTGTGAAAGATCAGATACTGTATCTTCTATAACTTATTGTTTTTCACTACACACACACACACACACACACACAAACACACAAGAACAGATATACAACAAGCTGACAGTGTGTAGCACTGTTAGCTCGTTGTTCGCTCGTTAGCTTCAATATCAGCTGAAATGCGGAGCTTAAACATTTCACACACACACACACACACACACACACACACACACACACACACACACAGTTCTGACACTGTATTTATGTTATTTATTTAATTTATTCACAACCATGTGTTTTTCTTCTCTGAACTTGCGTTTCCGTTTTTTCGCCCGACGTTGTGAAACATGCCGGTATTACGTCGTCTCAATCGATGCTGCTGTCTTTTCACTGGCCGTTTTATGGAGGGAAATTATGGAGGGAAATTATGGAGGGAACCGATCGGCGCCGTTGCATGAAGAAGTAGAAAGGGAAAATGTCAACAGCGTGCCATTACCTCGTGTGTGTGTGTGTGTGTGTGTGTGTGTGTGTGTGTGTGTGTGTGTGTTCGTGTGTGTGCGTGTGTGTGTGTGTGTGTGAGGGCGCGTTGTGAATAGTGTGAGGTGGTTAGCGACGCATCATTTATACTCGTTTGACGTACGACAAATAAGGCCTGTGAGACTCTGAGCTCCAGGATTCTGTCAGTTTGCTCCACTATTTTATTTTATTTTATTTTATACATCGTTCAGTTTTATCTGTTTTCCTTCTCAACATTTCAGGTTTTTTTTGTTTTGAACAACACTACTACCACTAACTACTGCTTCTACGAAGTTTTGTTGGACTTGTTTTTTTTATTTGCCATTTTTTGCTCATTGTTTTCAAGCTGTATTTGTACACGACGGGTGTCGCTGGTCGAGTCGACAGCGTCGGATACACCAGATAACAACGAAGCTAACACAGTGTCGTGCTAGGCAACACACTGTTGTTAGCTTGTTAGGTTGATCTTCAAAAAGACGTCGACAACAACACAAGACTGTCCTTGCGACCGTTTGCCGAGTTTGGTTGTCTTGAGCATTGCTTGCGACTGTGTGTTTGTGTGTGTGTGTGTGTGTGTGTGTGTGTGCGTGTGTGTGTGTGTTAGTCTGCTAGTCTTTCTCTCTGGTTCTGTGGTGTTCAGGCGGGCGGGTAGTAGGGAAAGAGGAACGGGGGGTACGGGGGTACAACCCATTGCCACCCTGCTACACCACCGCTCTTGTCTTTTCCGTCATCCATGTTTCTCCCATCCATCCATGTGTAACGATTTAATTCACGCTCCGTTGTAACACTGCGTCGTTTGACCAAAGTTGCAGATCCTGAAGATCACAACGTGGTCACAACTATGACACGTTGTGAGGCTTATAGATCGGCTATTTTTCGCCAAACCACACAAGTCAAAGTATTAAATCAGATTTTTTGGGGAGACAAAGTGGATCTCAGCATTTCCAACCACTGTGTTAATTAAAAGGGGACGGGGATTGTCACCTGGCCAGAAACCTGTTGCGTTGTGGGGGTAAGTGGGTGGGCCGGGCGGGCGGTTGTGAAAGCTCCCCTCGTTTAAAAAATACATATATATATATATATATATATATAATTTATTTTAAATAATTTCCGTCGTCCCTGGAGCGAGCATGCAGCTTCCAGACGTGCTAACGTCGCTAACGTCGTTCAGCGCGGCCTCCTCCTCCTCCTCCTCCACGTTTGTTGTAAGGTCAAACATTCGGAGCGGTGCCGATATTACTGACTTTTGAAGCCAGACAAAAGTATAGTATACAGTATTATATTTTATGTATTAAAACAGAACGCTTGTAGATAATATAGCAGTTGTGTTTACGTGATCGGGGGGGGGGGGGGGGGGTGGGGGGGAGAGATGAACTGTTGAACTATACTGTAATCATACAATCAAGTGATATATATTTGAGTGGAAATGAAAACATGGCAGAACATTTTCACCGTAATAGCAACACATGCCAAATTAAAAGAGTAACCAAATGTCCAGTTTGTCAAAGTATCCTTTTTAAAAGATGTCTGTTTCTGTGTCGCGGGCCCGGGTGTACGACGTCGTCCATCCGTTGCGTTGTTTTTAACGTTATTTTAACGTTGTTTGACGTTATACCTGTTGGTCCCAAATCATCAGTCACATATAGGAATCGTGAGCCATTCATAATACTGTAGTAAATGCACTAAACACAAACAAGTAAATGTTTGTGTGTGTGCCGTGCGTGTGTGTGTGTCACTGTGTCTGTGTGTGTGTGTGTGTGTGTGTGTGTGTGCATGTGTGTGTGTGTGTGTGCGTGCGTGTGTGTGTGTGTGTACACCGCGTACACATACACGATGTGTGTACGCGTGTGTATTCATTTCAGTCCAAGCCATTGTTCCCTCTAATCCGTCACGACTCATTCAACTCTCGACGGCCTGGAGCGGCCGAGCGGGAGCAATAGAACGTCATACCCATTTAGCCACGACGACCAACCTGGCGCCTTGAACATCGCTCTCACAGCGTCCCCCTCGCACTCTATGAACAACGTTGCCATTCAGTAGGACTGAACTAAGCCTTACAGGAACACAAAGAGTAAAAAAAAAAGAAAGGATATAATAATATTAATCAAAAATCAAATATGTGAAATAACAAATGTGGATACAAAGCACCACAGCCCCCTTATTTTGGATTCAGTTTTTATATATGGTAATATTCGATTCTACAAGACAAAAAATATAGTAGAATATATGCTTCTCAAGCTGGCTAAAAAGGGGGGGAAAAGAAAGAACAAAAGAGAGACTATATTGCCAAAAACATTAATTTATCATTAGCCTTAACATCAATTGCCTACGACAGCAATCTGCCCGATGATGAGTTGACTGTGATCACTGTGACGCATGAGCTTGTAGATCTGCTATTTTCTGTATGTAGAGTATATAGCGTTGTCTTCTAACATTTCTTATCGTTTATATAATTCCGGTTCAAACCGGTGTGTCGTTAACATTTGAAAGCATTAAAGAAAGCACTAAAAACAAATAGATCGTTTCGTCTTGCTGCACGCGAGACCGTGCCTGTGCTTGGCCTAGAGGGAACATGGGTCCTGTGTGTGTGTGTGTGTGTGTCTGTGTGTGTGTGTGTGTGTTCTATCCTCATGTCATATGCAGCTGTAGTGCTAGTGTGCGTACGTGCAGTGGTGGAAGCAGTGCTTGGGTAAATAACCCATTCTGAACGGGAACACATTTTGGTGTTGGCATCATGTTACGCTTTAGCTATTGAAAAATAGCAGATCTACAAGCTCGTAGCGCGCCACTCTGCTATTTTTTTTAAATCGAAGAACGACTGACATTTTTTAGAATCTGATCTCAGGTCAGAATGGGGTTAATCAGACCAGTGTGTTGTCCAGTGGAAACCTGGTATGAATCTGATCTCAGGTCAGAATGGGATAAATGTACTTTCTACCGTCGCGTGTGCGTACAGTAAGTGCGTATACAGTAAGTGCGCATCCTGTTGATATTCTGTGTGTTTCAAACCACTCCTCCGTCTACACATCCCTCCATCCTCCTTCCGCTCCGTCCGTCCGTCCGTCCTTCCTTCATCCCATGTCGCTTTGATTCTCTCCTCCCCCTTCTCCCTCCTGTTCCCCCCTCTTTACAATTTAGGCATTTTTAGCAGACGCTCTTAATCCAGAGCGATTTACAGTATAAGCAAGAACAAAACATATACATCAAATGCATAAAATAGTCTTCAAGAATCATATACTGTACGTAAGCTATAAGAACCTAACAGTGGAATATCTTATATAATAAATGAAACTATGCATATAACTCTTTCTCCATCTCTCTCCTTCAACCATCCCCTCTTCTCTCTCTCTCTCTCTCTGTCATCCATTGCTGGTGTTCTCATTAGCGTAATGGAGGGGTACAGTAATTCACTCAGCAAAAGGACCCGACGTGACAGATCGCTGCGTCAGCCTCAGAGACAGAGAGAGGGGGGGGGGGGGGGTTGGGTAGTGGACAGACGGATGGATGGATGGTTGGATGGATGGAAGGACAGACGGACAGACAGACAGCCTGTGATCAGTGGCAGTGGAGTCAGGTGAAGGTCGGGCGGTTCAGAGTGGGCGGAGAGAGGAGAGAGAGGAGAGAGAGGGAGGGAGAGGAGAGAACGGAAGTCAGATGGAGAAGATTAAATGAAAGAGTGAGAGGAAGCATTTTTATAACCCTGCGTTTCTTCTTATGTACTGTACTGTATCAGTGTTGGGGAGAAGTACCATGCAGATTTATAATAATATAATTTTGAAATACTCTGTTACAAGTAAAGGTATTGGTAACTAAATGTACTTCAGTAAAGTAAAAGTACCTCAACATTATACTTAAGTACAGTACTTGAATAAATGTACTTAGTTACTTTCCACCACTCACTGGTAATACCACAAAAATACAATACAAATGTTCTCCATGTTCTCATTCAAAATCTGACTTAGTACAAAAGGTACTGGTCATTTGGTATCGAAATATATGCCTACTTGCAGAACCAAAGTAAAAGGACTCAAGTTTCAAATATCAAAAATAGTAGGTCTAACAGTACTACAGTACAGTACAGTACTTGAGTAAATTACTTAGATACTTAACACCACTGTCTCATCGCGTGCTCATAAATTTTTTTATCTCTTTTTGTTGTCATCATTGATTTACTTTTGAAGTATATACCTGTGTGTGTGTGTGTGTGTGTGTGTGTGTGTGTGTGTGTGTGTGTGTGTGTGTGTGTGTGTGTGTGTGTGTGTGTGCGTGCGTGTACTGTATTTATCATTACTGTCCACTAATAAACCGTCCGCCTGTGCAATATCAATTCATATCGACACCGGAAGTTAATCATTTTCATGGATTGATTGATTGATTGATTCTGCAAATGGATTTGGTTAGTGCAAAATGTACCAGGCATGATCGAATGACATGAAAACCCTCCTGTATTTATGGATGAAAGCACTCTGTATAGTGTATGAAAATAAATATATATATATAAATATATAGCCAATATATATATATGGATATACGGTTCACTAAAGTAATAATAACATAATTATGTATAGAGATAATTATACCACACAAAAAGGATGCATGTGTAAAATCCTCAGTGTTAAATTGACTTAAATGTAATGTCCATCTTTGGTTCCATTTTTGCACACTCACTGAGTTAAATTAACACTCCTGATTTAACGGTGACCGGGCTCGACTCCGAGTGACACGTGCTTGGGCGCATCGCGTCCAATCGGAAGCCTGCGCTCGAAAGCTCTAAGCTCCTCCCCCCTACTGCCGTGGCGAATCCCCTTCGTGCATGCCTTCGAAAGCCCCGCCTCCTCCCCCCCACCCCCACCCCCCCCCCCACACACACACCTAATACTCCAACCTGACTGTTATTTTAGGTACCACAAAATACTACTGTGTGATCTGATAATATTTAGTTTTAGGTTTTTTTTTACTCAAGTACAGTACTACTCAAGTAAATGTTACTGTTCAGCGCTTTTTTTTTTGTTTTTGAACATAGCAATGCCTATTATCAAAATTACTGTTGAAGTATACTTCTTTTGACATTAGGTACGTTTGATGTTAGCAATAACGTAATACATTAACGATTGATAATTGAATATATTTGATATTTAAATTCAATTAATTGACATACAGGTAGCGGCCATGATGAGGCGGAGGATGATGATGATGACGACTTGAGGAATATATGTATTTAAAAAAGCAATATTTATTTGTGTACAAACATATGAAACGTGTGCCATACTGTTTATGATTTGACTCGCTGTCACAGCATCTGTTCTTGTTCTGTCTTTTTTTTAAAGGGGTGTAAGAGAAGAGACTTTTCTTCCTTCTTATAAAAACAAAAAAACAAGTGTTAAATAGCTCCAGATTGTGATAGTGTATAGTAGATATATAGATATATATATATATAGATGTATATAGTGTATACAAAACATTGCTGTATAGTGTTTGTTCAGTGACAAGAGGTCTGCTCGCCTCTCCTGCTCTTAGATGAACAGAAAATACATTTTCCATCCAACCAGGAGAGAGAACCACACTTATCCATGCTGTTCCAGCTCCAGTTTTGTCTGCTCTTTTATTTATTTAATCAATTAGCAATTGTACCTTTATTCAGTTTATGCTGTATGTATCCTGCATGAGTTCTCTCTCGCTCCTGGTTCGTTCAAATAGGTGGTATCTCGACAAATTGTCTGTATTTTGACCTGAGATCAGATTCTAAAAAGTTCTTCTACATCCTGATAGTTTTCTGAAAAAGCTATGTTTCTATGTCAGTCGTTCTTTGATTTTTCAAAAAATAGCAGATCTACAAGCTCGTAGCGCGCCACCGAGTGGCGCGCTACGAGCTTGTAGATCTGCTATTTTTCACCAAAAGGGGTTCCCGCCCAACATGGGTTTTAACTGAAGAGTTGGACTGAGAAACAGGGTGACCCCTTTGTTTGCTGAACAAACACTATCTTATACCACTATAGCAATGTATCACAATATAGATCTATTTTTAACACTTTTAAGCTAAATAACTTACACCTTTTAATGTACTGTTTTCTGCTTGGTTGTCCAAGTTTGGGTGGCTACTGTACTTTTAAGTGTGTTGAAGGCTTGTGTATTGCGTGTGTACAGTACAAGTTATGTATATCCATGAATGCTAGCTCACAGCAAATGGAAGTAAATCAATAAAGAGCGCCCGCTGCTTCCTCCTGTCCCAACCGGACTCTGTGTGCATTGTGTGGTTTTAATAATGTACGTGTGTGTTGTGTTCAAAAGTGTAAATTACAAAGTACATTTTATATATCGATGCATTGCTGTATCGGAAATTTGCACTTTCCCAAAAATAATCAAAGATTTTACTGAGTGAAATAGAGCTTTAAGCGGTTAATTCATAATGTATTATATTCTTCCCTTGGTAGAAATGTGGTCAAGTCAAAAGTACAATATTTGGCATAATTATACGTATCCAAAAATACAAATTATACTCAAGTGAAGTACAGGGACTACACAAAAATGTCAGTGCCAAGTAAATGTTACTTTGTTACCGTCCACAACTGATACCCATGTCAGCTAGCCCATTTTGACCTGAGATATGATTCTAAAAATGTCTTCTACATCCTGACAGTTTTCTGAAAAAGCTATGTTTCTATGTCAGTCGTTCTTCTATTTTTCAAAAATAGTAGACCTACAAGCTCTTAGCGCGCCACTCGGTGGCGCGCTATGAGCTTGTAGATCTTCTATTTTTCAATAGCTAAAGTTAAACATAATGCTAACGCCCCAAAATGGCCTAGGTGAAACCACAGCAAACACAAATGAATGAATGAATGAATTAATTAATGTATGAATGAATTAATTAATGCATGAATGAACTAACGAGCCTGACAAAGAACTCACAATGGACATAAAAGGGGACACAGCTGACATCACTGCATAGACTCCATATTTGGGGCATGCCTGACAAAGAGACACATGCATAATAAACTGGGTGGGGCATTCATTTCAAACTTGCATCGTTCTTCCAAGTAGGCCAGACAGTGCCCCATGGGCATAATTATATTATTATCATTGATGTTAGAGTAACATCATTACACTGACATCCAGTGGTATTTCACCAGCATTGCAGGCATGCTGTCAAAATACACTGTATAATCTGTCTCTCTTCTCTTGTATTCTCCTATCTGTCAGGTGATTCAAGATGTTTATTGTCACACAGATGTACAAGTACATGCATTGTGAAAAACTTAAGATTGGGGGCTGCTCCACAATACACTTAAATAAAAACAGTAAATAAACTAGAACTGCACTCTGTCGAGTGCATACTTGCTTGTTGCGCACTAGTAGGCCATAAATGTCCTACTAGTGCGCAAGCAGAGCGCGCAAGTACTTTCGACCGCTACAAACTGTCAAATCTCAGTAATGACTACTTGTGCCTGATACGGCAGTGGTGCCAGATTACATACATGTATACATAGGAGGATTACCTTTAATCCTCCCAACACTAAAACATATCGTCATTACGTACATACATATACATATACATATATATATTATGTATAACTAGCTCTCAATGATGACGTAATAAAGATGTGGATTAAAGGACCCAATGCCAGAGTGTAATTGGTTTTCGATGGTGACGTAATGACGATATGTTTTAGTGTTGGGAGGATTAAAGGTAATGCTCCTATGTATACATGATGTATGTAATCTGACCACTGCCGTATCAGGCACAATTAGTCATTACGTCATTTGCTGGGACGGTGCATACGCATCAAAATTGGCGGGACGGCTGGGACGGTGCATACGAGTCCCGGGCGAAACTAGTACTTGCGCGCTCTGCTTGCGGAAGTAATAACAATATTAAACCGAAAAGAACTATGATCAGCAGACAAGTACCATGGAGAAGTTCATCATGACTGACTTCCAGCTCCACTGCTCCAGTTTGCCTTTCAATCATTTATATGTACTGTCTTTTTTATGACAATGTATTCCTTTGTCAAATATCCGTTTTGGGAGAACTTGGTATTGAGACACTTATTGGTCAGGGTTTTGGGGAGGGCACTGGGCCAGTGATGAACAAAGAGCTACATTTTTACTGTAGCATTCAGTACACCATGGACATTTGGACAAGCGCATGTACCAACAACCAGGAACGCATTATGCAGAAGGCGATGTAAAACCATCAGTACTATAGAGGTCCTGGTAGGACATAAAACCATCAGTACTAGAGGTCCTGGTAGGACAACAAAACGAGCAGTACTAGAGGTCCTGGTAGATGCCATGAGAATTTTACTCAAAAAGCCTATAGATGGTGCAGTGCAAGTGAAATGTTTGTGGCTGCAAGAGTCAATACTTTTCAAGCTGTTCTCCGGAACTTAATGCATAGATTCATGTGTCGCTTGGATGAGTCTGTGAATCATAGCATCAACGTCAGTATAAATAACCCTGTCAAAAGTTGCACTAGATAGATACTCCTCTAGCCTTAGATGACATTGGCTTAAAGGCCTTAACTGTCACAAATGCCTGTTTAACATGTACATTTGGGTACATGCAATAAATTCTGCAATAAAGGCATTCATTATACTGTACTGAATGTACTGTACAAGAAGTCCTGGTAGGAGATTACCCACACACACACACACACACACACACACACACACACACAGGAGTGAGGAGACTGGGCAGATCAACCGACAGATATAAAAATGAACATCATGCCTTTAATCTGTTGACTTTTAGGATTAACCCAACAGGATTAATATTACTACTTAACATAATGAGGGAGGGAGGGAGAGAGAGAGATAAAACTGTGTAAACAGCGAGATAAAACACTACCTTCAAAGTGACAGAGGGTAGAACACATCTGGCAGAGAATTAACCCATTTTGAGCGGGAACCACTTTTGGTGTTCTAAACACTTATAATTTAGCTATTGAAAAATAGCAGATCTACAAAAGAGAGAGAGAGCCACTCGGTGGTGCGCTACGAGCTTGTAGGTCTGCTATTTTTGAAAAAAAATGATGAAAATGTGCCTTAAATCTTTTAATATATATTCTTTCGGTGTTTCAGTTTTTGACTCAAATCTTTGCTTCTGGAGGTGTCCCTGGAACAACATATTTTCAGACGGGGGTCGGCGGCATATTACATATATAATTTTTGGGGGTCCTTGACATGAAATATTGAGAACCACTGATGTAGAAACATGAGGTTTTTCCAGAAAAAAATCATTAAAAAAAAAACATTTTTTTGCATTCAAGCCTAAATGGGTTAAGGAACTCAACACAGAGTTGACGCAGAGCTAGAGGACATTATTTGGAGCCGAACGGCTGAAGAACTTCAAACGTAGATGAGGAACCCTGAACGGTTGAACGTGTAAAGGACCGACACTAACAGAAACACAACGCATTCTGTACCAGAACCGTCCGGTACTGACACAACCAGGACCAGCAGAACCTTGGGAGGAACCGTCGCTGCAGAACCCTCTGATGAGGTTCTAGCAGAATTATACGATCAAACTACTGAGGGGAGCTGAGAGCTGACACATTGACAACAACGTCCTCATTGTACCGTTTGGATTCGTGAGAACTTTGAAACAAGAGAGACATCTTCTACACTGTGTTAGCGTTCGCTGGAGTCACGTGACTGTTGTGTTTACCATCACCGTCTTATTGGTGCTGTGATAACTGACAGTAACGTACAGTAACTCAGCTTTAGAGGTTCGTATTTAGCTTGCACCACCTTCTTAAAATAATGGTCAGACATTATAATAAAAGGGGCGGGAGAACAGCATGATCCTTTTCAATTAGGAGATAGTTGATTTTACCAGTGGTGGCCTGCAGTGTCACTCATGAGGACCTGGGCCTGACCTTCGGCAAAAACACCATTTTCCTCAAATAAATAAATAGGCCATTATTTTAAGAAGGTGACGATCGACCTATCCATCACGTTTTGCCATAATCACTCACCAGTTCAGTGGTGAGTGGCCAAAACCCTCGTCGAATGCAATAGATATACTTTGTTGTCGGTGTTGAGGTGTTTTGTTCGGCGTTCAGCGGGATGTTTGCAGGCCGGGCGGCCGCGTCAGTCGGGCCTTCTGGCGGTAAAGGAGGGAAGTTCTCCGTGGACGAACTCTACGGGTTCACCAAGAAACCCAAACCCGCCACGAGAGGAGCAGCAGGAGGAGGAGGTCAGTGCTGGGAAAACGTACTATAGAATACTCCATTACAAGTAATGGAGTATTAATGGGGGGGAAAAGTACAAAAGTATTGGATTCAAAATGTACTTAAAGTACCAACAGTGCAATTACCCATAGTGTAAATATGTCCCATTTAAAGTTTTTAAAGTTTTTGGCCATTCTGAAAAGTACATGTTAACAGGGTATCTGCACTGCAGGCTTCGGCAAGTCAGATTGTGAGCTTGTAGATCTGTTCAAGCTGTTACTTTGGGCTTGTTTATCTGTAAGACAGACCGATTGATTTATCGAACCAATGCCGATTAAGCTAAAAACAACCAGAATCGAGCCGATACTGATGTGTTTGCCGATGAATCTCCCATCACTAGTGCATAGCTATAAAACATCAGGAAGAAAGAGAAAAAGACAAATTCCAAGCCTTTCCAACCTTAGAGTATATATGAATAGAGACGGCATGCACCGGATGTCTCCTCCCATCCACTCCGCATTAAGTTGCTCAAAAAGCGCATGAGGGCAATTTCATCACTCCTCCTTCCGGGTATAGGAACAGCGTGCATTCTGGGATGGATTATTGGACCCATAATCGTGAACGTGCTGGCCGTTGACTATATCATTGCACGCGTTCACGTGCGTTCACGTATGAAACAGCCGTTCGTTCACGTGTCGTCATGATCGTGCGCAATGATAGTCAACGGACCAGCGCGTTCACGATTTGGGTCAAACTGCAATACCACATTGGGCCACTATGTCCATTTGGCCTCAGGGTTTCTCTGTTCATATATACTCTACGTTTCCCACCCCCAGGAGGAGGGGCATCGACAGCAGTGGAAGACCAGAGGGAATGTAAGCAGCAGCAGAACGACAGGCAGAAGGAGGAGTCTGCGTTGGCCTCTCAGGTGCCGTAAACGTGGTGGAAAATGGATTAAATTGTTTTACTAGACCCGAGGCTGATTCTAAAAAAAAAAATCCTAACCGTTTTCTGAAAATCCTATGTTTTTATGTCAGTCGTTCTCAAACATTTTCATGTCAAGGACCCCCAAATATTTATATGTAATTGGCCGCCGACCCCCATCTGAAAATATGTTGTTCCAGGGACCCTCCCCCCCCCCCCCGAAGCATAGACTTGAGTTAAAAACATTCGCTCTTCAAGGATATATATTCAAAGATTCGATTTGATTTTCAAAAATAGCAGAGTGCCGCGCTACGAGCTTGTAGATCTGATATTTTTCAATAGCTAAAGTATAACATAATGCTCGAAACAACAAAAAGGGTACCTCAACATCAAATGTACCTCAACTAAGCAAAAGTATAAAGTACTTGCAGAATGCAGAATGTCCCATTTAAAGTTTTCAAAGGAAAGTCTTTTGAAAATTGCAGATCTACAAGCTCGCATTGCGACCCATTGTGAGCTCGTAGATCTGCTATTTTCAAATGGCCGAAATGTATAGGGCTGAGGTGGTTACTGTACGTTTTGTAATAATAATAAAAATTTACAAACTAACTAGTATTAAACTAAAGTTGTCAAATAATTGTAGTGGAGTAAAAGTACAATATTTGGATCTGAGGCCCTAAAAACAAGGCTCCAGACTTCCCAAAACAGGCTCCTACTTGGCCTCACTCCCCGAACCCACCTCACCCCTGCCCATTTTGACAGGCTGGAATGGCTTAGGGTTGACGACAGAGTACAGCATCTTGCAATGGGTCTGGTCCACGAGATTCGTTACAGTACACCACCAGGTTACCTAAATGTACCTAAAAATACTTAGGTAAATACTTCCTTAATGTCAACGAAGTTCACACCCACAACACCAGAAGGAGTTCAACAAACAACGTGCAACCCAGATTCGGCACAAACAAGGGACTAAATGCCTACAAAATGTGGAACGCCCTACCAACAGCCATTAAGACATGGAAATCCCTTAACCCCTTCAAAACCGCACTCAAAGGTCACCTATACGGACGGCTGCAATTCGAAACTGGCCCCCGTAAAATCAGAATCACTCCCCACCCACGTCCTGTATGTTTCTTTTCCCTTTTTACCTCCTTACATGATTTCCTGTTGTTGTTTTTTTTTATATAGAAGTGTATATTTGTACCGTCTCTAAATGTTCTGATGAATTGAAAAAGGTGGACCCTGTTGTAAACAAAGTGTAATGCTTTATCAGTGTGTCGTCCACACAGTGACAGTCTTTGTATTGAGTTGTGCTTTCATGTGAAATGTACCCATTCATGCAAACTGTTAATAAATACTTCAATCAAATAAATTTACCATTTTGGGGCGGGAACCCCTTTTGGTGTTATAGCATTATGTTATGCTTTAGCTATTGAAAAATAGCAGATCTACAAGCTCATAGTGCGCCACCGAGTGGCGCGCTACGAGCTTGTAGGTCTGCTGTTTTTGAAAAATCGACTGACATTAGAAACATAGCTTTTTCAGAAAACTGTCAGGATGTAGAAGACATTTTTTAGAATCTGATCTCAGGTCAGAATGGAAAACTGTCATGATGTAGAAGACATTTTCTAGAATCTGATCTCAGGTCAGAATGGGTTCATTACTTTACACCTGCACTGTCTCAGGTGCTAGGTTAGAATCTGATCTCAGGTCAGAATGGGTTCATTACTTTACACCTGCACTGTCTCAGGTGCTAGGTTAGAATCTGATCTCAGGTCAGAATGGGTTCATTACTTTACACCTGCACTGTCTCAGGTGTTAGGTTAGAATCTGATCTCAGGTCAGAATGGGTTCATTACTTTACACCTGCACTGTCTCAGGTGTTAGGTTAGAATCTGATCTCAGGTCAGAATGGGTTCATTACTTTACACCTGCACTGCTCAGGTGTTGGAGGAGGTGAGGAGGCTCAAGGAGAGGAAACGCTTGGAGCTCTACCTGAACGAATGTCAGCTCAGCCTCAGAGACTGCACCGCCCAACACACACCCATGAGCTACAGGTATGTGTGACTGTGTGTGTGTGTGTGTGTGTGTGTGTGTGTGTGTGTGTGTGTGTGGTGTGTTCGATGAAATACATGGCAACTTTGACAACTTGTAGATTTATGTACTGTTCTTTATGAACTTTTAATCTTTAAAACCAATGACCTCTTCCTTCAGGAAAGGATTCCATATAAGCCTTCTGGCTTCTTCCTTTCCTTGCATTGTATTTTTGTTTATTTGATATGTTATTGTCTATTTTTTGTACTATATGCTAAATAAATAAACCTAAACCTAAAATGATTGGAACCCAGCTGGACCAGTCTCATGAACAAAACACTATTTATGAACGATTTGCGTCCTTTGTCATATAATCGGTTCAGGAATATAAAAGAAGAGACACAGGTTGTTTTCTAAATCACTTCGCATTTCGATGTGCACAGCACCTCATTTTATTGAGGGATCTAAATAGCGGCAGGTATGGTTTCTGTAGCATAGCCTAGGCTTTACAGGTAATCTAACAGGTATGGTTTCTGTAGCCGAGGCTTTACAGCTAATCTCCAGAGAAAGGTATCGTTTCTGTAGCATAGCCTCTAGGCTTTACAGCTAATCTCCAGAGACAGATTTATTTTCTTCTTTATGGGTTCCCAGATTGCTTTACAGACTGCAGTTCCACTAAATCCCCAGCAGAGGTCAAAGTACACACACTAAATCCAAGGGTTTATAGGTTCTGAACACTTATTTGTTTAAAACGTGTCACAGTGTGTATAAATAGTGTGTGTACATAATACATAAACAGAAGCATCGACTGAAGGTGGAAATGTACAAATATACCCAAAGAGTAACACAATAAGCACTAGAAACGAGTCAAACAACCCAGAGACTACATGTCCGGGTAGGCGGTGTGGCTGCATGAAACTGACATGTTAATTATTATTTCATATTTTTTGTATTGATATTTAATGTTTGGTGGTTACTACGAGTCGAGTCACTGCCAGCTGAGCTTACGTCAACGAGGACTCTCAGGAACGCAATGTGTTGACAGCTGGGTGACAGCTGGGCGTGACGTATATTAGCAGTGACATTGCTTATATACCCTTTCAAGGCCACATTAATTGCGGCCACATTAATTCAATTTTCTCCAGAAACTGGCTGTATATCAAATATGAATGGACATCATTAACAACGCACAGCCACCCACTGACAGAAAGGCCGGGATGATCGGTTTACATGTACTGGCGCCCTCTACTGACAGTGACGTCAGACTTCGCTCTATATGAAATTTGCACCCTCTGGCCAGAAAAAGAATGAAGTCTGTGTATTTGACTATAGGCTAGGGTTTGACAGGATTGCTGAATTCCTACAATTCCCATAATGCTTTAGAGGAGGAGGCTGCATGGAGGTGTGACTTTGTAGTCCAGGAAGGAAGTCAGACCACACTGCTGGCCTTCAAAGCAACCAACGGTATGGCACACCCATATCTTTCTTGTTTGATCGGACTCTACAAACCCTCCCACGTGCTCACATCAGCCAACGCAGGGAAGCTGGAAGAACATTCACTGAAAACATCCTGGGACAACGCTCCACGCGTCCTAAACGCTGGGACAACGCTCCACACGTTCTAAACGCTGGGACAACGCTCCACACGTCCTAAACGCTGGGACAACGCTCCACACGTCCCAACCGCTGGGACAACGCTCCACACGTCCTAAACTCTTCTCCCTTTTGGCTACAAAACTATGGAATGCACTTCCCACTGCAATCAGAACTGCAGACTCACTCCCAATCTTCCGCCGTAGACTTAAAACCCACCTCTTCAGACTCCATCTTAGCCCCGTAGCACTTGCCCTAGCCTCGACGACCGTACAGGCTATATGCAAAGGCTCAACTTATGTAACTTAGAGAGCATTTTATGTCAACACAGCACTCTATAGTGTATACGCAAAGATCCATTATATATAGATATTCCACTGTCGATATTCCATGACTTAAATTCTCCATTCATTGTCAATGGGGAATCTAATCTTTGTGTAGGACAGAAATACCGATTTTCTCAGACACATTATGGCGTAAATTCTCCATTCATTGTCAATGGGGAATCTAATGTTTGTGTAAGATGAAAATCTACACTAATAGCTGAATATACGAGGGGCTAGCATCGCTCAAAAAATGAGGACAGAATATTGGGGGATGTCAAAAGTGAGGACAGTAAGAGCAAAGTGAGGACACCAAAATAGATTGGCCGGATTGGAATTGAGGATAAAAAGTGAGGACATAGAAAGAGCAAAATAGATTGGCCGGATTGGAATTGAGGATAAAAAGTGAGGACATAGAAAGAGCAAAATAGATTGGCCGCCAATGGCCGGGATGTGTTGATGTATACTGTTACTGTATGTACAGTATGATGAGAAGAGCGCCCCTGGATTCACACGGGTGAAGGAGATATCTAATTTAACATTTGTGGAGTTGGTCACCTGACCAAAAGCGGTTGACAGAAACTGGTCGACATGTTCTGTTGCCCCAACAGCGGCAGAAAACAGCCTTTTAACCAGGCTACTTGCACACACTGCAACTCGCTTACAATTCGCAAACCTGGCAACACTGCTCCGTGTTCTCATAGGCCCTCCAGGCCCGCCCCCACAGCTACTTTTCAGTCTCACAATCGGCCATCTTGCTTTTTACTTCGATGCGCGAGTGGACATTTAATGCAAATACATTAATTATAGCTCCAGCAAGCAAACACAAACACCTCAACTCCATCTCATTGTGAATAAGAATTCCGAGGGGAAAAATAATTTTTGGAACGCCACTTTCACCCAGTATGAAGCTAAATGTGGAAGCCGTGTGTGTCACACCAACACTGGTGACCCAGAGAATCCTGTGCCGATTCTCAGGCATCTGGCCTGAGGCACTGCCTGCGAGTTGGCTCTGCGTGCGCTTTTTCCAACTCTCACTGATTTATCTAGCTCACACGTCAATCACAGTCAGCAGCTCTCAGCCTGCACACACACGCACGTCTGTCTTGCGCACACGCGCACACACACACACATACACACACACACACACACAGAGACACACAGGAATGGCTATACGGCGGCGAGACAGCGCAGCACGTTATAATTTTCAGTTTCATTAAATAACTGTCTTTCTCAGCGTGCGCACGTGCGCACACAACATTATTCAAGTGAAATGCGTAACGCCAATATTGGGCTCATATAGGCTACCAATACACGACGAAATAACTGACAGGAGTGATGGTGCTGTGAGTAAACTCACAACGCTTTCTGACAGAGAGAGAGAGAGAGAGAGAGAGAGAGAGAGAGAGAGAGAAAAAGACAGAAAGACGTGTTAGAGTAACGCGCGCGAGCGAGAGAGAGAGAACGTCAGAGAGAGAGAGAGAGAGAGAGAGAGGGAGGGAGGGAGGGGGGGGGGCAACAAGCTAACAGCATACGTTCGTTCTATGATCCATAAAACGACAGATCTGCCGTTTAAGGGCAGATCTGCGGCCGCGCAATGCTGTGTGGTTTCGTCTTTTTTCCTTTTTCCCTCCTGCTTCCACATGACTGCAGCCTCTGATAGCTACTGTGCTAAAGATGCTAAAGCAACACAAAAAACATCCACACGCAAAACAAACCAGGGACCAGGGTTGCCACATATCGTGGATGTGAGAGTGAAACAAGCAACCAGGTCTATAAAAATGTTAATAGGCCAGTTCAAAGTAGGTAAATCAAAAATGGTCCGGAAATTAGTCTTAAAATAATCAATTATAGTGTTGACTGTCAAACTTTGTTGTCTAATGTTGTTTCAGAGCAGTGGAACTCAAACATTTCCATGTCAAGGACTACCAATAGATAAACAAGTCCAAAGTAGCTTATAATGATCAGACTTGGCAACACTGTCTCTAGGTTGAACGTTCCTTTACAAGCTCACACATATGAAATATCTTTTTTTGAATCTTCAAACTGAGACATATTTTATGATAATACTGTTAGCACAGTCATCATACTCCAAGAGCATACAAATGGAACCAAATGGACCCTGATTTTCCCAGAGAGCAAATGGTATCAAATGGGGGTCTGTGGCCTAATGCATTTCAAACTGGGGCTTCTTGGTATTATATTCTCTGCATATCTTATCAACTTGGGGTGAATATTTCACCACAATACTTTACTGAATATTTCACAAGAATATAACACAAGAGTCAAATGTACGGTCAAATGTAATCACAATATAGGCTACAGATGTAAATATTTATGACACAGTAAAATGTCGAAAAATAGTGCTATCCCCCCCCCCCCCCCCCACACACACACACACACACACACGACAGGCAAGGCTGTTGTTTGCATCGTTAGCAGGCAGCAGCTACCTTGGCACTGCTCTCTGTGACTGTAGTTGTTTCACCATGTTTGCGTATTTATGAGAAATAAAAAACACTTTCTGTTATTATACTAATTTATAACCCATCCGTTACTACATGTGCAGGGCACACTACTGAGTTTAAAAACACAGCTGAAACATGAAGTGGAGTCTGTCAACTCTGTCAACGCAATTTCCTTCTTCCCATATTGCGCTGCAACGACACTAGGATTGAGCCCCCCGAAGGGGGGCGAAATTCTAGTAGGTTACAACCAACAAGACGATTAGAGGCGTGACAATGACATCTCATACAGTATTAATGCGGATTGGTCCTTGAAGACATGCAAGGTTGCGCACGAGCGCCCGCACACACACACACACACACACACACACACACACACACACACACACACACACACACACACACAGTGCCTAAAGGGCCAAGGTGGGTACTGTACAGTGTGCTGATGTGAATTAACATGCTAGCTGACCGCACAGACACGTGCACGTGTGTGTGTGTGTGTGTGTGTGTGTGTGTGTGTGTGTGTGTGTGTGTGTGTATGCACGTGTGCGTGTTCCTAATCATTGACACTGTTGTACTTGTTAAGGTTACAACTGGTTGCGTGCAAACACACACACACACACACACTCACACACACATACACACACGCACGCACGCACGCACTCACACACACACACACACACACACACACACACACACAGTGCTTTCAGGCGTACAGTGGAGTCATGTTGAGCAGGACAGTATATGATTTGTCCTACAACTGACACACAGAGAGAGAGAGAGAGAGAGAGACAGAGAGAGAGAGAGAGACAGAGAGAGAGAGAGAGAGAGCAGGGGGAGGGGGTTATCATCATCTCTTTCTCTCAGTTGTTGGGTCGATGGGTTTGAGGACACATTAACAACAACAGGACGGACTTGTGGAATATTCCGTTTTTCCCCGTTTCATTGTTGCTACTATTATTATGTTTGTGACGGTGAGACCATAATGTCTTTACTGTACTGGAAGAGACCGTAGGGGACAGATGACGAGAAGGACAGACAGACGGACGGACGGAGGGACACATAGAAAGTTCAGTTAGTTTGTATAAGATAGTGAATTAGTGACAGACAGACAGACAGACAGACAGACAGGATGCAGGTGTCCATAGCGACGTGCAACACACTGGGGGGCGAGCAGCATCCTCTGAAGAGGGGACCGGGCGGCCTCAACAACAACACCTGTCAATCTGTCAAACACAAAGCTCCGCCTCCCGGCCGCCACGCCCTGTTAGGCCACGCCCACACGAAGGAGGCTATAAAGGGCCATCATACCGACATGATGTACAGGTGAGGAGAGAAACACTCACACACACAAACGCGTGTGCGCGCGCAGTCGCGCACACACACACACACAGACACACACACACACACACACACACTTTGCAATAACATGGGATATGGCTACTTGGGGGTCCTTGAGAACCCCCGATCTAGACTTATTTCGTTTTCGTCAGAAAAAAGGTAGTCAACGAACATTTGTCGACCACGACGATGATGATGATGATGCGATGGGAGAGTGTGGTCTACTCTAGCCAACACCAACTCAGGATTGCTGGATCGCTGCCCTCCACACTCTCCTATCCAACATCAGGTTCTTGGGCTCTATACAGTGTTGTTTAGCTAAGCGGTCACGTTGCAGTGCTTGTACGTACAGTAGGTGATGCGCTTCTTTCCCCTCCTGGCTTTGCCCCTGGGTTTGGCTCCCATAGAGTCAATTTACTTTGCCTCAAGTTATGTGTGCCTGGCTGGCGCAGTGCCCTGTCAGCCTCATCCTTCTCTCTCTGACTTTGTCTGTGACCCGTGGTAGGTCCCTGTACAGTACACTCGTAGAGGATCACGGTTCTGATGCGGTCCGTCAATGTGATACCTATAGTGTCATTCATATAGCGTTCTTGTGTTTAGCCCATTTTGGGCCGGAACCCCTTTTGGTGTTAGCATCATGTTATGCTTTAGCTATTGAAAAATATTTTATATAATATTTTATATAATATATTTTTTGAAAAATCAAAGAACGACTGACATAGAAACATGGCTTTTTCAGAAAACTGTCAGGATGTAGACGACATTTTTAGAATCTGATCTCAGGTCAAAATGGGTTTAGACTCTACCCAGGGCTCTTTCATGCTCTAACATGCTGTGAGGATGTTTCAGCCCATCTGGCTATAGGAGACAATATATTATGTTAATAATGTATAATACTGAGACACAAAATAGAGTCTTCCCGTTAGTGAAACAATCACACACTGACACGTAGAAAGAGTTCAAAGGTCACAAAGCTAAACGTCAATGCCCCTCTGTGTGTGTGTGACCAACAGCTGTTTTAATCACAGAGACTTAATCACAGATTAACTGCGATTAACGCGTGCACACACACACACACACACGCAGACACACACGCACACACACACACACACACACACACACACACACACACACACTATAGTAATTGTTGTGATATGATCTGAGTGCCTATGCCGTGTACTTGTACGTGAGAGCACAGTGTACTGTCTCTGTATTGTGTACTGAACTGTAGCATTCTAGCTACTGACACCATCTCATCTCAGACAGCAAGGTCAGCGTGCTGCAGTTAGAGTTTGTTATGTCTCAAGTGTTGTTAGTTACGTCATTATAGGATCCAGCTATTAGTCCGGTTCCTTATGTAATTTTGTAGGCTTTAGACGAAGATTTTTAAAACTATATATTTTTGGAAACCTTATAGCCTAATGAATCAGAAAATGTTTGTTGCCATTTTTTCCGAGGTCGGTAAAGCGGCCATCTTGTAGCTTTAAAAATGGCTACTTTCAAAAACGAATTTCTCAATATCTCGCCTACTAAATGACCTAAAATCAAGATTGCAGTGGTTAAATCTACATTTTTGGGGGCAAGGAATCCAATGGAGCCGACTACATTGTAAATGAGACATGTATGGGTGGGTATTTTGCATTTTTACATCAAATCAAATGGTATTATTCTGGTAATCTGGATATGTATATCTTATCTTCCAAACAATAGAATATTTCACAAACACTTTATCACATCTCTCAAAAGACAGGAGACAACTTGAATCAAGACAAAGGGAAAAAATCACACCTGTGTGAAGTGAGGGGTGGTCTTATCATCGTACATCATGATGACGTAGTACACTATGACATCATCAGACACTATGACGTAAAATTCTCGATTCAGGACAAAGTTTGTGAACATACACTAAAAGCTGGACATAGGAGGGGATAGCGCCCCTCAAAAACCCAACATATCCCATAATCTCTGTACATTGAACGTTCAATGAACTCTAACAAACATGTCCAACATAATATCCATCAAAATCGTTTAACATAACGATATGTACAATCTCTCATTGTCTTTGTTGTTGAAAAACACAGGCTGTTGAGTCTATATATAAGCATAATCTCCATCATTGTCATCACTGTCACTTGCATAATTATGTGATATCACGACAGTCCTCCTCATTCTGGCAGTCAGAGCTACAATGGAATATTTCACAAACACTATCACATCTCTCAAAAGACAGGAGACAAATTTAATCAAGACAAAGGGACCTTTAATCAAGAACTTAACAAAAAATCACACCTGTGTGAAGTGAGGGGCGCTCGTAAATCGATCGTACATCATCTGTGCAGTTCTGTGCAGGGGAGCCCCACTGAATTGCACGAACATCTGTGTGAAGAGCAGTCTGCTTTACACTGACATCTGACCATCTCAATGATAGATTCTGGTGCAGGGAGGAGCTCAGTTGTGACTGGTTTCATCTGGCCGTCCTTGTCCTTGTGGTAGCCGTTCTGTAGTGGGTCAAGGAACTCTTGCTGAGCGATGTCAGCCTGACCCCACACGCTGGCCTGGATATGGTGCCCTCAAGCAGCATGTCCTAGGGGCCCAAGTGTGGGTGGAAGCTTCTCACTTTCTGCCATGTGTTTGCAGAAAAGATGCCACCTCAGTTCAGGGATTTTAATCCCTTTCCGAGAGTATACAGTGCAAACAAACGATGCTAATGCAGAATGAAGATCCTCTGTCACTTTCCTAGTCTGAGAAAGCATTTGAAGAGCCTTAAAAGCATGGTCATCTGCTTTTAGGTAGATGCTCAGCCAGGTAGCTTTGCCTATTCTAGAAAAGCGCCCTGTGTTGTCTGCTCCTGTAAATGCGTGAAACGCTGGAAAAACTTTTGCTGCTATATATACAGAGATATCACAACGTGTTGCAGCGCACTGACCTATTGAGCTAACTGAACCTCACATGTTGCAGCGCTCTGCCGCTCTGCCTATTGAGCTAACTGAACCTAACAACGTGTTGCAGCGCTCTGCCTATTGAGCTAACTGAACCTAACAACGTGTTGCAGCGCTCTGCCTATTGAGCTAACTGAACCTCACAACGTGTTGCAGCGCTCTGCCTATTGAGCTAACTGAACCTCACAACGTGTTGCAGCGCTCTGCCTATTGAGCTAACTGAACCTCACTTTTTTCAGCGCTCTGCCTATTGAGCTAACTGAACCTCACAACGTGTTGCAGCGCTCTGCCTATTGAGCTAACTGAACCTCACTTGTTTCAGCGCTCTGCCTATTGAGCTAACTGAACCTCACAACGTGTTGCAGCGCTCTGCCTATTGAGCTAACTGAACCTCACGTGTTGCAGCGCTCCGCCTATTGTGCTAACTGAACCTCACTTGTTTCAGCGCTCTGCCTATTGAGCTAACTGAACCTCACGTGTTGTAGTGCTCTGCCTATTGAGCTAACTGAACCTCACAACGTGTTGCAGCGCTCTGCCTATTGAGCTAACTGAACCTCACGTGTTGCAGCGCTCTGCCTATTGAGCTAACTGAACCTCACGTGTTGCAGCGCTCTGCCTATTGTGCTAACTGAACCTCACTTGTTTCAGCGCTCTGCCTATTGAGCTAACTGAACCTCACGTGTTGTAGCGCTCTGCCTATTGTGCTAACTGAACCTCACTTGTTTCAGCGCTCTGCCTATTGAGCTAACTGAACCTCACGTGTTGTAGTGCTCTGCCTATTGAGCTAACTGAACCTCACGTGTTGTAGTGCTCTGCCTATTGAGCTAACTGAACCTCACAACGTGTTGCAGCGCTCTGCCTATTGAGCTAACTGAACCTAACGTGTTGCAGCGCACTGCCTATTGAGCTAACTGAACCTCACGTGTTGCAGCGCTCTGCCTATTGAGCTAACTGAACCTCACGTGTTGTAGCGCTCTGCCTATTGAGCTAACTGAACCTCTCAACTGTTTTGCTGCGCACTGCCTATTGAGCTAACTGAACCCCACGTGTTTCAGCGCTCTGCCTATTGAGCTAACTGAACCTAATGTGTTTCAGCGCTCTGCCTATTGAGCTATCTGAACCTCAGAACGTGTTGTCACGCTATGACAAAAACACAGACTCCATCAATCGAGCAAAAGCTTTTCCAGCGTTTCACGCATTTACAGGAGCAGACAACACAGGGCGCTTTTCTAGAATAGGCAAAGCTACCTGGCTGAGCATCTACCTAAAAGCAGATGACCATGCTGTTAAGGCTCTTCAAATGCTTTCTCAGACTAGGAAAGTGACAGAGGATCTTCATTCTGCATTAGCGACGTTTGATTGCACTGTATACTCTCGGAAAGGGATCAAAATCCCTGAACTGAGGTGTGCATCTTTTCTGCAAACAAATGGCAGAAAGTGAGAAGCTCCCACCCACACTTGGTGCCATCAAGCAGCATGTCCTAAAGGCCCATATCCAGGCCAGCGTGTGGGGTCAGGCTGACATCACTCAGCAAGAGTTCCTTGACCCACTACAGAACGGCTACCACAAGGACAAGGACGGCCAGCTGAAACCAGTCACAACTGAGCTCCTCCCTGCACCAGAATCTATCATTGAGATGGTCAGATGTCAGTGTAAAGCAGACTGCTCTTCAAACAGATGTTCGTGCAATTCAGTGGGGCTCCCCTGCACAGAACTGCACAGATGATGTACGATGATAAGAGCGCCCCTCACTTCACACGGGTGTGATTTTTTGTTAAGTTCTTGATTGAAGGTCTCTTTATCTTGATTAAAGTTGTCTCCTGTCTTTTGAGAGATGTGATAAAGTGTTTGTGAAATATTCCATTGTAGCTCCGACTGCCAGAATGAGGAAGACTGTCGTGATATCACGTATGCAAGTGACAGTGATGACAATGAAAATGATGGAGATTATGCTTATATGTAGACTCAACAGCCTGTGTTTTTCCACAACAAAGACAATGAGAGATTGTACATATTGTTATGGATATTATGTTGGACATGTTTGTTAGTTCATTGAACGTTCAATGTACAGAGATTATGGGATATGTTGGATTTTTGAGGGGCGCTATCCCCTCCTATGTCCAGCTTTTAGTGTATGTTGACAAACTCTGTCCTGAATCGAGAATTTTACGTCATAGTGTCTGATGATGTCATAGTGTACTACGTCATCATGATTTACGATGATAAGAGCGCCCCTCACTTCACACAGGTGTGATCTTTTTGTTAAGTTCCCTTTGTCTTGATTCAAGTTGTCTCCTGTCTTTTGAGAGATGTGATAAAGTGTTTGTGAACTGCTCGTGAACGGAACGTTCCGCCCAGCAGTCTGCCGTCATGGCGTATGCGTCCTCAGGCGTCTTATAATAATAATCATTTACCGTGTCCGGGGGTGCAGGGCGCATTATTCATTATTATTAATTATTAATGCGCTGGTCTCTAATAATGCTTAAAGCACCAGGATGCTTAAAGTGCTTGAGACCAGCTAAATAATTCATAGTTCATCATTTCAGCTAGTGCTGTCGACAAAAACTATGACAAAAAAAGTTCGTTGACTATCTTTTTTCACTGAGGAAAACTATAAATAAAAACTAAGCTATGACGACTAAAACTAACAAAAATTGCTTGATAATTTTGTCAACAAACAAAAACTAGACTAAAATGATATAGGGAGGGACTAGTGGAGAAGAGATCCAGTAGAACTAAAAGACAATTAAGTCATTTCATGTGTGGTTGCACTCAGGTGTATTGTGCTCTGAAAATAGCAGATCTACAATCAGCAAATAGTCAGGGCATATTTAACAAATTCTCCACCAATAAATGTCTTCGCCACTGTGTTTGTAAAGGTGTGCATCTACGTAATAACACATCTAAACTGAAACTAGACACCTTACAAATACACATTGGTGAAGACATTCTTATTCGTATATAGGCATTTTCCTTGCCCCGTCAGCTCCACCACTCCTCATTTTCAAACTGGGAATGTGCTCAGGGTCCATATTTGATCAAGTTAACGAAATGATACTTGTAAAAATGTTGTCAAATGGCTCTGCCATCAGATTTTTGTCTTTTTGTGTTTTTGTCTTTTTCTTTGCATGCACTATAGATGTCTGTTTATGTCCTGTGTATGTAAGACTGAGAGTGCTCTGAGCAAAATAATTTCCATTGTATTTATACTCTGTATCTATACAAATAAACCTGAACCTGAACCTAGCTGTGGTTTATTGTTTACTAGCTCAGGTCCATATTTAGATAGGAGTTCCCTCTAAAATGGACCAGCAGGAGGCGTTGTTGGGTAGAGTTTACAAGTTGTATAATTATACAACCAGTGGTTCTTGGAGGTTCCAGGTGGTCTCCATGCAGCTAAATGATGGTCAAGTTGGTAACCAAATGTTGAACCTTCATGAGATCTTTAACTCCTGGAGAGCGTAACATGAAACCAAATGTGTCCTTGTGAAATTATTGTTATACATCTCTGCATTACTTAATGTAATAGAAGTCTACGCAATTAGAGAATGTAGAAGAATTGATATTTTGACGTTTGCCTATTATTTCTCCTATGATACCAACATCAATACAGCATGGAAATCTTATCCAACGACAACAAAATATGCAAAGTCTTGGGTCTGAGAGGCTAAATCTCATCAAATCTCAGAAAATGCCAGATATACAGTAAATGCCTTGATATGAAAAGGGTTGAAAAACACTGGTGCAAGGTATGATGTAGGCCTACATAACGTCCTATACTGCTGCTGAAACACTAAACAAACGGCTGATTAAAATGAAAATGACTTGACGTTATGATTTAATGTTATGTTTGTTTCAGGTATCTGGGGAAATCTGGACTGAGAGTATCCTGCTTAGGACTGGGTAAGCACGCACGCACGCATGCTCACACGCATGCTCACACGCACGCACACACGTACGCACGCACACGTTGCGCATAAATGCACGCACACAGGAATTGAACATGCATGCTGCTGTTTTGCAGGAACCTGGGTAACATTTGGATCACAGATTTCTGATGAGGTACCGTGTGTGTGTGTGTGTGTGTGTGTGTGTGTGTGTTTCCAGTCTTATTTTACTTCATTCATCCACAATTTCAATATTCATTGTAGGGACTGGATACGTAAATGTTACATTGACAACAGAGTGTATATTGTGTATAATATAATGTGTGTGTATGCGCAGACAGCAGAGTGCGTAGTGTATAATATAATGTGTGTGTATGTGCAGACAGCAGAGTGTGTAGTGTATAATATAATGTGTGTGTGTATGTGCAGACAGCAGAGTGTGTAGTGTATAATATAATGTGTGTGTATGTGCAGACAGCAGAGTGCGTAGTGTATAATATAATGTGTGTGTATGCGCAGACAGCAGAGTGCGTAGTGTATAATATAATGTGTGTGTATGTGCAGACAGCAGAGTGCGTAGTGTATAATATAATGTGTGTGTATGCGCAGACAGCAGAGTGTGTAGTGTATAATATAATGTGTGTGTATGTGCAGACAGCAGAGTGTGTAGTGTATAATATAATGTGTGTGTATGTGCAGACAGCAGAGTGCGTAGTGTATAATATAATGTGTGTGTATGCGCAGACAGCAGAGTGCGTAGTGTATAATATAATGTGTGTGTATGTGCAGACAGCAGAGTGCGTAGTGTATAATATAATGTGTGTGTATGCGCAGACAGCAGTGTGTAGTGTATAATATAATGTGTGTGTATGTGCAGACAGCAGAGTGCGTAGTGTATAATATAATGTGTGTGTATGCGCAGACAGCAGAGTGCGTAGTGTATAATATAATGTGTGTGTATGTGCAGACAGCAGAGTGCATAGTGTATAATATAATGTGTGTGTATGCGCAGACAGCAGTGTGTAGTGTATAATATAATGTGTGTGTATGTGCAGACAGCAGAGTGCGTAGTGTATAATATAATGTGTGTGTATGTGCAGACAGCAGAGTGCGTAGTGTATAATATAATGTGTGTGTATGCGCAGACAGCAGTGTGTAGTGTATAATATAATGTGTGTGTATGTGCAGACAGCAGAGTGCGTAGTGACCACAGCCTACAACAATGGCGTCAACCTGTTTGACACTGCAGAGGTTTACGCATCAGGAAGGTACAGTAAACAACAAAACCATTAGCATTAACAAATAATAACAACATTAATAATCATAATGAAAATAACAACATATACCTCTCTCTCTCTCTCTCTCTCAGGGCAGAAACAACTTTAGGGAAAATTCTAAAACACAAAGGCTGGGGGTGAATATATGTCTGTCTGTCTGTCTGTCTTGTTCATCCGTCATAGTAATCATACTATAATCACCATCATACTATAATCATCATCATCATCATCATACTATAAGTCTGACAATGTCTGTCTGTCTGTCTGTCTGTCTGTCTGTCTGTGTGTCAGAAACACTGCCGTAGCTCCTCACTGCCTGCACAAATCCCTCCCACTTTTCACACAGGACTGTCTATGGAGGTCTTAACAAAGCCGTTTTTCCAATTTAACAAATTATAAATTAATAATGAATTTATTAGTGACTTAAAAATGCGAAAACACACCCAGGGCAATATCTTCACAACGGGTAAGGGCTAGTACTATTATAAATTGATGGTGTCAAAATTGTAAGTTTGCTCTCTCTCTCTCTCTCTCTCTCTCTCTCTCTCTCAGGAGGTCCAGTTATGTAGTGACCACTAAGATCTACTGGGGAGGACCGTAAGTTCAGCCATCATCGTTCTATTCATATTAGTTTCATAACAGCTTCATCTTCATGAACGTGTGTGTGTGTGTGTGTGTGTGTGTGTGTGTGTGTGTGTGTGTTCTGCAGGGCGGAGACAGAGAGGGGTTTGTCAAGGAAACACATAATTGAAGGTATACTATACGTTTTCTCCTTAACCCATTCTGACCTGAGATCAGATTCTAAAAATGTCTGTTGACAGTCTTCAGAAAAAGCTATGTTTCTATGTCAGTCGTTCTCCGATTTTTCAAAAATAGCAGACCTACAAGCTTGTGGCGCGCCACTCGGTGGCGCTCTACGAGCTTGTAGATAGACCGATAATAGACAATAATATAGTTCATAGCTTACAAGTTTCTATAGTGTGTGTGTGTGTGTGTGTGTGTGTGTGTGTGTGTGTGTGTGTGTGTGAGGTCTCAGAGCATCTCTCTCCAGATTACAACTGGATTATGTGGACATTGTTTTTGCAAATCGAAATGACATCAACGCACCTATGGAAGGTACACACACACACTCTATCTCGCCATCTGGTTTTCTCTCTCCCTCTCTCAAATTTAAATGTACTTTTATGTTTAAATGTACTTAATGTACTGTGTGTGTGTGTGTGTGTGTGTGTGTGTGTGTGTGTGTGTGTGTGTGTGTGTGCGTGTGTGTGTGTGTGCGTGTGTGTGCGCGCCCGTGCATTTTCAGAGGTTGTGCGTGCGATGACCTTTGTCATTGAGCAAGGCATGGCCATGTACTGGGGGACGTCGCGATGGAACGTCATCGAGATCATGGTACAGTACTGTTATATGGATCATGGTACAGTACTGCTACGCTATGCGCTATACGTAGGCCACAGCAGTGGGCAGGCATTTTCTGGTTCCATTCAAAAAATAGGCCGCCCATTCGTTTTTCCCATAGACGGTGGTGCGTGACATGAAAAGGGTAATGGAGGTTTTAATGTGTAATCTAACACAAACGGAAAAATCCAGTAAACAACTGTCGTAAGGAGACTGCGGGAGTACACAGCAGCTGTATATGTCTCTCAGTGCAGTGACATTCTGTGATTATATTTGCCATAATCATATTAAAAAGTGTATCATTTTCGGCCAAATACAACAAGCCTTGGCGTCGGGGGGTGCGTTCAGCTATAGGTCAGGAGGAAACAGGGGTGCACGGCCAAAAAAGTTTGGGGACCGCTGCCATAGAGAATTCTTGAGATATTTATATCAATTATTGTAAGCCTATAATCAAGCCATCCAGGATGCTGTTGATTCATGACCAGAACATCTTTGATTCTGAGAACCACTAAAGTTTAGTGGTTCTCAGAATCAAAGATTAGTGACTAAACAGATGGTTTTTAATAGTTTTTCTCTCACAGAATCAAAGGTTTTATGGCCATGATTCACCAGGAGCCTGCAGGAAGGCTTTAGATTCTAGGCTTAAAATGATTTATATAAATATTTTTTGGAAATCTCTATATGGGAAAAAACGAGGCCCCACCACTAAAGCGTGTGAGTGCCGTGTCGAACGTTGCAAAGTTCCCTTTATAGCCTGTTGGAGTTGCGACCCGACAGGCAGACAGACGTGTGTCGGGTTTCGAAGGACACGGTCTACAGTATTACAAGTGAATAAAGAGTCAAAGACTGCTGTTTTCTTTGTACTGTATGAGCCAACACACGTGTCCTGTACTGTACTGTTATACTGTTACTGTACTGTTATGCTCTCTCTCTCTCTCTCTCTCTCTCAGGAGGCGTATGCCGTAGCCAGACAGTTTAACCTCATAGCTCCAGTATGTGAACAGTCAGAGTATCACTACTTCCAACGGGACAAAATAGAACGACAACTTCCTGATCTCTACCACAAGATAGGTGCGCATGCACGCACGCACACACACACACATGCACACACACTGCTGCAATCAGCACCAACTTGGTTTTGTGCATGCGTGCGTGTGTGTGTGTGTGTGTGTGTGCGTGCATGTGTGTGTGCAGGTGTAGGGGTCATGGCCTGGTCTCCTCTGGCTTGTGGTTTGTTAACGGGTAAATACGATGAAGGAATTCCAGATGGTTCAAGAGCTGCAATGAAGGTACATAACACACACATATGTGCACGCACGAACGCACGCAAGTTTTACTTAAGAAAAAGTATCAATGTTGTATGTAATTCAAAATATACTTGAGTAAAATGACAAAATATTGGTAAATGGAGCATTTATATAGCGCTTTATCCAAAGTGCTTTACGTATAGATTGTGCATTACATTACATTACATCTCACCCTGTCCTCTGCCTCCTCTTCTCTCACTCCAACTAACGTCATGTCCTCTTTCACTACATCCATAAATGTTCTCTTTGGTCTTCCTCAGTTCCAACCTCAACATCCTTCTATGCCGACTCTTTATACTCACTATCTCTCCTCTGTACAATGTACAGTGCATGTCCACTCCAAACTATGGAGATTCCATACTGTACCTCTCTAGATTTCCCTCCGCCTGCTCTCACTACAGATCACAATGTGACAATGTCACCCGCAAACATCATGCTCCATGGGTGTTTTGTAAAAAAAAATATCAAAGTAACTGGTAATTAAAAGTGTTCAAATAAATGTAGTAAAAGTACAATATATGCCATCTGAGATGTAGTGGAGCAGAGTGGAATAGAAGTAATATAGTATTGGAAGCCAATGCCTTCTTTTTGGGCGCACACTGCAGGGTTATTCGTGGCTCAAAGACAAAGTGGGCAGCGACGAATGGAAGAAACAGCTGTCTAAAATCACGGATCTCCGCCTGATAGCCGAAAGACTCAACTGCACTCCTGCACAGCTGGCTATCGGTAAAGCTACGTTCATTCAAACCTGGATAATGTGTGTGTGCTCACACATGTGAGTGTGCGTGTGTGTGTGTGTATTACTGTCACTCTTTCTGCAATGACACTGACTATAAACTGTGGCATCAGCAAATCACTTTAACTCTGTCTTCAGCCTTGAACTCATTGTAATGCAAACTATGCATGGCATCCTGATCCATCGACTGCCATTGTTTTTAGTCACACTCACAGTGTCTGCTGTTTTAGGCTGTTGAAGAACAAGTCTCATATTATCCCAACTAAGGACGAGGACATTAGAACTAAGTGGATGGATTTATTTTTATGGGTCGACGAGGCGTTCCGCTGACCAAAAAGAATATGTACGTTTGTGCATATTACTTTTTGCCTTGGGCTCGGGACAAGGAGACATATGGTGTGTTACATAATACAGTTGACTAGCAGGCGCTATGGTTTCCACCAAGCAAATCGCTCACTAGATATAAAATTTAAAGGCTATATATTATACACTTGACAGAGACCTAGATTGATTTGGCCATCTTTATAGCAGATTTAAGGAGGTGATGATACGATAAATAATGCACCTTCTTCCTCCTGAGCTGCATGTCGTTTTCACAGAGATCCACCAAAGGGATCTGAAATGCCTTGGAACGGCACCCTCAGAGAAGATGGAAATGAATGATCTGAGTGGTTGTTTAGGCTTCAGCGTGTATACAAATATATTAAAAGGGCAACATTTATATAATACATTTGATTTTAAATTCATGGTGAGGTATACCTTTAATAAATCACCATTGTCAGATTACTTAATGATGATGTCACTGACGTCTGTCTGTCTGTCTGTCTGTCTGTCTGTCTGTCTAGCATGGTGTCTTCGTAGTGAAGGAGTTAGTACAGTTCTACTTGGAGCCACAAATTCTGAACAACTTCTAGAAAATGTAGGATCTATCAAGGTACTGTATGTGTCTGTCTGTCTGTCTGTAATTGGTTTTACAAGGACATGAATTAGATAATTAGAAAATGGTTAAAGATTAAAAACATATGACACAGTCTCCTGTCGGTCTGTCTGTCAGGTTCTGTCCCAGCTGACTCCGCCCATCATCGCTGAGATGGACACGTTGCTAGGCAACAAGCCACGGAACGCCAAAACAGAGTCGCGCCCGTGAAGAAAGAGAGAGAGAGAGAGAGAGAGAGAGAGAGAGAGAGAGAGAGAGAGAGAGAGAGAGAGAGAGAAAGAGAGCGGGGGGGGGAGGTACCCAGTCTTACAGAGCAGTAATAAATAGTAATTAATTATTTAACCATTTAGTTACTAATTGTAAATGTAATGAATAAATTAGGGGTGCACGATTATGAAATTATGACCGATCTCCGATTATTTGCAGGGTCAAATCTGCCGATAGCCGGGGGCCGGGGGCTTGGCCCAAAGCCTGTTACTAAAGTATTCAATCAATCAATAAATATACTCTTGTTCCACGTTTCTGTGTTCACCACTGAATGACTACTGAATGAGATAAGTACACAAATTAAATGTTGAATTTAGACATTTACGGTCACATACGGTACATTACATAGTCAATATCGGTGAAAATAATATGTATTATTTTGAGACCGATCCGATATGGTATTTTTATGGCCGATTCCGATACCGATTATATTGTGCATCTCTAATATAAATATAATATAAATACTTTATTGATCTGTTACATCTCATCCTATCTATCAGGATCACTTCAGTCACTTCACTTGATAAATGATTAAAGTCAGTCAGTTGTACTGATCTTGATAAATGATTAAAGTCAGGTAGTTGTACTGTGAAATCTTCCATACAAATCTATGTGGTATACTGTATCTACCTGAATTCATATGCACCTATAAATCTACCTCTTATATTGTATTTATATAAATGTCTCTCTTATACTGTAGTTGTGTTACTGTATCTACTTGTATTTACTATTTATATACATTTACCTACTGTATACCTATACCTGTATTTATACAAATCCAAATGTGTAACCTGCATCTATAGCTGTATTTATATAAATCTATCAACTATTATACTTTGAAATATGTGTTGTTTATTGTTATCTTGTGTACAGCTGCATAAGAATAAAACTGTCAAAGTGACAGATGTATTTCACATGAGTCAAAATGAGGCATCAGTTACAGTATGCCTTTTCAAAGTTTACATTTTCAAACGACCCCCCTTTAGACAATTGGAGTAAGACTGGTTTCAGCATGATCCTCTACCATACTGTGAAGTTTCATAAACATGTGACTCTGCATGTATGTATTAGGGGCAGAAGAAGATTTGTTTTAAATAAAACTGCAATATGGTCATGGTCATAAAAGCTAATAGTATGTCGTTTTTCATGATTTTCGACGATAAAAAAAAAGCTGAAAAATCGACATAGCCTACTACATTCATGGATTTCGACGACATACTAGTATGTCGTTTTTCATGTCTTTAGTACTGTATATTAAAGTAGCTTGCGGAGTTAGTTCAGTCAGATATACTCGAGGGGTTTCATGTACTGTATGTGCTCAAGGGCGCATGCATATACTCAAGGGATTAATAATATGCTGCTTTAATATGTGGGCGTATTATTCAGTGTGTTTCGGGCGGTTTACCCTTGAATAAGACACATATTAAAAGTCCATATACTTTATCCGCCACATGGCGTCATGTCTGAAAGCCTGACATTGAAAAACCATGCCAGTCATGAACCAATTGATACAGCCTGAGCCACCCTGTTACAACAACTCACAACGAACCTCAGCAACCACAACATAACACACACTGTGTGCGAGTGTGTAAAGCCCAAAACCTCTAGCTTGAACCAAAAGAAAATAGCAAATTCACCCATAGGATTATTGAGTGATCAAGAGCCACATACACATATATCCATTACAACTCACATATTCAACAGCAGATACACAACACAAAAACTGTAGATTCACACCAGCATTCAACTCCAGAGCCAGAAACCGTTACTGGGCATGTTTCATTGCCACCCAGCCATTGGGTCCCAAAATGACAGCAATCGCTACATCAGCTTGAATCACACACACACACACACACAAGCATACAATACAAGCAGCAGCAGCAGCAGCAGAGAAGTAAAAAACAAAAATGTTCCCATACCTTGAGCTGTCTTACTCGACTTCATTAGTTGTGTACAGTAAGGTTGATGCCAGGGTCAAACTGTGGATCTCTGTAGTTCATGATGAGCCCTCGTGGAGGTCTGCAGTCATCTCATCTCCATCCTCCATACATCTGGAGGTCTGCAGTCATCTCATCTCCATCCTCCAGACATCTGGAGGTCTGCAGTCATCTCATCTCCATCCTCCAGACATCTGGCAGTATCAATGGCACCGACCCGACCAGCAGCCTCATTCTCCGGGCTGCCATCTTCTCACTGAGCCTTGGATGTCTAGTAATAATAATAATAATAATAACTTTATTTGTATAGCACTTTTCAAAAAACAAGTTTACAAAGTGCTTCACATACAATACACTTACCCCACCCCCTTAGATAGCATTTCTGTAGACTTAGATAGCATTTGATACAGACTTATAGCATGTTATGTAGACAGCACTATAATTGCATTGTATGTAGTCATAGTACAGATGTATAGCATAGTAGTATAGATGTATAGTTTACATGTACATATAGTTTCATTATATAGATATTCCACTGTTACTTTCTTAGCTTACGCATGTTTCATGATAAATGCTTTTATGTGATGTATTCCCATGCTTTTTGTTCTTGCTTAATGTAAAATGCTCTGGATTAAGAGCGTCTGCTAAATGCCTAAATTGTAAATTGTAAATTGTAATACACAAACAGGCAATTAAAATCAACAATGAAAATGTGTCAAATACAAAATACAAAAAATAATAATAAGAGATAAGATAAAAAAAAGCAGAAACTGGGACTGTTCATTCAAACTCATTAAAAGCTTTAAATAATAGTGGGTTTTTAAGAGTTAAAAGTGGACACCATTACAGTATACTGCACATATAGCATACTGGTGTAGTGCAGTGGTCAGGGATTTAGGGCAGGCTCTCTACTAGGAACCAGCATTCACAGCATGTCAAAGGAGAATGGATGGACGCAGGGCAGCTTGTGGGTCTGGGGTCATCACCCTGGCTCGTGGACCTGGTCTGGGGTCATCACCCTGGCTCGTGGACCTGGTCTGGGGTCATCACCCTGGCTCGTGGACCTGGTCTGGGGTCATCACCCTGGCTCGTGGACCTGGTCTGGGGTCATCACCCTGGCTCGTGGACCTGGTCTGGGGTCATCACCCTGGCTCGTGGACCTGGTCTGGGGTCATCACCCTGGCTCGTGGACCTGGTCTGGGGTCATCACCCTGGCTCGTGGACCTGGTCTGGGGTCATCACCCTGGCTCGTGGACCTGGTCTGGGGTCATCACCCTGGCTCGTGGACCTGGTCTGGGGTCATCACCCTGGCTCGTGGACCTGGTCTGGGGTCATCACCCTGGCTCGTGGACCTGGTCTGGGGTCATCACCCTGGTTCGTGTACCTGGTCTGGGGGTCATCACCCTGGCTCGTGTACCTGGTCTGGGGGTCATCACCCTGGCCCGTGTACCTGGTCTGGGGTCATCACCCTGGTTCGTGTACCTGTGGAGCAGGTTGAGAGAGACACCATAAGTCAGTCAGGCAGAAAGACAGTGAGCTGACCAAGAGCCACATACTGTACACCGTCACAACTCACTAGCAGTAACAGTAGACAAACTCTCTCCTCTCTTTCAAAACCTCACTCAAAACCCACCTCTTCAAAATAGCTTTCCCCAGTTGACGTCTCGTTTATCCTTTTATCTTTTTAACCCTGAATCTGTTATGTTTTACTTTTTTTTTTTCTCTTAATAAAGTCTGTTCCTAGTGTTCCCTTGTAAAGCGCTTTGGGTATTTAGAAAAGCGCTATATAAATCTGAGCTATTATTATTATTAACAAGCCTGCAGTGTTGTTTTTGGCAGATATTTTCATCATAATCTTTGGACTGAAAATGTATTTAGTTTTAGACACATTTTAGTCACCTGGAATGTCTACAGTTGATTTAGTCGAGTCTAAAATGTATTTTGGCGGGCCTTGATGCCATCGTAATGTCCCCTCCTAACATTTTAGTATAGTTTTTATTTGTTGACGAAATTGTCGATATATTCAGTCTTAGTTTTAGTCATCGTAGCTTAGTTTTCATTTAGTTTCCATTCGTTTTTGTCAGTGAAAAAAGGTAGTCGACGAACATTTTTCTTCTTAGTTTTAGTTGACGAAAACAACACTGCAAGCCTGTACACTACACTGTACATATAATACAGGCTCTGGTTTAACAACATATACTATACACCCTAGTTAGTATGCAGTACATATAGCCTTATTATATGCTGTCAACAAGACAACAACACAGCCTAGTGTTTAGTTTTATGATTTCTGTAATGTCCATTAATATGCATTGTACCGTCTGGCCTGTTGTGACAGCCCAACACTCCATATTTGGACATGGCTGACACAGGGACACAGAGAGACACATACAGAACTCTGACATCATTCTAAAAGGCCTCTAGATGTGCAGTTCAGGTTGTAACACTTGGTTAAATGGGCCCTAAGAGATGCAGAAATTAACTAGAAAAAGTGCCCTCCTGGGCACAGGTCTCCACCAGGAGGATAGGAAAGTGTGTGATGTTTGGCAAAATGTTTAGGAGTAATTTAAACATGTTTGTTTGGGTTTGTGTGTGTGTGTGTGTGTGTGTGTGTGTGTGTGTGTGTGTGTGTGTGTGTGTGTGTGTGTGTGTGTGTGTGTGTGTGTGTGTGTGAGACGCAACTTGGCCTGTTGTAGCGCCACCATGAGGCTGAGGCATGCATAATAGTCGTGGATATGCACGGCCACTTCCGTTTGGCGCTTTAATCATAGAAGAGCTCAAATTGGGTGTTTCCAATAAATGGACATCAATGCTTTGATGTATTGTTCTTAATATTTCTCAAACGAGCCTTCACTTTCCTGCAGGCAATTCTCTGGGGTGTTTTGGAACCAAACACATACATTCAACGTTTCTTTACCTGGCAGGTTGCTCTGGAAATATCCTCTGAAATCTGAAACTGCGGGTGCGAGTCTCTCTCTCTCTCTCTCTCTCGCACGCACGCACGCACGCGCGCTTGCAGTGTTGTTTTCGTCAACTAAAACTAAGAAGAAAAATGTTCGTCGACTACCTTTTTTCACTGACAAAAACGAATGGAAACTAAATGAAACACACACACACACACACACGCACACGCACACACACGCTTAGCATAGGTAGCTAACTCACCTGCAGTTTGTTATGAAGATTAATCAACTTCTCTGTCAACTGTCACCGTGTCACCTGTGAAGTTGTAACTGAGCAGTTTTGACTTCCTAACAACACAGACTACTCCACTCAACTTCCATGAGGTGTAAAGTTACATTATAAGTTAATTATGTCAGTCTTTTTACTACAAAAATAACTTGGAGCGTGTTTCTGTCTATTTGGTTGCAGCAGCCAGCCGGTGTGTGTGGATGGGGGAAGGGGGCGTGGCTACCGGAGGATTTTAAAGATTCCCGCTTGAAGCATGCCTTGCAGGGGGGAGTGTCTGTCTCACTGTCCCCCTAGTGGCGAAAAATAGAACTTCTGGGAACTCAGATTAGTCTCACTAGTGTCTACTTTCTAGGTCTAGGCCTCCATTTAATACTCTATGGTCTATGCCGGCAATGGTTTTATCAATCCTTTTCATGTCAAGGTCCATATTTATTTTGCATTTAAGCCACAGACCACCATTTGATGACATTCAGACGCAAAACGTGTTGTCGTGGATGTTGTCCACAATTCCATGTAGGCCTGTATGTATGTGGTACCATCCATAGGAGAGATAACAGGCATGCAAACGTTCTAACAATAACAATTATTTGTCCTTCTTTGTGTAGACTTCTTGCAATTAAATGCAGATGTTTAACAATAATTTAACTCTTGAGAGCGTAAAATGAAACCAAATGGACTTGTATGTCCATGTTTTCAAAAAAAATTCCCCATTTTAATATCTGCCATTGATCCCCATTATAATTTTCTCAAATTTGAAAGGGCTATATTTCTAAAACTATGCAACATTTCAAAGATACATTTTAAGGCAAACTTAATGTCCACCGTATGATGAACATTTTAAAGTTTGAATGTGGTTTCTAGGTGTAAGTAATGAGTATTTAGGACTAGCAGCGTGCCAAAGATTGTTCTATTGCCATTGACAATGCATTAATAAAATGATGAAAATCATGAAAAATCAACATACTATAGTTCATGGTTTTCGACGACATACTATATAGTAAGTCATTATTCATGTTGTTAATTATTATTATTATTAAACATTATCTTTGTAGATCAAATTAGGTTGACTGTACTAGGATTCATTTTCTCAGCTGTGTTGAAGCCAATTGACTTCAAGGTTCAAGGTTGTGCTTTATTGTTACGTCTTGTGTACAGGTACATAAGAGTAAAACTTATTTTCGTTTGGCTTCCTTCAGACAATGCAGCAGCAAATATATAATATAACATCAAACAGCAAACACAGCAAACAAAAGGATATAGACTATAGAGTGCAAAGGTCTGTTCCTGCAAACAAAGAGTAGAAAAAGAGTAGTGTACATGTGCATGTTTTCCTTGTAGTAGCAAAAATGGTGAACTTTTTTTTCAGAACTGCGAAACCCCTTCCCATGTGGCAGCAGCATCTCAAACAGACTGCAAGCGGTTGGGATGGCTCGAGCTTTGCTGACACAGCCAGCGTTCATCATACAGGGCTTGGATGGGGGGAGAGCACATCTGCTGATGCCTTCGGCTGTCCGCACAACCCTTTGCAATGCTTTGCGGTTTAGGTCAGTGCAGTTGCCATACCAGGCCGTCACCGTGAATCAACCAGTCAGGATGCTCTCTGTGGGGCCTCTGTAGAAAGCTCTTAGAAGTTTTGGACCCATTCCAGCTTTCTTCAGTTTTCTGAGAAAGAAAAGACGTTGTTGTGCTTTCTTCACCACCCGCTCTGTCTGCACTGCCCAGGTGAGGTCCTCAGTGATGTGCTGCACTCCCAGGAATTTGAACTCTCCGAGAGTGGTCTCTGGGAGGCCTCCTGTAGTCAAAGTTCAGCTCTTTTGTTTTGTCAACGTTGAGAGCCAGGTTGTTTCTCTTGACACTATTGTGCCAGGTTTTCTACTTCTTTCCTGTAAGCTGAAACTGAACTCACAGTCTCAAGGGATATACAGTCGGAGCCGGGACTTGAACCTGTGACCTCGTGATTCCCAGGCAGGCTCTTTAGCCAGTGAGCCACTGGGCTTGCTGTGTACAAAGAGCCAAATAGATAATGATGATAAAAGAACCAGCCAATAATAATAATAATAATCATTGCAATTTCAAGGGCTTCGCACTACTGCATGTGCAGTGCTCAGGCCCTAATAATAAGTCATACTCTCAGATAGTGTTTTTCCACAACTTTATTCAATAAGAGTGTGCATGTGCATGTGTGATGTTGACATGTACATCGTGTGTGTGTGTGTGTGTGTGTGTGTGTGTGTGTGTGTGTGTGTGTGTGTGTGTACGCGCCTTCGTGTGTGCATACACGTGTGCATGTGTGTGTGTGTGTGTGTGTGTGTGTGTGTGTAGAGTTGAGGTCAGCAGAATGCTTCTGTCTTGATTTTCAAAACATCACACAGACCTGGACGTCTCTGAAGAACCTGAGGAATGCACGCACGGACACACACACACACACACACACACACACACACACACACACACACACACACACACACACACACACACACACACACACACACACACACACACACAGTGTATAATATCGTTGCTGTTGGGCAGATCCACAAGCTCCAAATGCGGCCCATAAGTGACACGTTTTGAGCCTGTAGATCTGCTACTTTTGCCGTTTTTGAATTTGAATCTGAAAAGTAACCGTTTCGGACATAATGAGGTTTACTCCCGACAGAGATGATATATTGTATGACATATGATATGACATTATGATATGACATATGAAAGCATTAATAAACACCTGCAGAGTGTTGATAATGTCTTCAAACAGAGTCCTGGTCTCCTGGCTGTCCGTTTCTTCAAAGTAATCTACTGCCGAAACCTCCACCACTATAGACCTGAGATGAACGCACGCACCTACACAGGCACGCACACACAGGCACACGCACACACACACACACGCACACGCAGGGACCCCCCAAAAGAGAACATTTAGGTGAAACAAAATTCTAAATGATTCAAACATTTCCAAACATATATTTTATACATAGTTCCGTATGATAGAGGGGTAAATAAATTACGAAAGTTGCACAAATACTTCCGGGCAAACGCTCTCTATTTTGGGACTCGACCTGAAAGGTTTGGGAAGCTCTTTTCTAGAGGTGGTCTTACTGTGAAAGTGCAGAATGGCTTGTCCGCTGACAGGAGTGTGAGTCAGGATGAGCTTCTGGAGATTCTTCAGACCGTCTTTACAGAGCTCTGCTGCCACCTGCAGGCCCAGGTCGGTGATGCGCTCCAACTCCAACACCTGAAGATTAATACAGCTACGCACTGCAACACGCACACGCACGCACACACTGGGTTTACTTCACAGTTTTCAAAATAACAGTATTGTAAACAACTCTATAGGTTAAAGACACATTTTATAGTTTATATCAAAACAAATGGTTACAGGATATATCTGCATAAACCAAAGCTGAGAAAGAAATGTTCTGATAAAAAGCTGTTATGCTAATGAAAAGTATGTTTGTGCTCCATTATCCAAAAGACAAGGATCTCTGTGCGCCCAACTTCGTTCTATAATGTGATGTACATAGTTATTGGGTATTAACCAAATATCCTCTTTTCTTTTCTTTTTGTGTAGTTTCTGTATAGTCTGTAGTTTCATGAAGTGAATGTGATTTTGTTTATTTATGTTTTTGGTGTTTTATAATCCCATAAGGGATGGCTCTTTTATGTCAAGACACAAACAAAATCATTCATTCATTCATTCACACAAGTTTTGTTCCCAATATTTTCTTTCACAAAATGAACGATTGGTCTGATATC